>NW_027397081.1:23383492-23524001 GCF_003265705.2 Callorhinus ursinus | reverse complement strand
ATAGAATCCAAAACCAATAGGTAACTAAAATGGAATACTACAACATATTCAAATAAAAATATATAAATGAAGAGAAACAGAAGAAGAAAACAGGGCAAAGAGAAAACTGATGATTAAATGGTAGAACAAATCCAACCACTAGCTATAATTATGTTAAATACAAATAGTCTAACTGCAGCAATTAAAATAAGTAGATTTTCAGATTTTGTATTTAAAAACAGACACAACTATATGATATCTATAAAAATCTTATTTTAAGCAGAATAATATAGGCAAGTTAAAAGTTGAAGGACCTTAAAAAACACACTTCTAAATAGTCAGTGGGTCAAAGATGAAATCTAAGACTCTCCAGAAAAATGAAAACATATTTTGAACTGATTAAAAATAGAAGAAATACAAAATAAAAACTTGTAGGATATTGCTAAAGCACTGACCAAAGAGAAACTTACAGCACTGAATATTTCTATTAGAAAAAAAGAAAATGCTCAAGTAAATAATCTAAGCTTCTACTTTACAAAAGTAGAAAAAAAGGAGCAAACTCAAATCAAGCAGAAGAAAGGAAATAGTAAAGAAAATAGGGGTGGGATAAAGATGGCAACAGAGGAAGATCCTGAGCTTACGCCCCTCCTATAGGCTCTCCAGAATCTAGAACTACATACAGAACAACTAACCTTAGTTGTGTGTGATCTGTTCTACTCTTCTTCAGTTTGTTCTCAAAGATAGTTGTTCTATATATATATATATATATATATATATATATATATATATATATATATACACACTTAGATATAGATATGTAAAATAACACATATATATATGTATATGTAATATACATATATATATATATTTTTAAAGCTACATGGAGACAAGTACGAGGGATGGAGTTGCACTTTAGTCAGGAGCTACAACTCTGACATGGCAACCCACAAACAGAAAGGATATCACAATCATAAAGGCCTCCCTGAAGAGCAAGAGGTCCAAGTCCCACATCAGGCTCCACAGCCTAGGGGACCTGCAACAGGAAGATGAGCACCCATAATATCTGGTTTGAAAAACAATGGGGCTTATGTACAGGAGAGCCAGAGGGCAGTAGGAAACCCAAGATTCCACTCTTAAAGGGCACAGGCACAATCTTAGTTGCTCTGCCTCCCAGTGCAGAGGCGGCAGTTTGAAAAGTGCCTGGGTTACATATAAAGGAGATCCATTGACTAATTTCAGGACATGTGCTGAAGGAGTAGAGATCTGTTGATCTGCAGGGACAGGAGCACTGCAGGAACAGAAGCACTAGTGGTCACTTTTTTTTTTTTTAACTTTCCTTGTGCCTAGCTGTATTGTCCCTGATAAGTACAATTTCTGACACTTTCCATCTATTGTGCCAACAGAGTTCACATTACCCAGGAATTCCCCTTGGGACATGAGCTGCCCAAGCTGCCCACACCCACCTGGTCCTCTTCTGAAGCAACTCCCCACTTCAACACACCTGGTGGGTCCCCTTATTGTGTACCAGAGTCCCTCTAAAATGCCCTTCCCTGGGGGAGGGGCAACATTGCACACTAGTGAGCCCACAATCGCTATGGCCAGATAGGCTGGGAGCCAACCCAGTAGCAATTCTGGTAGAACCTCAGAGTCAGCTATAGCAGGGAAGAGATGCATACCCCAGGGATTATACACCAATCACACCCAGCCACAGTAGAAAGGGGCATGCAGCCCACACAGGGGACATTCCTAAGGTAGCTGGCTCAGGTGACCAGGGGGGTTTGCCGTGCCCCAAAGGACACCTTCTGCATAAAGTCACTACTCCAAGACCAGGATATGCAACTGATCCACCTAATACATAGAAACAAACAGAAATCCAAAAAGAGGAGGGAGAGGACTATATTCCAAACAAAAGAAAAGGAAAAAAACAAAAAACCAAAAAACCTCAGAAAAAGAACTGTAAGAAATGGAGATAACCACTCTACCAGATAAAAAGTTCAAAGTAACAGTCATACATAAGGCACTAAATTCAGAAGAATAATAAATGGACACAGTGAAAACTTCAACAAAGAAATAGAAAATATTAAAAAGAATCAATCAGAACTGAATAATTTAATCACTGAAATGAAAAATACATAGGAATTCAACAGCAGATTAGGTGACACAAAAGAACGGATCAGTGATCTGGAAGACATGGTATGAAAACCTTCCATTTGGAACAGCAAAAAGAAAAAAAAAAAATGAGAATGGCTTTAGGGATCTCTGGGACAACATGAAGCATACTAACATTCATCCCCAAATAGCAGAATACATATTCTTTTCAAGTGTGTACAGAACATTCTCAGAGATAGTTCACATGTTAGGCCACAAAGAAATTCTCAATAAGCTTAAGTACATTGAACTCAATCAAGTATCTTTCCAATTACAACATTATAAAACTAGAAATCAATTACAAGAAGAAAACTGGGAAAAACCCCACAAACATGTAAAAGCTAAGTAGCATACTTCTAAACAACCAATGGGTCAGTTAAGAAATCAAAAAGGAAAAAAAAAAAAAAACTTAAGACAAATGAAAATGGAAACATAATAGTCCAAAATCTGTGGGATACAGCAAAAGCACATTCAAGAAAGAAGTTTATAGTGACACAGGTCCACCTCAAGAAATAAGAAAAATCTCAAATAAATAACTTCAACCTCCAACTATAGGAACTAGAGGAACAAACAAAGCCCAAAGTTAGTAGAAGGAAGGAAATAATAAAGATCAGAGTGGAAATAAATGAAATACAGATGAATAAAACAATAAAAAAAACAATGAAACTAAGAGTTGGTTCTTTGAATAGATAAGCAAAACTGATAAGGCATTAGCCAGACTCATAAAGAAAAAAAAAAAAAGAGGGCCCAAATAAAATCAGAAATAAAAAGGAAGTTAAAATTGATACCTCAGAAATACAAAGGATCATAAGACACTACTATGAATAATTATATGCCAACATGTGGGTAAACCTAGAAGAAATGGGTAAATTCCTAAAAAATACAATCTTCTAAGACTGCATCAAGAAGAAATAGAGAATCTGAATGTACCAAGTACTAGAAATAAGATTTAATCACTAATCAAAAAATTCTCAACAAATAAAAATCCAGAACCAGATGGCTTCACACATAAATGCTACCAAATATTTAAAGAATTGATGCCTATCTTTCTCAAATTATCCAAAAAGAAAGGAAAAAAGGAAGGAAGGAAGGAAGGAAGGAAGGAAGGAAGGAAGGAAGGAAGGAAGGAAGGAAGGAGAAGGAAAGAAAGAAAGAAAGAAAGAAAGAAAGAAAGAAAGAAAGAAAGAAAGAAAGAAAGAAAGGAAGGAAGGAAGGAAGGAAGGAAGGAAAAAAAAGAAAAAAGAAGGAGGAGCACTTCTAAACACATTTTTTTGAGACCAGACTCACCCTGATACCAAAACCAGACAAATATACCACAAAAAAAGAAAGAAGGAAAGAAAGAAAGAAAGAAGAAAGAAAGAAAGAAAGAAAGAAAGAAAGAAAGAAAGAAAGAAAGAAAGAAAGAAAAATTACAGGCCAACATCACTGATGACCACAGATGCAAAAATCCTCAACAAAACACTAGCAAACCAAATTCAACAATATATTAGAGGAATCACACAACCAGATCAAGATGAATTTATCCCACAGATGCAAGAATGGTTCATTATCCATAAATCAATCAACATAATACATCACATTAACAAAAAATAAGGAAAAGAATCAAACAATCATCTCAACAGATGCAGAAAAAGATATAAAAAGTGTAATATCCATTTATGATAGAAATTTCAACAAGATGGGTAGAGAGGGAACATACCTTAATATATGAAAGGCCATATATGAAAAACTCACAGTTATCATCATACTCAATGGTGAAAAGCTAAAAGCTTTTCCTCTAAGATCAGGAAGAAAACAAGGATGGGCACTCTCACCACTTTTATTCAACATAGTAGTGGAAGTCCTAGCCACAGCAATTAGACAAGAAAATGAAATAAATGCATCCAAACTGGAAAAGAAGAATTTAAACTGTCATTTTAGATGATATTATACTATGTAGAGATAATCCCAAAGACTGTGCCAAAAAACTATTAGAACTAATAAATGAAAGTAAAGTTGCAGGATACAAAATTAATATACATAATTCTGTTGCATTTATATGCACTAACAATGAAATATTGGGGGAAATTAAGAAAATAATCCCATTTACAACTGCATCAAAAAGAGTAAATATCCAGGAATAAATTTAACCAGGGAAGTTAAAGAACTATACTCTGAAAACTATAAGAAACTGATGAAAGAAACTGAAGACAACACAAATAAATGGAAAGGTTTTTAATACTCATGGATTGGAAGAATTAATATTGTTAAAATGCCCACATCACCTAAAGCAATCTACAGATTCAATGCAATCTCAATCAAAATATCAATAGTATTTTTCACAGAACTAGAACAAAAAAATTCTAAAATTTGTATGGAACCACAAAACCCCAGAAGAGCCAAAGCAATCATGAGAAAGAAGAAAGCTGGGCTTATTATGCTCCTTGATTCCAAACAATACTACAAAGTTATAGTAATAAAAATAGTAAGATAGAGGCACCTGGGTGGCTCAGTTGGTTAAGCATCTGCCTTGGGCTCAGGTCATGACCCCAGGGTCCTGAGATCAAGCTCCGCCTCAGGCTCCCTACTTAGTACTCTCCCACTCTCTCTCCCACTCCCCCCTACCTGTGCTCTCTCTCTCTCTCTCTGTTTCCTTCTCTGTCAAATAAACGTTTTTTGAAAAAGTAAGATACTTGCACAAAAACACATGTATCAGTGTAACAGGGTAGAGAATCTAGACATAAACCCATACATATTGTCAATTAATCTTTGTCAAAGGAGGTAAAAATACACAATGGGGAAAAGATAATGTCTTCAATATATGGTGCTGGGGAAACTGGACAACTACATACGAAAGAATGACACTGGACCACTTTCTTACACTATACACAAAAATAAACTCAAAATGGATTAAAGACCTAAATGTGAGACCTGAAACCATAAAACTCTTAAAAGATAACATAGGGGGTGCTTGGGTGGCTCAGTTGGCCAAGAGTCTGACTCTTGATTTTGGCTCAGGTCATGGTCTCAGGGTTATGAAATCAAGCCCTGCTTAAGGGGCTGCTTAAGATTCTCTCTCTCCCTATCCCACTAACTCTCCCCGCCACCAAAACTACAACAAAAACAGTAATCTCTTGGGCATTAGCTTTAGCAATGTATTTATGGACATGTCTGTCTCCTCTGGCAAGGGCAATGAAAGCAAAAATAACTAATGGGACAATCAAACTGAAAATTTTTTACAAATGATATGACTGATAAGGAGTTAATATGCAAAATATATAAAGAACTCACACAACTCATTATGAAAAAACCAAACAGTCCAATTGAAATATGAGCAGAGGACCTGAATAGACATTTATCCAAAGAAGACATACAGATGTCCAATAAACACACTAAAAGATGCTCAAGGAAATGCATGCTCACCAAGGAAATGCAAATCAAAACCACAATGAGATGTCACCTCATGCCTGTTAGAATGACTATTATCAATAATAATAATAATAATAAAGTATTAAAAATAATAATAAAATAAAGAGGATGTGGAAAAAAGGGAACATTTGTGCACTGTTGGGGAGAAAATGGTGTAGGCACTAAGGAAAAGTGTTGAACTTCATCAAAAAATTTAAAATTGAACTACTATACAATCCAGCAATCCTACTTCCCTGTATTTATCTAAAGAAAATGAAAACACTAATTTGAAAAGATGTGTGTAGCCCTATGTTCATTGCAGCATTATTTATAATAGCCAAGATATGGAAGCAGCCTATGTGTCCATTGATGGATGGATGGATAAAGAAGATGTGGTGTATATGTGCACATATACACATATAAACAATGGAATGTTACTCAGCCATAAGAAAGAAGGAAACCTTGCCATTTGTGACAATGTGGATGAACCTAGGTGGCATTATGCTAAGTGAAATGTCAGACCAAGAAAAACAAGAAGTCACATGAAGAAGACTATATGATTTCACTTACATGTGATATCTAAAAAAATAAAAGAGCAAACAAAACAAAACAGAAACAGATTCATACATATAGAGAACAATCACCTGCTGCTAGGGGTATGGACGATGAGGGTATGGGCAAAATAGGGGAAGGGAATTAAAAAGAACAAAGGGCCATTTTTAAAATCAATAAGACACTGGGAATGCAATGTGCAGCACAGGGAATATAGTTAGTAATATTGTAACAACTTTGTTAGTGACAGATGTTAGGTAGATTTATCATGCTGATCACTTTGTAATGCATATAAATGTTGAATTACTATTGCACACCTGAAACTAATATAACATTGTATGAACTACACTTCAATAATAAGATAAAATAGAACAAAATCAATGAAATTAAAAGCAGGAAAACAATTGAGAATATCAATGAAACCAAAGGTTTTTCTTTATAAAGATAAATGAAATTGGTAAACCTTTTGACAGACTAACAACTTAACACAAAACACGTTATTACCACAGTGAAACAAAAGAGAAGATCCACATACAGCCCTATATACAGGGAAAGGATATTAACACAATACTATAAACAATATTACTCAAAAATCTGACAACTTAGATGAAATGGATGAAAGTCTTGAAAGGCATAAACTGTCAAAATTCAGATGTGAACAAATGATCACCTGAACAAATCTGCTAAATAAGTTAAGTTGTACCCACAATTCCTCCTGAGGAGAAAATTACACAACCCTATGGTTTCAGGGAAAACCCCTTTAAAAATGTAAGGAAAAAACAACAACAATTTTATAAAATCTCTTCCAGATAATAGAAGAGAAGGAAACACCTTTTTTTCTATTATGAGATCAGGATGACCTTGATATCAAGACCAAATAAAAGAAATGCAAGAAAAGAAAGCTAAAGACCAATATCTGTCATGAACTTATATGTAAGAAATTTCAACAAAATATTTGGTAATCACAGTAATCAAGATAGTGTGGTATTGGAGGGTGCCTGGGTGGCTCAGTGGGTTAGGCCTCTGGACTCTTGCTTTTGGCTCAGGTCATGATCTCAGGTTGTGAAATCAAGCCCTGCATTGGGTCATATGCTGGGAGTGGATTCTGCTTAAAATTCTTTCTCTCCCTCTCCCTCTCGCTCCATCCCCTGCCCCCGACTCTCACTCTCCCTAAAAAAGAAAAATAATAAAAAGAAAGAAAGAAAGATTTGCTTTTAAGATAGTGTGGTACTGACAGAAGAATATTCATATAGATCAGTGGACTGCAATAGATGGTACAGAAATCTATGAAAATACCACTGAATGATTTTTGGCAAAGTAAAAAAGCAATTCAATGGAGAAACTATATTGTCTTTAACAAACGGTGTTGCAACAACTGGACTCCGTACACACCCCACAACAACAGCAACAAAATATCCTCGACCAAAATTTCTCATATTATACAAAAATTAACTCAGAATGGATCAATGATCTGAGTCTTTTAAAATTATAAAACTTTAAGAAGAAAACATGGGCAAATATCTGTGTGATCTAGGGTTAGGAAGAGTTGTTACACGTGATAGCAAATGCGGCATCCATAAAGGAAGAACTGATAAATTGGTAATCTCATCGAAATTTAAAAGGTCTAAGATGCAAAAAAACACTCCTAAGAAAATAAAAAACACAGTCTCAAAAAATATTTTGAAATCACATACTGGACCAAAGACTTCTATCTAGACAAGGAAAAAAACCACTATAAACTCAACAGTAAGAGAACAAATAATCCAATTAGAAAATGGGAAAAAAGTTTGAACAGACATTTAACCAAAGAGTACATGTGGATGGCAAATAAGCACATGAAAAAATGTTCAGCATCATTAACCCCTGAAGAAATGTGAATTAGACCTATGATAAGGTACCACTACACCTCTATTAAATGACTAAAATCTAAAATGCTAGTAATACTAAGGGCTGGTAAGGATACAGTAAGACTGAATCCATTGCTAATGGGAATGAAAAATGATGCAAATATTCTAGAAAATAGTTTGGCAATTTCCTGATCCAGCAACCACACTCCTGGGTATTTAACTTAGAAAAATTAAAAAATAAAAATAATGTTCAAATAAAAACCTGTACATGAATGCTCATAACAGCTTTAGTAGCTATAGCTCAAAACTGGAAACAACAGAGAAGTCCTTCATGTGGTAAATGGATAAACTGTGTTACATCCATACAATGGACCACTGCTTAAAAATACAAAGGAAAAATCTTTTTTTTTTTAAGATTTTATTTATTTATTTATGAGAGACAGAGAGAGAGAGAGGCAGAGGGAGAAGCAGGCTCCCAAAGGAAGAATCTTTTAATATAAGCAACAACTTAGATGGATTGCAAAGAACTTATGCTTAGTGGGAATAAAAAGGCCAATGGCCATGGATACTTAATATATGATTCCATTGATGTAACAGTCTCTAGCAGACAAAATGAAAACAACAAATCAGCTGCCAGGGCTTTATGGTGGAGACAAACTGTAATTTCCAATGTGATGGAACAGACTTGTATCCTGATTGAAATGGTGGTTACACACATGTATATGTGTGATAACATTTCATAGAATCACACACACACACACACACACACACACACACACAAACACATGATGCATGGAAAATCTGATTAAATCCAAGTCAAGTCTGTAGTTTATTTAATGGTATTGTACTAGGTCACTTTCTAGGTTTTGATCACTGTATTGTGGTTACATGTTATCATAAGCTAAAAGGAGCTAAAAGGTACACAGGAACTCTCAGTCATACATGTTAACATGTGGTTACATGTTATCATAAGCTGAAAGAAACTAAAAGGTACATAGGAACTCTCAGTAATATTTCTGCAATTTCTATATGATTGCTAAGTCGTTCAAATTTTTCAGTTGCTCCAATAAAATGATTTATTTAAGTATAACTCTTACAACATATCTGTAGAATCTGTTTACTGAAAACTACAAAATACTGATAAAAGTAAAACATCTAAATAAATGAGAAAACATAATGTGTTCATCGACAATTAGATTCAATATAGTTAAGATGCCAATTGTACCCAAATTAATCTATACTTTTAATGCAATCTCAATGAAAATCCTAACAGAATGTTTTTTTACTAGAGATGTACAAGCTAATTCTAAATTTCTATGGAAATTAACTAAACCAATTTTAAGCTAAAAAAAAGAAGAAGACTCACACTATCCAAATTACAACTTAATATAGAGCCGTAGCAACTACAACATTGTCGTGTTCATGAATGGATAGACAAAAACAATGGAACTGAATAGGGTCCAGTTATTGACCACATAAATATGGAAATTGATATTTTTGGCATTGGATAGCTTCCATTTTACTTTTCAAAATTACCCCTTTAGCCTGACTTAAAAAAAAAAATCCATTGAGGTGAAATGCACATAAGTTTTACTGTAAGTGGACAATTCAATGTCATTTAATACATTCGCAATATTGTGCAACCACCACCTCTACTAATTCCAGAAAATTCCCATTACTCCAAAGTAAAATCATGAAGTGATTTCTCCCCATTTTTACTCCTCACTTAAGCCCCTGGCAAATACCAATATATATTGTGTATATTTATCTATATATAGCTATATAATGATTAGATAGATATCTATATCTTTATATAGATAATATATTTTCTATTTAAATAATGTTAATCATAACTTGCCAATGGTCTGTGACCATATATAGATATATAGATATGGATATACAAATATAAATAATATATAGGTAATATATCTTTGGTTTTTATCTACAATTTATAGATGAATTTATCATAGATGTATTTATTATCTATATAAATAAAATAAAATAATTTCATAAAGTACAAAATAAAGTGCAGCCTGGCATATACTAAAAATAGGAAATATACATGAGTTTAAACTTTTAGTTACTTATATAGTTTTGTATGTATAAGTATATGCTGGACTATAAGATACACATAATATGTTTCTTGCTGTGGAATAATCCAATTTATTTGAAAGCCACTGCTCTTAGCCCACAGTAAACTGAGCAACAAAAGGGTCTTTGGAGTCCACTAAAAAGGCCAATAACAGAAGAACCATATTTTCTGTCCTATACACACAAGTCCAGGCTGTTGCCACTCTGATAGGCTCATACTCTGGTGCCTTCTCTTTTCAGATTTGCAGCCAGGCAACGCTATTTAAAAGAACTTAACCAACTTCTTACATTACTTGGTAAGGCAGGGAATTCTGATGGTGGCTTCCCTGATATTTATAGCACAGCCATTCATTCAGAAGTTGTTTTCCCATCTTTCAAATCTTTTTTCTCCATCCTTAACATAGAGCAACTCTTCAGCAATAATATGGGGATCCTATTGCCTCTGCCTGTTCCATTATTCCCAGTCCAGCAGAGCAACGTCAGGATGAACCTGTAGACACAAGTGAATCTCATACTGTAATTTCCAAAAGGTGGATAGGTTATTTTAACTATATTATGTATAAGGAGTTCATGTTCATTTAATATAGTACATAGGAAATTATGAGGTCTTCTAAGAATAAATCTGTAATTATTCTGCAACAACTGCTTTGTACATTTCTCTCCCAGATCAGCTTTTTAAGTTTTTGAAATTAAGAAAATAATGTTTGAACTAATAAAGTTGAAACTGTCAGCAAAAAAAGAGGGTTTTTGGTTTTTGTTTTATTTTACAAAACTACCAAAAATAATAAGGATGAAAGAAAATGAGTACATATAAAAGCAAGATGTGTGTTTTTGGTAAAAGAAGGTATGAGAAAAGAGATATACTTTTGGTAAGAAAGGAAAAAGAAAGATAATTTTGTCCTAAAGTAAAATGTTCTAGAATAACAAAGAAAAACGATCAGCAAAACCTTAATGGATATAGAAAGTTGTAGAAGGTTTATGGAAAGGAATCTTTTTCTTTTTTTAAAAAATGTTTTATTTATTTATTCATGAAAGAGAGAGAGAGAGAGAGGCAGAGGCAGAGGGAGAAGCAGGCTGCCCGCCTAGCAGGGAGCCCGATGCAGGACTCAATCCCAGGACCCTGGGATCATGACCTGAGCCGAAGGCAGATGCTTAACCATCTGAGCCACCCAGGCGCCCCTATGGAGAGAAATCTTGTGAAAGGAATTGTATGTGTGGTCAAGTGACTAAGGCTAAAATGATTAGATTAAAGAAAATGAAAAAAAATTAATATCAAAAGTACAGTAGTACAAAATTAGACTTTCGCTTTCTCTGTTAAAACGAGAAAGTTTTCTTAGATTATTGGTCTGCTCCTACTAAATTATAAATGAAGTGTTTTCTTTACCTTTAATATAATCTGCCTAGAAAACAAAAATTCTATGTTTTGTCTTCATCAGATCTTTGATTGAGAAAATTGAATCTTCTCTATTAAAAGCATAAATTTTTTAAAGATTTTATTTATTTATTTGACACAGAGAGAGAGATCACAAGTAGGCAGAGAGGTAGGCAGAGAAAGATGGGGAAGCAGGCTCCCTGCTGAGCAGAGAGCCCAGTGTGGGGCTCCATCCCAGGACCCTGAGATCATGACCTGAGCCGAAGGCAGACGTTCAACCGACTGAGATGCCCAGGTGCCCCAAAAGGGCAAATTTTTTAACAGCTATACAGCTTTTCATACATGTTAAATTTTGTGGTAAGCATTGTCAAATAAGAAATGATGCTAAACTTTTTTTTTTTTATTATGTTCAGTTAGCTACTGTATAGTGTATCATTAGTTTTGGATATAGTGTTCAATGATTCATTATTTGTGTATAACGCCCAGTGCACATCACAACACATGCCCTCCTTAATACCCATCCACTTGTTACCCCCCCACCCCCTTCCTTCTGAGACCCTCAGTTCATTTACCAGGGTCCATAGTCTCTCATGGTTTGTCTCCCTCTCTGATTCTCCCCCACTTCAGATTTCCCTCCCTTCCCCTATGGTCCTCCGTGCTATTGCTTATGTTCTATATATGAGTGAAAATATATGATAATTGTCTTTCTCTGCTTGACTTATTTCACTTAGCACAATCCCCTCCAGTTCCATCCATGTCGATGTAAATGGTGGGGAATTTTATATGAAAGTTATTAATATAAATGTTCCAGAAGTTGGATGTTCTTGGGAATCAGATCTGTCCTTATAAATAGTGTTATCAGTCATAATTCCAGCCATTGTCTTAAAATATTATATATCACAGAAATAACCAAATTTCCTTGTCAATTGCATTATATGAACACACGTCTCATTTTTAACCATTGCTATTTTTTAACTGTTTTGTCATTTACAGACAGTTTTGGTTTCTGATAACTTTTAAGATTGTAACACTGAACTAGGTTAGCATCTCCAAAGCTTTAATGGAAAACTGATAAATTCATAAAATCGCCAACAAAAGATCAAGCTCAAAAAGAATTAGTTACAGGAGACTAACTAATGAAGATGATTATAATTTTTATGACTTTATTCAAAACATTGCTGGTTCCTCTTAATGGTTTGTTTCCCAGATGTAAAGGACATCCTTTTTTCCTCCCTTTTAAGCTATCTATAACTTACAGCAGTTTAGTAAAGTATATTTTTACAACAAAGATTAACAATATATGTATTTACAGAGGTGTAATAAGAATCAGTTCTCCTTGTAAGAAGACACAATTAGACAAGTCCTTGGCTTGGCTTCTTAGCCTAGATGGTTTTTTAAAAGCCCAATTTGAGGGGCACCCGGGTAGCTCACTTGGTTAAGCATCGCACTCTTGATTTTGGTTCAGGTCATGATCTCAGGGTCACAGGATCAAACCCCGTGCCAGGCTTCACTTACAGCAGGGAGTCTGCTTCTCTCTCTCCTCCTCTCTCCCTCCCCCAGCTCTCTCTCTCTCTAATAAATAAATCTTTTAAAAAATGTCCAATTTGAGATTCCTAATGATAAATTCCAACAAAGCAGGATTTTTTTTTTTTTTAAGAGAGAGAACATGAGGTGGGGAAGGGGCAGAGAGAGAGAGAGAGAGAATGTTTACCAGGCTCCACACCCAGTGTGGAGCTGGATGTGGGGCTTGATCTTAAGACCCTGAGATCGTGACCTGAGCCAAAATCAAGAGTCAGATGCTTAACCGACTGAGCCACCCAGGCACCCCTCAAACAAAGCAGTTTTAAAAGAAACCTATAGATCAATCACTATTCTTGCTGCACTTATATAAATAATCAGGCCAAGTTTCCTAAAACTAGACTTAACGTGCAAACAAATAAGTCTTGCTATGGTGCCTTTGATGTAAATAGAAATGATTACTCAGAGCAAATTATACTTCAACAATACACGTTTGTGGATATCAGATTTAGTGCCTTTGGCTGTCTTTGAGCTTCCATATTCTACTTGCAAAGTGAACTGAATTCTCAATTCTTCTAGTCTCCTCCAGTATTTGGCTAAAATCTCCAAACTAACACTTCCAATTTTCTCCCACTCATCTGATTTGGAATCACTATGAAACTAAAACTGCCCTTTTCCCAAAACCATGCAAACTGAAGCCAGACAATTCGCTGTAATCTTCAGAAAAGTCACCACAACAGCTCCTGTGTGGACAGCCTCTGCACCTGTTGCTATGTGACCACACAGAAAGATCACTGGACATTCACACCGCAAACCAGGAAAAACTGTGTGACGTCCACTGCCTGTCCTTATTGCATCTAAAGATGCTTAGAATCTGACATTTAGAAATCTTCTCAACTGGCTGCTCTCCAAACTCAGGAAACTGAATTCATAATTTGTTCCAACGATTAACCTTTCATTTTATTTGTTTGTTTTCATAGAAATGCCTCTCAGGAAATGACCTGCTTGCTCACATCATATAGAGGCCCAGTTTAGGTGAAATCCCACCTGCCACACCAGGGCCTGAAATACAACATCCTCAAGTTCATTCTTTCCTAAGTAATCATGAGGATATGTGTTTGCTAATACAGGCATACTTATTTTTGTTGTGCTTTGTTTTACTGTGCTTCATAAATATTGCCCTTTTTACAAATTGAAGGTTTGTGGCAATCCTACATCAAGCAAGTTTATTGATGACATTTTTCCAACAGCTTTTGCTTACTTCATGCTTCTGTATCACATTTTGGTAATTCTCACAATATTTCAAACTGTGCATTATTATTATTTTTGTTATGGCAATCTGTGAGCAAACTTCACTGACAAATGTTGTATGTGTTCTGACTGCTCCACCGATCAGTAGTTCCCCCATTTCTTTCCCTCTCCCCAAGCCCCCCTATTCCCTGAGACACAACAATATTGAGAGTAGGCCAATTAATAACCCTACAACGGCCTCTCAGTGTTCAAGTGAAAGGTAAGACTACACATCTCTCACTTCAAGTCAAAAGCTAGAAATGATTAAGCTCAGTGAGAAAGGCACATCAAAAGCCTAGAAAAACTAAAAGCTAGGCCTCTTGCACCAGACAGCCAAATTGTGAATGCAAAGGAAAAGTTCTTGAAGGAAATTAAAAGTGCTACTCCAGTGAACACACGAACGATAAGAAAGCGAAACAGCCTTATAGCTCATATGGAGAAAATGTTAGTGGTCTGATTAGAAGATCAAACTAACCACAATATTCCCTTAAACCAAAGCCTAATCCAGAGCCAGGCCCTAACTCTTAAATTCTGTGAAGGCTGGGGCCGGGGCGGGGGGTGGGGGGGCGGGTGAGGAAGCTGCAGAAGGAAAGTGTGAAGGTAACAGAGGTTAGTTCAGGAGGTTTAAGGAAAGAAGCCATCTCCATAACACAGAAGTGCAAAGTGAAGCAGCAAGTGCTAATGTAGAAGCTCTAGCAAATCACCCAGAAGATCTTGCTGTGATAATTAATGAAGGTAGCTACACCAAACAATGATTTCCAATGTAGTATAAAACAGTCCTCTATAGAAAGAAGATGCCACCTAGGACTTTCATAGCTAGAGAGAAGTCAATGCCTGGCTTCAAAGCTTCAAAGAACAGCCTATTTTGTTAGGGTCTAATGCAGCTTGTGACTTTAAGTTGAACCCAAATCTCATTTACCACCCCAAAAATCATAGGGCACTTAAGAGTTATGCTAAATCTACTCTGCCTGTGCTCCATAAATGGAAGAACAAGGCCTGACAGCACACCTGTTTATAAAATGGTTTACTGAATATTTTAAGCCCACTGTTGAGCCTTACTACTTAGAAAAAAAAAAAAAGAATCCTTTTAAAATATTACTGCTCACTGACGATACACGTAATCCAAGAGCTCTGATGGAAATGTACAACGAGATTCATGTTGTTTTCATGCCTACCAATATAACATTCATCTTACAGCCCTTGGATCAAGGGGTCATTTCAACTTTCAAATCTTATTATTTAAGAGATACATTTCATAAGCCTATAGCTGCCAAAGATGGTGCTTCCTCTGATGGATCTGGACAAGATAAATTGAAAACCTTCTGGAAAGGACTGACCATTATAGATGCCATTAAGAGCATTTGGGATGCATGGAAAGAGGTAAAAATATCAACATCAGTAGGAGTTTGGAAGAAGTTGATTCCAACCCTCATGGATGACCTGGGGGGGCTCAAGAATTCATTGGAGGAAGTCCCTGCAGATGTGGTAGAAACAGCAAGAGAATTAAAATTAGAAGTGGAGCCTGCAGATGAGACTGAATCACTGCAATCTCCTAGGAACTTTAACAGATGAGAAGTTGCTCCTGTGGATGAACAAAGAAATTGTTTTCTTGAGGTGGAATCTCTTAGTGAAGATGCTTGGAAGACTGTTGAAATGACAACAAAGGATTTAGAATACTACCTGAACTGAGTTGATAAAGCAGTAGTAGGGTTTGAGAGGACTGACTTCAATTTTAAAAGAAGTTCTATAGTGGGTAAAATGCTATCAAACTGCATCACATGCAACAGAGGGATCATTCATGACGGGAAGAGTAGATTAATGTGACAAACTTCATTATTGTATTATTTTAAGAAATTGCCACAGTAACACCTTCCTGATCAGTCAGCAGCCATTGACATCAAGGCAAAACTCTCCACCAGCAAAAAGATTCCAACTCACTGAAAGTTCAGGTGATGGTTAGCATTTTTTAACAATAAAGTATTTTTAAGGTATGTACATTGTTTTTCTAGACAAAATGCTATTGCACATTTAATAGACTACAGCATAGTTATAAACATAATTTATTTTATATGCACTGGGAAGCCAAAAAATTCATTTGACTCACTTTATTGCAATATTTGCTTTATTGTGCTGGTCTGGAACTGAACTCACAATATCTCCAAGGTATGCCTGTACATCAAGCTGAGTCTATGTAAATAACTAAAATAATCTGTAAATTGACTTACAATGGTAAAACCTGAATCTGATTATAATCCATTTGATTTATTTAATTGATTAAATCTTGGATCCTGGGAATCTCCCCAGAAAAATTTGGGGAATTTTTCAACACTTTGGCTATTTTTCTCCTTATAGTCATTATATTGACCTCTTTAATGCATTGTATACTCTCAATGGTTTTAAATGCCTTTGGGCAGCCATTCACATGCTGAATGGTATACATCAGCATCAGACAACTGGATGAAATCAACAATCATCACATGAATGATAAAAACAGTGATTATATGGCCCTCTGGCATAATGACTCAACTAATAGAAACAGCAGATGTGTAATTCTTTGGCCTGACCACATCAATGGTAGTAACAGAGACTAATGCTATAATGGTTGGTAATTGGGAGGTAATTGTTAAAATCAATTGGAGACCAACCTTCAGAATTCCCCAAGCAGACAAAACCAATTTCTTCATTAAAAAAAGCTTAATTTAGCTTATTTTATAAGGCTAACTTGGCCTGAATCATTTCTTGATTGCATCTCTGGAAATGATAAGCAAAACTTGAACTGCTCCCCAAGGTTGATGCGAGGTAACTATGAAAATTGTAGTATTATAACCAATCACCGTGAAGAATAAACAGTCACTGCTTTTTCGCTATATAAGCTGCTTTATAACAATATACCCTTAAGCCTCATTCCATGTTCTGGTTTGAGTGCTCCTGGTTTACAAACTTTCTTTGGGTGTGTGAACAATAAATTTTTACTAATTGTGACTTTAGTGATTAACTGGTTCTCTTTTGGCTATTTTGATCTTTCGATACTCTCTCTGTGTTCATATTTCCTCTTTTTATAAGGACACCAGTCAGATTGGATTAGGAGCTATCCTAATAACCTCATTTTAATTTAATTACCCTTTTAAAGGTTCTATCTCCAAATGCAGTCATACTCTGAGGTGCAAGGATTTAGGGCTTCAATATGAATTTTAAGAGGACACAATTCAACCCATAACATCATCATAATGGGTGTGAAGTGCTATCTTATTACAATTTTGAATTACATTTCCTTAATGATTAGTGATGTTGGGAATCTTTCATGTGTTTATTGTCTATGTGCATATCTTCTTTAGAAAAATGTCTATTTATGTCTTTTGCCTACTTTTTAAATTGAAATGTTGGTCTGGTTTTTTTTTTGAGTTATAGGAGTTCTTTATATAGTCTGGATATTAAACCCTATCAGATATATGTTTGCAAATAATTTTCTTAATAATAATTAAAATAATAATTGTTTCTTTTATTAATAATGATTTTGGTGTCATAGCTAAAAAATCCACAGCCAAATCCAAGGTCATGAAGATTTGCCCCTATTTTTCTTCTAAGAGTTTTATGGTATTGGCTCTTAAATGTAAACTGTTGATCTGTTTTAAGTTATTTTTGTATGTGTTATATAAACACATACACTTTATATATAGGTATATACATGTGTATGCATATATAATTATATATGTGTATATACATATATGCATATATGTACGTGTAAGTTTGTATATTTTGGTGTGTGTATGTTCATTCTGCAGCATGTAGAACCGTCCTATTGTCTCAGCACCATTTGATGAAGGCCCTATTCTTTCCCTTTAAAATAGTGTCAGTCCCCTTATTGAGCATCAGTTGGTCACTGATGTATGAGTTTAATTCTGGACTCTTAATTCTATACCATTGGTTGATATGTCTAGCCTTATGCCAATGCCACACTGTTTTAACTACTGAAACTTTGTAGTACATTTTGAAAATTGGAAATGTAAATTCTAAATTTTGTTCATTTTTAAAAGATTGTTTGGCTATTCGGGGTCTCGTCCAATTACATAGGAATTTGAGAATCAGTGTTTCTATTTCTATAAAAAAAAGCCTGTTGAAACTTGCATTGACTCTGCATATCATGTTGGGTAGTACTGGCATCATAAGATTTAAATCTTTCCATTCCATGAATATGGGGTTTTTTCCAAAGTATTTGTGTTTTCTTTGATTTCAACAATGTTTGTAGTTTTCACTGTATAAATCTTTCACTTCTTTGAATAAATTTAATTCTGGGTATTTTATACTTTTTGATGCTATTGCAAATGAAACTGTTTTCTTAATTTCCTTATTGGGTTGTTCATCATTTGTGTGTAGAAACAAAACTAATACTTGTGTGTTGATATTGTAACCTAGAATTTTGCTTATTAGCTCTGGTAGTTTCTTGTGGATTTTAAGAGATTTTCTATATAAAAAAATTATGTCATCTGCAAATAGAAATAGTTTTACTTCTTCCTAATTTGGATGACTTTTATTCTTTTTTTTTAAGATTTTATTTATTTATTTGACAGAGAGAGACACACAGAGAGAGGGAACACAAGCAGGGGGGAGTGGGAGAAGGCGAAGCAGGCTTCCCACTGAGCAGGGAGCCCAACGCAGGACTCAATCCCAGAACCCTGGGATCATGACCTGAGTGCAAGGTAGATTCTTAACTGACTGAGCCACCCAGGTTCCCTGAAAGACTTTTATTCTTTTTCTTGCCTAATTGCTCTGGCTAGAACTTTTAGTACAGTGTTGAAAAGCACTAACTAAAGTTGGCTTCTTTGGTTGTTCTGATGTTAAGAAAAAAATCTTTCAGTCTTTCACCATTGAATATAATGTTAGCGAGGAGTTTCTCATGTTGGGGAAGTTCCCTTTTACTTCCTACTTTTCTGAGGGTTTTTATCATGAAATAGTGTTAGATATTTTCAAGTAGATTTTGTTAATTGAGATGATCATGGAATTTTTTCCTTCATTCTATTCAGGTAGTATATTACATGGAGTGCTTCTTCTTCTTCTTCTTTTTTTTTTTTTTTTAATGCTGAGTTACCCTTGCATTCCTGGGATAAATCCTACTTGGTCATGGTGTAATATTGTTAACATGCTATTATATTTATTTGCTAGTATTTTGTTGATTTTTGCATCTATATTCAGAAGGGGATTGTTTGTAATTGTCTTTATTGGTGATGTCTTTATCTGGCTTTCATATCAGGATAATGATAACTTCATAGAATGAGTGAATATGTGTTTTCTCCTCTTTTTTTTTTTTTGAAGAGTTTGAGAAGGATTGGGGCATCAAGTCTACTTCAAATGATTGGTAGATTTCAACAGTGAAGTCATCTGATCCTGGGCTTTTATTGTTGGGAAGATTTTTATTAAGGCTTTAATCTCCTTACTTTTTATAAATCTATCCATATTTCCTATTTCTATCATATTTCTTCCTTTAATTCTATCAATGTTTGCCGCGTACATCTCTGGCTCTGTTGTTTGGTGCATATATGTTTATAATAGTTATATTCTCTTAATGAAGTGACCTTTTAATCAATATATTTCATTCTTTTTTGTCTCTTGGGATAACTTTTTATTTAAAGTCTGTGTTGTCTGATTCTAGAATAGCCATGCTTGCATTCTTTGAGTTAATATTTGCATGAAGTATCTTTTTCCATCCTTTCATTTTCAACTTATTTATGTTTTTGTAGATTGAAGGCATCTATCTCCATTTGTATTAAGAGGTTATGAAAAATACTTTAAAAAGTATAATCTTCATAGTTTTTTTACTTTCCAAATATTCAGTGAAAAATCTACATTATTTTAATAATCATAAAATGTTAATACAAATTCAAACAAGAAAACTGTTGAAGTATAGAGGATAAAGTGTTAATTCTAAGAATTTCTTTTTAAAAATTCAAGTGAAAATGAGAATAATTTCTCAAGGGTTAGTAATTTTTTTTTTTTGGCACTTTAAAGTGTATAGCCTACTAGCATTATAAAAGTCCAAAGATTAGAGTACCATTTGAGATTTATGTAAACAGGAAATCTTCATAGAGGCATTTAGATTTCATCTGAGGCTGACAAATGGAAAAGAGAAGAAATGTCAGGTGCAGGGAAATATGAGCAAAGATACAGTTTGAGAATTAGAAGGTACATGTGAAGTATACATGCCAACTTGTGTGCTTTGTTTGTAAAAATAAACGTCGTATTTTCTTGAAAATCTCTGTTTTCTTAGTTGTAGAAGTGCAAAAAGCTGGTTTCTCAGTGTATCGTCTACACTGAATCACTGAATCACCATTCTTTTTTTTTTAATTCAATTAGCCAACATATAGTACATCATTAGTTTCAGAGGTAGTGTTCAATAATTCCTCAGTTGCATATAACAGCCAGTGCTCATCACATCATGTGTCCTCCTTAATGCCCATCATCCTGTTACCCCATCCCCCCACCCACTTCCCCTCTAGCAACCCTTAGTTTGCTTCCTATAGTTAAGAATCTCTCATGGTTTTTCTCCCTCTCTGATGACTTCCCATTCAGTTTTCCCTTCCTTCCCCTACAATCCTCTGCACTGTTTCTTACATTCCACATATGGGTGAAACCATATGATAATTGTCTTTTTCTGAATGACTTATTTCACTCAGCATAATACCCATCCACATCAATGTAAATGGTAACTATTCATCTTTTCTGATGGCTGAGTAATATTCCATTGTGTGTGTGTGTGTGTGTGTGTGTGTGTGTATACCACAACCTCTTTGCTATTTTATGACAGGTAGCTCAGAGAGCTATTACCCCTTCATAACATTTTTTTTTCAATTTACCTTAGGCTTCCTATAAAATTAAAATTTCCATATGCTGGCTGGGAATATTTAGTTAATATATACTTTATTATCTTTGGAAACTCTGACAGACTCCAGACTGGAAAAGGATCAGAGGATTAGTGACACTTGCAGTAACATGAACTAAGTCAGATTACTCTCTCTTAGCCCCTCAACAGCTTATTTTTTCCCAGATGTAAACCCTGGGAGGCACATCAGAGTATAGATGCAAAGTCTTAACTGATGCCTGATCTTCAGAATTCCGGACACAGTGGAGAGTCAACTTCAAGAGATTACATAATGTCTAGCTGAATAAATTTTCCTTCTTATAATTATTTATTTTCTCAAATCCTGAAAGTTGTGCCTGTAGTTCATTTTGTATGAATTACTGTGTCATGTGATATTCTTTTTCTTCCATGGATCTAACACATGCGTTTTTCCTCAGAGAACAGCATCCTTCTTTAACCAACTTATTCAAATAAAGCTTGAATAAAATAACATTTTTACACCATGATTTAGATTAGATTTCACCATGGCAAAGGCTGCTTACAGGCACAAAAGAAACCCAGTAGTGTATTACTTAGAAAAGTCTCAGAAGAGCATGATTCATCCCAAATTAACCTTGTTTTCCTTCAATTCTACATCAGTGCTTCTCAATGGTAGCCTGGAGCTTCCCCATTATCTTCTTATTTGCCTCTACATCACAATAGTAATATAATTGTTAATTCATGATGATATCTGTGCCTGGAAAAAGCTTCACACAGAGGGTGACATTTGATGGGGGAACTTGAAGCACAAGTAACAATACCAAGATATATATTTTATTAAGCACTTAATATATGCCAAGAAATGGATTATCTCATTCAATCCTCATTATTGGTTTTATTGCTGTCCTCATTTTATAGATGAAAAACTGAGGCACAGACAGGTTAAGTAAATTACCTGCAATCATTCAGCTAGAAAGTAGCCAAGCTGGGCTTCACATTCAGTCAGGCAGACTTCAGAATTCAAATTCTAGACAGAGTATTAAAGAGGTGTGAGGGGATTATGCATACCAAGAAAGGAAAAACAAAATGCAAAGATACCACTATGTAAAGTCTTTGTATTGAGCAAGAATGAGGATTTCAGTGCAGCTCAAGTGTAAGTTATATTAAGAGATAGGCTGGAGGTGAGATAAAAGTCTTGTGGACAATAACTGGGAGAACAATGAAGATTTGGAAATAGGCAGATAACATTAAACTCTGAATGTTAAAATATGAAATAAATGGGTCATAGTTGAGATATAAAAACTTTTTAAATAGACTAATTCATTCCAAGGTTAAGACTTGACTGTAACCTGATAAAAGATATTAACTTTTATTTTTTAAAGTCAATCCCAATATTGTTTCAACAACAGAATTACACAGAGAGAAGAATCAGAAGCAAACAGCTGCATTCTGTATTCAACACAATCCAGTGGGGAGAGTATGATGAATCCAAAACATTCATCAGAATATCAGAATATGATGAGACTGTTGGCACGATCATCAAACTAAGAAAGTCAGTGAGTTGCATTTTTGTAGAAAATCCTTTTTTCCAGTAAAATTTTATGCATAAATCCTATCTACAACAGAGAAGAAAGTAGAGCTCTTTAGATAAGACAGGCTTAGAGGACCTAGATCCCAAGGAACTCAGCTTCCTTTCACGCTTATAATAATGATGTAATTAATTTTGCAACAAACTACATTTCTTTGTGGCTGACTCTGAGTTCACTGTGAAACTTTCTGATTATGAATTTCCCTTTCATATAGATTTGATTATAGGGAGGCAATACACTGAGCAGAAAAACAGGGTCTGTCTTTAGAGTCTGGGATGCATCTGTGCAAAAAACAGTCCATCTGATGTATTTCTCATGTAAATTAATGTTATCATTCTAGTCCATTCATTGGTTTCTTTTGAGTGTAGATAACTTGACTCAGTCATATTTTGGTATACTCCTAATTTGCTTTTCTAATCCTAAAAAAACATGAAGATGAGATCATTCTCTAGGTTACTCTATAACCAACTCATGGGTATCTTCCTCAAAACAACCACAACCCATGCCAAGACATCTAAATTTAATCTGTCAGCAATGGGGAGCCAATGTTTATTTTTTAAGTGAGGGATTTGCATATATATTTTAGAACTATTAAGTTATGGATAGTAAAGGGGTGGGGAACATTTCATTTTTAAGTCTCATCTAATATCACATGATTGGAATCTTGCAAATAGTACTCCTTATGCTCACTATGTGCCCATACTAGTTAAAGGCTAGTGGTGTAGTAATAAACAAAACAAACAAAAATGTCTGTTACCATGGTCCTTACAACTTAGAAGGAACTACACATGAAATAAAAGCAAGGAAAGATAAAAGCAAAGTATTATACAGAGCAGGGGTTGGCCACCTTCAACAAATGTGGCCTATGACCTATTTTTGAAAATAAAGTCTTATTGATGCACAGCCACACCCATTTGTTTAAATATTGTTTATGGCTGACTTCATACCACAATGGCTGAGCTGAATGGTTGCAACAGAGACAATCTGGCCTGCATGCCTCAAATATTTACTATCTAGCCCTTCAAAGAAAGGTTTCTTGAACCTTGGTATAAATATGCAG
The DNA here is from genome assembly GCF_003265705.2 of Callorhinus ursinus. NCBI lineage: Eukaryota > Metazoa > Chordata > Mammalia > Carnivora > Otariidae > Callorhinus > Callorhinus ursinus. The sequence goes on along the minus strand of NW_027397081.1, from coordinate 23,500,336 downwards.
TTTGTAGCCAATGTGATGGAGTAAAATAAAGCTGAGAAAGGGGATAGGATGTGAGGGAATATATAATGTAATATAATATAGCATAATATAACAATGTAACATAATATATGCTGAGTGAATAAATGTAATGTTTGGAGAAAGCCTCACTGAGAAGGTGTTATCTGAGCAAATACCACTTACCTTCCAGATCAATCCAGTTGACATATTTTATGGTTAATCTTTCTGTGGATAACATTTCCAATTCAATGATAAATTCTCTATATCAGTGCCTTATTATTTGGTGCATATACAACTGCAAAAGCACTATAGCTTAGCTATTCAACATCTATCTCTCTTCCCAGTGATCTATCCCATTCTATTTATCCAGATAAACCGTTTTGAATTATTCCCCTCCCTGCTCAAAAAGCTTCTGCAAATTTCATAACTACAGGTTGAAAGTCTAAAACTCCTCCTTAGCCAAAATCTCTCTCACAGTAACAGCTCCCAAATTATTTATCTATTCCCTGAGCCACAGCCAAATTGTGCTCCTCATTGTTTCTCTGTCATTTACTTCTACTGCCTGACTTGTCCTTCCTCCTCAGCCTTGCAGGACACAATGAGAAGTTATCAGTGGAAAGCAGAAAGCTGACAGGGGAGAGGAAGTGTGGCCCTAGATAGATTCCTGGCAAAACAACGGTCCAGGCAGAGTGGAGAGCAGGTGCAGAGTCAACTGGTGAGGGCGTGCTTGAGTCTGAGGAGGAGCCAGGAGGCTGAGGTGTGTAGAGCATTGCAAGAATAAAGATTGGAAGGTTAGATAGAGGCAGAAGGAGGCAGGAAAAATTTTGGATGGTAAGAGCTTAGACTTGGACTCTGAGTGAGATGAGAGCCAATGAGGATGTTGAGGAGCTCTGAATACACAAAAATGAGGTCAGCCTCCAGTTTGAAGGACTAATCGCTGGATGTTCTCTTGTGCTACTCTACAGGGACAGGGGTAAAAAAAAGGGGGGGGGATAATTTAGGAGTGTTGAAATAATGGCATGAACTCTGTTGGCATCTTGGACCAGGGTGGCAACTGTGATAGAGAAATTGTTGGATTATGGGTGGTTCTGAAGTAGAGCCTACAGGATTTTTGGGTGGATTGGACGAAGGGCATAAAGAACCAAATGGAATAAAGGGATCCAAAGTTCTAGACTAAATACCCAGAACTATAGAGGTGACATCTACTGAGATAAAGAAAAGTGAAGGAGGAAGAGGAACTTTACATCCTAAGTCTGCAATGCCTTTTAGATCTTCAAGTAAACATAACTGAATAGGAATTTGGATATAGGAGTACTGAGATCAAGGCACAAGTCCTGGCCAAAAATGGAAATACGAGGGTGCCTACATATTCATATTTCCATCACAGAGGTTTACAATTATGGTGTGAAGGACACAAAATTACTCATAATTATCTGAAATTGGACTCTAATTCAGTTCTATATAAAAACAAAAAAGTAGTCTGTGCATAGTTTTAATATATATGGAGTTTCTGTGGAATGCAACTATTATGTAAATCAAAGAAATACAGCCATTAGTTTTGTTCTAAACTTTCAAAAGGAATTATTCCCCATTTTGGAACTTTATATTGCTGACAGAAATGCTGTTTAGGGAACTGAATCACCTACAACCCACCTGTATTTGTTTGCACTTGGAGCTATTGCCTGTATACTGCTTCAATGTACAGAAGCAAGCATCTCATTTCAGGACACTAATGTCATTATACCTAAGCACTTACACATTAATGCTTTTTGTTTTGTTATATTCATTTTATGACTTTACATTGCAGTTAGTACATTATTATATGTGAATTTCCTTTTATTTGTTTCATAATATTTCCAAGTGTTCAGGTATTAATGCTTTTTCCTGACCATGGCCTCTTTCTGCAAGGTCCTTCCTCTCCATCTATGCTGGAAAACCCTGATAAAACCTGCATACATGCATATGGATTGATGCAGTTTCATGATCCTCAAGGGTCTTCCTATCCATGATGAGACAGTGTTGCATTTTGCAGGGTTGAAAACTCCTGTACTCGTCTGAACTCCCAGAACAGCACGTTCCAATTCCTCAGCACACATCACGGGAAGCCTCCGGCCCCGCTCCTGGGAAACTCTCAGGGGACGGGGACAGATGATGAATGAGACACACAGTTAATGAAGCACACAATGGGCATCATCCAAACCATAAGGCTGGGCCGGCCTTGTGGGTTTTTGCTTTTGCTCCATTGATTTCAGCTTTAAGTAAATCTAAAAATGGCAAAATTAGCATTTCTACCACCATTCTTCAAAGACATAAATAAAATGGACAGTTCACCTCTACCCAGTTCTCTAAGTTGAGCCATTTATTTTTTGCTCTTTTCTTGAATATGCCACCAACTTCTCTCACACCAGCCCTGCTCTGGAAATAACACTTGATGGGGTTTTTATTTTCCTTTGTCGTCAATTATACTTCACCAGCAGGTGCCACAGACCTCCTTGTTTGTTTAAAGAGGTACCAGTAATCTGCTAATGGATCCTCCAGGTTTCACCTTTTCTTTTGTGTCATATCTGGGTGTTTTATTTCTCCTGTTTATGCACTGAAAGCCCAATGTACTTTCTCTGACAAATAAATTCATGGCTGCAGATTTGAAGTGTATTCAGAATGTACTTTCTTAAGCAGGGCTTACAAAGCTCTCAAATCCCTTTTAGTCATTTGAGATAACACTGCCAATTTGGAAAATCTGGGGCCCAAGAAAGAAGGTTAATCCAAGGCCAGGAAGATTTGAAATGAAGCGATACAAGCATACAGACCACTCACACCAAGGCAACAGAAACATGAAGGCTTAACCACCAGGTGGCCACCAAAGAAAATAGCACATTCAAAATGAATTGTCAGCAAACCCAGTTTACTTGGATCCAGAGCTCAGCATAGACTATCTTTAATTGGTTAATTTTTTTTAAGTATCTATACTTGGGTCTGAAATATAGATTTAGAAATCTTGCTTATCCCAATGAACCAGCAAAAGAGAGCTTTTAGAAGTCATAACAAGGCAAGCACAAGAGTGTGTATGTGTGTGTGTGCATGCAGGTGTGCGTGCATGAGTGGGGCATGTGCGTGCACGCGGGGGTGTGTGCATGAGTGGGGCGTGTGCGTGCACGCGGGTGTGCGTGCATGAGTGGGGCGTGTGCGTGCATGCGGGTGTGTGTGCATGAGTGGGGTGTGTGCATGCACGCGGGGGTGTGTGCATGAGTGGGGTGTGTGCGTGCATATGTATTCACTCATATATGTTTATGTTGCATGTGTCCCTTTGTGTATGTCTATGTGGGTACTGTGTGCGCGATTACAAGAATGTGGCTTCCAATCATATCAAAACTGATTACATGTATCACAGTTTGTTTTTTCCCCAAATTATTGCCTTTTTATAGGAACTGAAATATTATTGTTTCTTGCTTCAGGACTTTTCGCATATAGCTTCTTCTACCTAGAATGAAGTGACACTCATTCTTTAAATGGATGATTCCTACACATTATTCAGTTTTTAGCACTTTTATAAATTTCTCAGAAAGACTTTTCTTAACTCCCAACTCTGAAGCATGATGCCTGTAATGTGCTCTCTTGTACTAATTTTTATTTTCCTTCAGCACTCTTATGGAAATTTGTGATGCTTTATGCATTTGTTCATTTGTTTAATGTCAGTTTCTCCCACAAAAGTGCCAGCTTCATTGGGGCAAGGGCTTTTTCTGTTTTGTTTACCACTATTTGCTCATCACCTAGAGCAGTTTAACAAAGAGTACTTATGAATACATAAATATTGGAGATCCAGAGGAATTAGGAATGGGGACATAGGAATGAGTGTGCAAAATAATATTTTCGGGAATCTTTAATTTCCACATTTCCTCTTTTTAAAACTCTTCCTGAATACATTCAAGTTCAAATACAATAAGGGACTATCACCTGATATGGTAATTTATTTTTTGTTTGTTTGTTTGCCCTCCTTTGTGGACATTAGCTCCTGGGTTTCTTAACTCAGCAGTCCAATTGCATTTTCTGTTAGCCACTTTCTAAACAACAATACACACTTTCACTGATGTTGTCTGGGTAGGATGATCAAAGATTTTTGATAGATTCCTACAACTCTTTCAACATAGATTACAAAACATTAAACAATTAAGGAACAAATGAACTTGCACCACATTAAATATCTTAGTATTTATACATGTAGGGAATTGCCTTTGTTTATGACAGTTAATTTATCATTGAGATAAAGAGTTATATTCTGTGGAGTGGCTTTTGGTTCTCAAGTGAAGGAGAGAGTTTGAAAGAGAGAAAAAGTCATCTCCAGAGACTATTACTATCTGTGGACCTTAATGAACATAGTCCAGTTCCCACTTCTACGATTTATTTGCCTGGGACTACAGATGAGCTACTCATTTCTTCAATTCTTTCAAAAGTAAAATCAGGAAAATTCTGGGTTAATACAAATATTCACCTTCTCCACTTTATAACCTGATCTGCTAGAGAAAAATTACATATACTGGGGTCATTGTCAACAGAACAACTCTCAACACAACATTAGCTGATATACTGGCTATCTCTGTAGATTTTCCTAATCCTCTCCTTCTTCCATCCCAGAAGCAATTTGTCCAAGCCTTCGTCAAAATCTCTAATCACACAGAATTGGCCAGTGTTCTTCATTGAAGACAACAGAAAACACTGCCTAAGTAAATAAGGTTGCCAAGTCTGGAAATAGTTCCTGGAATTGTCTGCGAGGGCTAAGAACAGATTCTGGGCTATGGGTCCAGGAATAATTCCCAGAGCCATATCCTGGACCTAGCCCATCAAAGAAGCTCCTACCTCTTCCAAGGTCATGGAGCTTTCAAATCAGAAATATATAACCTCAGCTGCGCTCAGAACTTTTCTGCTTCTGCTATTATCTGTGTGGAAAACTGGATGCCCTGTGTCCTGCCTTTCCCCGTGCAACTCTATTCCAAATCAGTCTTTTGTAGTACAAATGACTTAAAAACCTAAACAAATGCCTAGTCCCAAACAGCAAGGGAGCTGGGAGATGGAGTTTTGGGGCCAGGCAGGGAGGGAGGAAGTTCTGCTAAAACAAGATTTACACAAGATCACTGCCCCCTTTATAGAGGTCCAGTGAATTGCAACAGGAAACTGCATTTCCCAGAACCCCTTCCCCTCTGTAGTTTCGAACACTCAGTATCTGCCAGTGAGAGGCCCTCCCAGGGGGGTAGTGGTGGGGAAAGAGAAAGATTTATTCCCTGGAGGCAGATGCAGTTAGGTGAGCAATTAGACAGGGTTTGTAGCAAATTCAGAACCACTCACTTTACTCATGCAGACCAAGAAATTTGGTCAGATCTTTCTAAATGTGTCTGAAAATTCTAGCAGTTTCCATGATAACTCTTAGAAATTTACTTAGTAACAGAAAATCTGTAACTGAATTTCGTGTCCCTTACCAGACCTTCATTCTCTCAGCATTTCCAATATTTGTGCAAACTACTAATTCCCTGAAATAAAATTCTTATGAATAAAGCAACTTTTGTTTTCCTGACTGAACCTAACTGATACATTATCATTTCACCATTCCCTCCCTTTTCACCAATAATTTCAACAAGGTACAATGAATAATCTCATTTCCCACTTATCAGAAAAGAAAAGAATGGAAAAATTCCTGGCCTCGTATTGATTATATGTGCGTTTGTATTCCATTTTAGCTCATTCTCTTCTATTGCAAAGGACGAGGTGTTTTTCCTCCTGTTGAAGGTTAATTCTTTTATTAGTCCATGCTTCTTCAGCCACTCTTTCTTCTCTATCTCCATTATTTTTTAGTTTTTGTTTTTTCCTGCCTGGGATGTTCTGCCTCTTAAGTTGCTTTTTTTATATCATATAAACATGTAAAAATATCTTCCATATTAGACACAAACACACAGACAACACACCACATTCATCAGGATGGCTAAATTATGCTTTGAAAAGAGCTCAAAGAGATGCCTGGGTGGCTCATCCTGTTAATCATCCAACTCCAGTTCAGGTCATTATCTCAGGGTCTTAAGATTGAGCCCCGCATCAGGCTCTGTGCTGGGTGTGGGGCCTGCTTGGGATTCTCTCTCTCTCTCTCCCTCTGCCTCTCCCCACAGTCCCTCGTTCTCTAAAAAGAAAGGGAAAAAAAAAAACCCTTCAAAAACCTTAATGTCTTACAGAAGATTTACTTCCGCCCCACTCTACATGTCCATTGTCCTTCAGAGACTGAGGATGACAGAGGCAAGGATTTTATCTCAAGGATTTAGGGTTTGATGTTGCAGGCAAAGATTATGGGGATTTGTCCACCAATTCTAAATGATTCTACCTAGGAGTAACCCGTCACTTCCTTTTTGATTTTATGGCCAAAGACGCCACATGGCCGTGCCTAAATTCAGAGGGGGGTCAGAAAGGGCAATATAATTGCGGGCCTAGTATGAGAGGGGTTCTCAAAATATTAGTGAGCACAACTAACCTCCCACAAACACATACCTCTTTCTAAACTCTACACAGTTGTCTCCTACATTTTACACTCAAACTGCCTTCATTGGTGGTCTGTATTTTACCACATTTCCTGCCCAACAAAGTGCTGCCTAGTATTTTCTGGAGACAGAATACTAGTTGGCAGTAATTTCCCTGGGAGTGACTAAAGCATTGCTCTACTGTGTTCTAGAATCTAGTGATGCTGTTGATAAATCAAATGCTATTCTGATTCTTGATCTGTTGTAGATCTTGCCAATTTTTTGAAGGTTATTATCTTTATACCTAGTGTCCTAATATTTTGTGATATAGGTTTTTATTTTACAGGTTTTTTTCATGATGTGTTTTTTTTTTTTTTAATTTATTGTTCTGGGTACTTGGTGGCCCCTTCCGAGTTGGATTTCTAAAAATTATTGGATAATTTTCTTTTGCTTCCTTAATTCTCTGGTTTTCTGCAATTCCTATTAATCTCAGATTGATGCTTTAATTTAATTCTTTTTTCCTCTTTTATAACTTCAACTCTGCCCTCTTATTCAGTGTTCTGAGAAAGCTGCCTTTATCTTCTAATTCTCTGTGAAGATTTAATATCTTTCATATTCTCCATTTTTAAGATTATTTTTTCTATTAATGCTCCTTTTTATAGCATTTGTTCTGATTTTATGACTGTACTCTCTTACATTTTTGAGTGTATTCATGAGTGCATTAGTAATTCTAGTGGAGTTTTCTTTTGCTTTCTATAGTCTTTCATCCAATTTCATTTTTTCTGTACATTTCTTTTGCTTTCTGAGCTTTATATTAGAAGCTTTCTTTAAAATTTCATTTTAATCTTGGGTGTCAATTCTCTTAAAAGTAAAATGTTAAAATATCTTTAGGAAGCTCTATATGCACAGGCAGGTCTTGACAAGGGGTAGACTTCATCATGGAATGCTTGGGTAGGGATCTTAGAATTTTCTTAGGAAACCCACTGACTGTAAGTAATGATAAATCTTTTTTTTTTTTTAATGGTCATCATTTTACCAGAGATAAATTGTCAGATATCTTGCCTTGCTGGTGTAACTGGCTGTTGGTGTTCTAGAAGTCTATTTTAGTTACCTTGCAGCATAACAAATCAGCCCCGAAATTTGTGGCTTAAAATAACAACATTATGTCATGGTTTCTGTGGTCAGAAATCTGGGTGCAGCTTAGCTAGGACTTTGGCTCTGGATGTCTCCTAAGTAGAGTGGACAAGCATCCCAATCTTGCCAGGACTCTTGTAGTCTTAGCCCTCAAAATCTTGCATCCAAATAAATTCCTCAGTCCTGAGAAAACCAGGTCATCTGGTCAACCTACCAAGCTTGCCGTCAACATCATGCTCCTGGGAAGCCTCTGTTTCTAGCTCACTTACACAGTTGTGAGTAGCACTCAGTTCCTCATGGGCTGTTGCATGGATGTCGATGCCTCCCTTAGCTTTTTTCTAAGTGGACCTCCTCATAGAGCTTGCTTCATCTGACTGAATAAGCAAGAAGTCAAGAAAGTGCCAGCAAGAAAGCTAGCAAGACAGAGGTCAGTTTTTGTCACTTAGTCATGGAGATGACATCCTATCACTTTGCCATATTCTATTAGAAGCAAGTCCCCTGGCCCAGCCCACACACTAGGGAGGGAGTGAGACAAGGAAGGTGGGGCGTGGGGAGACATTGAGTGCCATGTCAGAAGCTGCCCACTACAATCCAAGAAGGGAGTGGGCTGTGCAAAAAGGGGATCTCAGGGAGACTGTTAATTAATTCACATGATTTCAATACTACCTTTCACTTGTAGCTACATTCAGTGTCCCTCAAACAAAAATCTCTCTAATTCAACTCTTCCAGAGAGTAACATACCAGTGTTCTACAGAGTATAGGAAGATGCTGTCATCTGTAGTGTGGGGTGGAAGATGGGATCTAAGAGTAGAATTCATCTTATGCAGATTTTCAACCAACTCTGCTGTCACTGTCCTGTCAGGCACCCTGTCCTCTAACCTGCTTAATCCTTCAACTCACATCTTTCCAGGGTTCTGAAACACAGAGTGCCCTGCTCACTACCATCACCCAACCACTGAAGCGCTAGGCTTTCAGCTTCCCTCTGTAAAGTTCGTCCATTTTCTTTCATCCAGCTATTTGCTGCCTGCATACAAGTAATTCCATCGTCTGTCTTCCATTGTTTTCTATCTTACTTTGTCCTTGTGACCTTATGCTTTTTAAAGCCCCTTTGTTTCAAAATAGTGATGTTTAAAAAGAAGGTGTGGCTAACACTTGCTGAATCCACCAGGTTAAATCAGAATACTTATTGTTTCCTTAAAATCTCTATAAGGCATCATTGTTTTATTTATGCATCAGCAGTACCTGGTCTAGTCACTAGCACCTAATAGGCATTGAAAAATAAATAGCTGGATGAAACCAAAACAACCTGACTCACTTAAGCATAATGTGATTGAGTTATCAAGAAATCTTGACATAGGAAGCAAGCAAGCAAGCCAACCAAAAAGTGCCCATTGTTCTCAGGTGATATGAAGAAAAATAAATAGCACAAGAGAAACTTTGTAGAATGTTTGTCTCTTTTATCCGCTGTCATATCCTCTTTATCAAGAACACTGACTGCCATATAATAGGTGCTCAATAAATATTTGTTTCATGCATGGTGTACAGTGATAGAGGTACATACACTGTGCAATCAGAACACCTGGATGGGAACTACTGAGAATAGCTGGATCACGTCCATCCAGGTAGCCATCCAACTGAGCCTCCATTTCTTTAGCTCTGAAACATCTACTATGATATTTGCCCAAGAATGTTGCTCTGTAGACATTCTGGAATAATGTATGTCAATGCATGTGGACAAACTACAGTGCCTAGTTTTTTCTTAAAATAATATGTATTTTTCCACTTCTAGTGAATGAAGAGCACATTCAAAAAAACAGTTTGAAGGTAGTCCATACTTTGTTACTAAATACAAATTCCAAATAATTCAGATTATGTCATATTTAAAATCAGGCATGAACAACAGATGTTTTCTTTCTTTAAAGGATTGGGTATTTGTGCAAATGGGAAGAGGGAGGAGTCAGCTGTAAGGATTTTAATGGTAAGCCCGACATGCCAGGTTGCAGTGGGACATTCCCTCCTGCTGGCTAGAGGGTTGCAGAGAAATGTATCCTTTCCCTGATGATTTTTCCTGTTATTAGAGTGAATTGCGTCCTGCTAGCATTTAGGAGACATGGTACTCCCTATATCCAAGACTCTGATTCAATTCCTTCACCCTCCCACATGCCTCCACACCGACCACTTGCTGACCTCAGCCCTATAAGTCAAAGTTGGAGCTAATAAAAGCTGGCAGATACCTAAACTCTTAATTGAATCTCTAGGTCTTTATTGACTCCCCCCCCATCCCATCCCTTCTCCCTCCTTTCTATCCCTTTTATTTTAGAAAGAAGTTTTTCATTAATGAATACAAAATATTTAGGCGTCTGGCATCTCCAGAGTGTTAGTGATTGCATTGTGCATTAGCTTGAAAGTTCATTCCCCAGCTTAATAGGCTTGAAGAGGAATGGATGCACTTTGGCTAAACCAAGAAAGCTGATTGCTACCTAAATAACTAATTCATCTTCATAGCAGATGGATGTCAAGGATATTGAAGAGCAGATACACCCAAGGTCATGCCAATTAGTTGATAAGAGCTTGACTAGAAGGTAATTTGAGTTAGAAACAGCCTTCATTTCCCAAACCTAGACCCATAATGAATACCTTACATAGTTGAAGGGCTTTGGAAAGACATCTGACATCTTCCAGGGCATGTGAGAACTTGGGGATGAACTCTTCATAAAATGATGCACCCATTTAGAAGAATGATCAGCACACAAGAGAATTATGGACTTGACACTCTCTTTAACCCTTTTGTGGCTGTTTTTCTTCTTCAGGCTTGCCTTCTCGGGCTCACCTTCTTGCCAAATAGATAGATACTGATTCTTCATAATGCTCAAAAAGGAAATCATGGATGATAAAATGAGAGGCATTAAATATCCATGATATATTTAGCCCCAAAACTGAGATGATGTTAAGCTCTAGAGGAGGTTGTGTAAACCACCTCTTCAACAAGTTCCTTTTATAATTGAATTCCACCATTCATAATTCACAGGCAGCATCCCATATATCAATTCTTATTTCACAAGAGAAGGTATACCTGTAGATCAATTAGCTCATACTCAATTAGCTCATTAGCTACCTGAATGGATGTGATCCAGAAGATCACAGAAAGTAGAACAAGCCAGGGCAACTATTTAAGCCCAAGAGTATAAAAAGTCTTGCAGAAGCAATGTTCATAAGAACTTTTGTCATAGCTACCTTTCATAGATGGTCCCCTGCTGTGTCTGTAACCCAATTGTGCTTAGGTTTTCCCATTTTCCTGGGAGCTCCGTTAGGCTAATTTGATATTTTAAAACTCTGTCACTACTGCTTTCATTTAAATAGTAACTAATCAGTTCTGCAGTCTGTTGTGCCCTGCTGTTGCTAGCAAAGCTAAAATAGGGAATTTTGATTAATTTTTTTCTCTTTTTGAGCAATATGTTCTGATAACTTCTAATATACTGACTCTAGGATATTTGAGTGCATGTTCTGAGTCTGATGTGTCTTGTGACAGGTGTTCAGTTTTGGAGACAATACGTTTCTAGGATGAAAATGTATTCAGTGAATAACAAGCATGTAAAGAACTTTGCAAAGTCCAGAGTATGGATATCCAAAGCATAGAACATTGGAAATATTTTCCTGAACAAACATCTCAACAATGAAACATGGTATGGAATTTTGGGAGATTATCCAGAAGGGAAACAATTTTAAAATGTATTAATATTCCTCTATGGTCATAATTACTTCTCACATTCTCTACAAAATTCTGTCACTTTAGAGTTACTTGCGCATTGACTCATTTTCCATTTTGAACATTATAAACCACAGATGGATGCCCTATTACAATTCTGTTATACCTTTATCTTCAGAATACCAATAGTAATAGAAAAAGTATACATTTGATTGGTGTGGGGATTAAAGTTATATTGCAATAATCAATTTTCATTTTGCAAAATTTTAACCATAGTTTCCTTAAGGATCCAACTTCACTATGGTCTTCAAACATATTTTATTTATGGAAATATATATTCAAGTGTTCAAAACACCTGCACTGCATAAAATTAGGTTAACATATTTGTATGTTATAAATAATAATTTATACATAATATCTATTTATCTAAATAATATCTATTTAACACTTACTGTGCAGAAGCCTGTTCTACAATGTTTTACAATGTTAGATAGCTCATTGGTTTTCTCAAAATACATGGTTGTTATGTTGCCTATTTAGTGTCACACAGTTGACCCTTCAATGGGGTGAAAACACATGATAATATGTTTTATTAAAAAGGGGAACACCGGGCACCTAGGTGGCTCAGTCATTTGAGCATCTAGACTCTTGATTTTGGCTCAGATCATGATCTTAGGGTTGTGAAATTGAGACCCACGTCAGGCTCCACATTCAGCATGGAGTCTGCTTGAGATTCTTTCCCTCTCCATCTCCCTCCCTCCCTGCTCATGCTCTCTCTCTCTCTCAAATAAATAAATAAAATCTTAAAAAAAATAAAAGGGGAACACAAATTCTTGCTTGGGTTGTGCTTGCAGAAGAAAGATCATTGTTAGAAACTATTTTACTTTCTCAGCTTGAGTGAGTAAGAGACACTAAAATTGGGAAGAGACACATCTCAGGTAATGGAAGATCTTGGGCCATATGAGATTTCAGAAAAATACTCTGAAATACAGTGTAGCACCAATTTCATGTAGTATATTCTTGGGTTACTATAAATTAGTCATGAGCCCCTATACAGGTGACATATATGTCCAGACTGACACACACACACACACACACACACACACACACACACACACACACACGGGAGTGAATTAAGTTTAAGAAATACTACGTGAAATAAACAGATTTATACTCCAAAACTTCTCATTCATACTACTATGAATCTTCAAAAAGTTAATAGACAATTTTTGTTTTAAACCCGTTCTTCTTTCTCTTTCTCTCTCTCTCCTCTCTCCCAGCAAGGCATCTGGATGACTAATTTTCTTTTGAATCTTACTCTGGGAGAGACTATTTTAGACCATTTGAGTAGTATTCAGAATTAAACATACAATAGTATTTATTAAACACCTAATTTAGAATGATATAACATCTTGTTAAAAAATAGTAATCAAATAGTTGAAAATGAATGACAATGTAAAAGAGATACTCCCTAATGAAATAAGGCACTGGGCACAGAAAAGAAAAAAAAAATTGAACCTTCCATCATGTTGCTCACAGAGATAATCTCCAGCCTGTTATTTTGCTGATTACTGCAAGGTCCACACGTGATAGATTGTATAAGAAGATCTATAAATTTTTTTTAAAGATATTATTTATTTATTTGCCAGAGAAAGAGAGAGAGCTTGAGAATACAAGCAGGGGGAGCAGCAGGCAGAGGGAAAATCAGGCCCCCCTGCTGAGCAAGGAGCCCGCTGGGGGACTCGATCCTAGGAGCCCGTGATCACGACCTGAGCTGAAGGCAGATGCTTAACCAACTGAGCCACCCAGGTGTCCTGAGATTTCTAAATTTTTAAGCAATCTGAAAATATTGCTTATTCTTAGAAAAGCAGCATATTAGTGATACTTGAAGTTATAAGATCAGAGCTAAAATGCCAGTAATACCAATGATCATGCAGGCAATTCTGGAAAGATAATATTACATATAATGCAGGACTGATGCAAGAATTAAATGAGATGATACACAAATGCAATTGGTAAACCTTAAAGCGCCACAACAAGATTTCTCACACTGAGGTTCTTGGACATAAACTAAAGGGCCCACTCTAAGTTTTGTTTTTGTTTTGGAATTTATTCAATGATAACCTTACAAAATTTTTTTTTATATAATTCACCAAATTTACTTTTACACTACAAAACTATGATAGTTTGCTATCCAAAGGCATTTTCAAAGTATAAGACCTTGTTTTCTCTAGTCAATGCTTCTCAAATTGAGATCCATGACTGCATTCTTGAGGCCTCTGTGAAATAAATTTTCTTTAAATGGCTCTTGGAAGACACTTTTAAGAATCACTGCCCTATAATTACTACAGATATTACAATATCAATTGAACTTTTAAGAGCAGCTGATGAGGACACTTGTAAACAGGGCAAATGAACTAGCTTCTTCCACACCTCTTAAATGACTTTACATAGGTATTGCTTAGAAGCCTTACTCTCAGAAGTCATGCCTGGGAGTTCATATGATTATTAAAGATGCAACATAGTAAAGTACTCTCTAGTCAGGAGGAAGATGCATGACAGTTCTTTGACTCAATAAACGATGATGCTTAGGATACTACAAGTTCGTTTAAAAACAGTATGGAAGAAGTTAAGTATACAAGTGATGACTTCGTTTCATCATCAATGAGAGAGCTAGCATGTTTTTCCCATAAATATTAAATCTGTTGCCCCACTGTTAAATATCTGGGATTCCTCTGGTCCCAAAGCTCTGGCAAACACCTGCAGTTTGCCTGCCCCCAGATGGGACTTCCTCTTCATGAAGGACTCAGGCTGTTCCAATTATGATGTCACCAAGGCACTCAGGGTCCCTGGCACTGAGACACCAGTGAAGCAAAGCTCCCCCCAGGTGAGTTTCTGTGTTTCCTCAGATCTGGCATTCCAGGTCTCCCTAGAGCGAGTGTGCTCCCTACAGCACACAGGATACTCTCTATAGGAGAGCTGGGGGTTCAAAAAAGGTCCATGTGAACACCTTCCACAGATCTGAGTGCCCTGGAGATCAGCCAATGACTTGCAGAATTTTCCAGAAGCTTCAATAATTATGGCAGTAAAGGAGGGGATTCTTATACTATTAATATTTAAAAGTGAAATGATCAGTCACCACTCTGCAGCTTTGGATATCTGATGAATGGGCTCTTAAGATTCTGATATATATATATATATATAATATATATATATATATATTATATATATATATTATATATGATAGAGAATATACAGAATCTATTTTTATATAATTTAAAAAATTTACTTTAACAAAAGATATAGAAATCTTTTTTCCCCCTCTTTCTCACTAACAACACAGGGCATAGTTCCCCTGAATTGCATAAGAACAAGTTATGAAAAATTAATAGAGCTAAAGATTTCTAGTTAATAGGAACTCTTTCCTTTGAGAGTAAAATATATGGGGCTCCAAGGGATGACATGTACTCAGAACACATAAAACATCTGAATAAATGTACATATTAGTGAGAATTGAGTACTTGTCTTGTTTCCATGCTATGATTGTTATAATTTTTCTGTTACAATTTTAGTGAGACTAATAGGTTTATTTTGTGTCTGAAGGTGTACAGATTAAAGGACCTTATAAGGGAAGAACAGGTGATATTGCAACCGACTTTAGACTCAGTTCATTTGAAAAGTATCACCTTGAATGAGTATATTATCATGACCATAAAAATAAAAAAAATTATGGCTAAATATTTATTGAACACTTACTACAAGGCAGGTTCTGGTCCCTGTGCTTTGAATTTTACTCATACAATAAACTCAATTTGCAGATAAAGAAATTGCAGCACTATTAGATAAGAAAGTGTCAGAACTGGGGTTCAAACTTGAGCAATCACATCTCTGTTGGTTTTAAGCACCAAGTGTCTACACATAACAGAACGGATTGGATTTTAAAGCCAGTCTACTCTCGCTCTGACCTTATTATTTTAAAGGCAATGGATCAGAGAACTCGCGTTGTACTGAGAAACAGAGTAAGAAGACATGGATTTGAGTTTTTCCAGTTATTACCATAATTGTATGACATGGGAAAGTCATATTTTTTCTTCTTATTATTTTTTTAAGGTTTTATTTATTTATTTATTTGAAAGAGTGAGAGAGAGAGAGAGTAGGAGGGAGAGCGAGAGGGAATCTGAAGCAGACTCCATGCTGAGCACAGAGCCCCATGCAGGACTCAATCCCGGGACCATGGAACAAGAACCTGAGCCAAAATCGAGTCGAATGCTTAACCGGATGCCTGAGCCATCCAGGCACCCCACATGGGAAAGTCATTTGACTCACTGAATTCCATTTTATTCATTTGAAAAATGAAGGGTTGGGTTAAATCCCAGTGACAGTAAATATGTAGCAAATACAATGCTAATCCTTTGGTCTCTATTCTTGTTATGAATCATTACCCACTCTTTTCTACTGACTTTGCACATAGAATTACAACCTTCTTGACTCAGCTTTCCACATAATCTCTTTTGATTGATTGGAGTTGGTATGTGAGATAAAACCTAGCTTTCATCCCTGGACAATATGACCCATAAGCTCTCTTCCAGTTCTAATATAAAATGGTTCTTTGTGCTTAATAACATATTCAGCTGGGGGAGGATCTGAGTACATGCTCTGAGTTGCGGAGAGTGGAGAGATCTGCAGATGGGCTGAGAGGAGAGGGAACTGAGTACTGAGAAATATGAAGACACCATATGAATCTCGAGAAATATTTTCAAGGCTGACTCATGCCTATGACTTGAGAAGTAGGAAGCCTTCCCCAGTGAGAAAATTTACTTCCTCATCTAGGCCCTACTCAGTTTCTCAGCAAGAAGCCAGAACACTGAATTTACTACCAGTACAATGAATTATTTCACTTAATCACAGGCATGGATCTTGCTGTTGCATCTTCTCTGTAATTGTTCCATTTCCTACAAATGTGGATGGGTCCTTATCCACAATCTCACATTTGCTTTCAGACTACATGCTACCAAAAAAGCAGGAGTGTTATTCTGAATTATATTTAGACAGCTACAGGTACTTGAACTCTTAATAAAATTTATCCAATGATAATATAAGAAAGGAAAGATTGAGAAAGGAGAAGAGGAATTTTGATAGGCACATGATTCAAGACCCTTTTGGGTTTAATCCATTGGAGAAGATCTTACATACGAGAAGCTTAATGGGTTGAAAATTCTAAAATAAATCACGTGTGCTCTTAATGTTTTCCCTTTATTAAAACCCTTACTTCTGTGAATAGTCCATGCAGCTGTTTTAAAAAGCAAATGAACTTTTATCTTGGGTGGATCTTTCTCTGCTGAGAAAGTCAGGGGACAGCCAGGATGAAGAATAGGGAAAAAGAGGCTTATGTAAGACTCTTCAGGCATTCCTTTGAATCTTATGGAGGCCAGTGTTTTTACAGGTTTGGAAATAGATTTTTTCTGAACATACCATCTTCCAGGTCCCAAAACAGGAGGCAGTTGAATAAAGATTCAGAGGTTCAAGGTTCTGGCCTAAATCATCATACCAATACAATAAAAAAATGAACAATATATGGTTTCTTTTGGGAAAGCTAATAAGAGCAAATTGCATTAAAGAGAAAGGATAACAGATTGGTGCTCTTGGGTACAGCAGAGTAGTTTGTATAAGGTAAATCCTTCAGCTGAGAATAGCTTTAGAAAAGCTAGATTAGAAGGACTCTGAATAAAGGGGAAGAGATTAAGTCCAGGAAAGAAGTTCTTCACTGTTTCTTTCATTCAGGGATTTTCCAATGTACAGCATAAGGCACAGGGGGAAACAGAACACAGTAGACAAAGCCTTCTGGGAATAGCATGGGATAGAGAAAACAAACTATTCAGGATCATTGCTAACAAGTTAGTCAGGACTTATGTGGCCAAGAACATGGAGAAAAGGTCACCAGAAAGATGTGATATAAACAATTCTGTGTAACTTTTGTTCTCAAAGCTTTACTGTATCCTATGCTACACAGGAACAAGAGAAAACAAAAAGAAAATGGTTTCCAAGAAGACAGACAGGTAAGCAGAGCTTTAGGCAGCATAATAGGGCAAAGGGATAAAAAACAAAATGTCCTTCATGGAGGATGGTCTCTGGAAATACCCCCAACTTTCATTTTAGAAGTATGAAGTGTCAAGTTTTAAAAATAAAGGTAACTAGAAATAAGTCCAATCAAAAGTCTGAAATTCAACATTATCATCTCAGTCCCTAAGTCAATAAACTTGATGTGCTGTCTCTCAAGTTGCTAATCAGAAGAAAATAAAATTCACTCTGAAGGAAGAAACATCATCTGAAGGCTACACAATTTCCCATACATAATTACAGTATTCAAATAAAAATTATCAGGAATACCAGGATGCAGGAACAAGGGGCTAAATACTAATAAAAATGAAAAAAAATAACTTGAAGAAAATCATAAGCATTCCTAAATACAAGTTATTTGACACAGAATTTAAAACAACTACCTTTAAAATATTCAACAAATCAGGCGCCTGGGTGGCTCAGTCATTAAGCGTCTGCCTTCGGCTCAGGTCATGATCCCAGGATCCTGGGATTGAGTCCCACATCGGGGTCCCTGCTCCGCGGGAAGCCTGCTTCTCCCTCTCCCACTCCCCCTGCTTGTGTTCCCTCTCTCGCTGTCTCTCTCTCTGTCAAATAAATAAATAAAATCTTTAAAAAATAAAATAAATAGAATATTCAACAAATCAATGAAAAGATGTAGAATTCCTCAAGAGAACTATAGTCTATAAATAACATAGTGACATGAAAAATTAAAAATAAAGCTACAATTATTAAAATAAGACTTCAATAGGTGTACATATCAGTAGATTGGATAAAAGAGAAGATTGTTTAAGTGGGAGACAGGTAAGTCAAAAATATCAACAAAGGCACACAGAGTAGCAGAACCTTATAAGACACATCAAAAGTTTAACATATTGTAATTGGAATACTGAAAAGAAAAAAAAATACAATATTTAAGAAACAGTGGCTGAGAATTTTCCAAAACTGATGAAAGAAATAAAGACATATATTTAAGGAGCATTCTGAATTCCATGCACAAAAATTACAAATAAAACCACACCTAAGCATTCTGTCGTTAAACTGATAAATACCAAGGCAGATAATACATATTGAAAACAGAGAAAAAGAGAGATATTACCTCAGTAAGTAACAATAAGACCAACAGCTGTCACTCAGACAGAAATAAGTCATAATTATATTCTTAAAGTGCTAAAAAACATAATGTCCAACCTACAAGTCTGTATCAACCAAGAATATCCTTCAGTACTTACAGATGAATTTCTGCTACTTGATAATGGTAGAGTAACTGGCATAAAAGACTGGCTCTCCTGTTGCAAACAATTGTAAACTGGACAAAATATGTGAGGGCTGTTTGAAATTCTTTGACAACACAATGCATATAAACTTAGTCTTCGAGAAAAAGGAAACTTATGGGTTTAGTCCCATGATTGCAATGATTCTTTACTTGAGTTCCATTTTCTAACTATAGCAAAGTAAACTAGAATGAAACATGGTGGCTCTTAAGAGTTGAGGAAGAAGAAATTAGAATTCAAGGGAGCTGATGAGTTTGGAATGTTTGGGTTAGCTCACTGACAACTAGGGAGCTATATGGAGAGGAGTTTATCCAGGGAAAGCAAAGAATCAAAAATAAATCTAATTCACTACAATTATAAAGTGGAATATCAAATAACCATATAAATAGATGCATAAAAGTCACTTGCATACTTGAACTCTCTGCAAAATAGGGATAAAATGGAACTTTCTCAAATGACAAAGAATTACAGTGATAAATTTTCAACTAACATACTTAGTAGTGAGTGACTAATTTTTGGCTAAAATCAAACAGAAAAAAAAAAGCATGAATGTCTGCTTCAATACTTCTATTAAGTGGTGGAGGTCCTAGATAATGCAATAAAGCAAGAAAAATAAGTAAAGGCACCTGAAACACCTGAAAAGAAGAAGTAAAACTTTCTATATGCAGATACTGAAAATTTTCCCTTTAAAAGGGAATCAAGGCAAGCCTGTCCATTATCTCCATTTTTAATCGTCACTGTAAGGGAATGTTTGTTGCATACATAAGTTATGAAAAAGAAGAAAGACTGGAACTAAAAATGTTTAGAGAAGTGTTATTCACAGATGTTATAATTGGGGATGTAAAAAATTGCAAAAACAGTATAGATATAAACTGCTGCAATCAATAAGTAAAGTTATCAAGGGCTGGATATAAAGTCAATATCTATTATATTTCTATAAATAGAAACAAACAATTTAAAAAATAAAATGAAAAGAGTTACATGATTTATAAAACACTGAAGACTGAAATATGCAGTAGTCTTTAGCAAAGAAGAGCCAAATATGGTGTTGAAGAGTACTGCAGAACACAAAATACCTACTGTCAAGAGATGCTTCAGAGGTACAATAATTGGCAATACAATATTGCCCAATTGTGGAAATACATACCAACAGATCAGAATATAAAGTCCAGAAACACACACATACACACACACACACACAAATACACACATACACATATGCACACCCCCACAACACACATAATAATGTGAATTAGAGCAAAGTTGCCATTGTAGAACAATTTGGAAGGGATGATATTTTTGACAAATGATGCTGGATCAACTAGACATCTATTTGGGGGAAATTATTACAGATGAATTATAAAACAAAATATGAACCATAAAGCAATGAAGCTTCTTTATTCTAAAATAAAGATAAATTACGTACTGCATACTAAGTTATAGCCAAAATATGAAATAAACACCAATGAAGCGCATAAGAATTCATGAAGTTCATGAATTCACAATAGGTGGCAAAGATTTCATAAACAGAACCCAAAGGACAGGAATAATAAATCAAAAGACTACTAAATTATACTACATGAAAAGGAAGACCTTCAGGTCATCAAAATAAGCCATTAACAGAGTGTTATTCAAGCCAAAGAGTGGGAGAAGGGGTATTTGCAAAACAAGTCTGACAAAAGATTAACATTCAGAGTTTATATACAAAAAGTCAATAAAAGAAAAAAAGATAACCCCATAGAAAAATGAGCAAACACTTGAACAGATAATTCAGGAAAGAGTAAATTGAATTGCTAATTAATATATGAAAAGATCATCTACTTTATAAATCATCAAAGAAATGTAAATTCCCACATTGCAACCACTATATGCCCACCAGAATGGCCAAAATGCCAAAACAAAAAAATATTATGTTTCAGAGAACATGTGAGACAGCCAGAATATATACTGTTCCTTATGGTACAAATCGGTATCACTATTTTTGCAATCTCTTGGGTACATACCATTTACATATATCCCTCCAAAATACTAAGTGAACTAAAAGAACTAAATAAACAACCAAAAAAAAAAAAAACTAGAAAAAACACGAACATATATCAATGCTGGAGTACCTTTTTAAATGTGATATATTCATACACTAGAATACTAACAATAATGAAAATAAATCAATGATTGCTAGTATCATGAATTAATCAGCATTGAGAGAAAGAAGTCAAATACACAGAAAACTCATACCAGTGATCATAAAAAATACCTTTATATAAAGTTCAAAAACAATACAAATCTAGTCTGAGGAGTTCTATGGATCTACTTCCCAATGACACTGGTGAATATTTTTAAAATAATAACCACTTACAGTCTCTAGAAATGACTCTAAAGGCATATCATAGAGAAGAAAGATTTTTTTCAAGAAAATCTACTAAAACTCAGTAAGAATAGGAATATACTGTGTTACTTGAACTGAAACCCATTCCCTTCCTTCCCCCTGCCGACTCAGCAAGATGGAAGTCTCACTCCACACTGGGTCAGACAAGAACACATACCTCTTCCCACAAGCTCTGAGTTGGAGGTCTATCTTCCTGGAACGTGCAGGACATCAGCATTTCTCCTCCTTTGCCCAGCTGGCTGTTCCAGGTGAGTATAGCCAGGACATGAGGCTTTTCTTCTTATAGCTAGCCTTACTCAATGGATGGGGGCTCCACCTTGAGCAAGAACCATTGATAATACTAGAGCCCTGATCACCCCTGTCCCTGCTTCTAAGGTATTGATTTCACACCAGGAGAGATATGTTAGGACCTGAGGCCACTAACCCCTTTCTCCACCAAACACTCATAGCCTAAAACTGGAATATCTCTCAGAGGGAAGTATACCATTGTCCCTAATCCCAGCCCCAGAGCCCTGGCTCACAAAAATTGCCTGAAAGAAGAAGCAGGATGTAAAACACAGAGCTCCTAAACTCTTCCCAAAGGATCTAACTTCATTTGCAACACAATATAGAGAAGTACAAGCCTAAGAGCATATATCAACAGAAGATGTTATGGTCAAGGCACTGGGGGGGAAAAAACAGAACACTACTAAATAAGCAATAGTCAACAGGAAATCAGAGGGAAATTAGAAAATATTTTATATTTCCAGATGAATGGAAATGAAGGATCCCAAAACTTATACCAAAATTTATATTTTAAATGCCCATATTTTAAAAAGCAAAAGCAATCAAATCAATAGCCTTACCTTCTACCTTAAGACAATGGAAAAAAAAGACCAAACCAATCTTACAGCAAAAAGAAGGAAAAACATAATAAACATTAGAACAGAAATAAATGAAATAAAAAATGAGACAATGGAGCAAATCAATAGAACCAAATATTGGTTCTTTGAAAAAATAACAAAATTAATAAATTTTTAACTAGATCAAGAAAAAAAAGAGAGAAAAGACTCAAGATATATCCATTAATGTAATTTTTGTATCATATCAACCATATTTCACTTTTGTATCAAATCAAAGTTTTGTATCAAATCAATTGTATCTCCATATATCAATAAAACTTTTAAAAATAAGACTTGAATTACTATAATCAAAAGTGAAAGAGGGGGCATTATTACCAACCTTAGAAAAATAAAAAGGGGACATTATTACCTACCTTAGAAAAATAAGAATTAAAAAGGAACACTGTGGACAAATGTATGGCAGTATATTAGATAAGTTGAATGAAATGGACAGATTCTCAGAGACATAAACTACCAAAACTAACTCAAGAAGAAACAGGCAATCTGAATAGACCTATATTGAATTTGTAATAAGAAACCTACTGGGGCACCTGGCTGGCTCAGTTGGTAGAGCATCTGACTCTTGATCTCAGGGTTGTGAGTTTGAGCCCAATGTTGGGTGCTGAGCCTACTTAAAAAAAGAAAAAGGAAAAGAAAGGAAACCTACCTACAAAGGAAAGTCCAGGCCCAGATGGCTTATTGGTGAATACCATCACACATTTAGAGGAGAATTCACAAGCTCTTTCAAAACCTAGACAAAGATGGTACACTTCCCAACTCATTCTATTACCCTGATGCCAAAACCAGACAAAAGCATCATAAGAAAACTACAGACCAAGATCTCTTATGAATATATATGCAAAAAGTATTAACAAAACTCTGGCAAATGAAATCCAGCAACATATGCAAAGGATTATAGACCATGAACAAGTGGAATTTATCTCACATATACTTAAGCTTGGTTTAACATCTGAAAATCAATTAATGTAATATACCATATCAGTAGAATAAAAAACAAAAATCACATTAATGTAAAGAAGGATAAAAATCATATGATTATCTGAATAGATACAGAAAGAACATTTTTAAAAATCCAACATCCTTTCATGATAAAAACATTCAATTATCTAGGAATAGACGGTAACTTCCTCAACTTGATAAAGAACATCTACAAAAAACCTTCAGAGTTAATGTCATACTTACTGGTGAAAGACTGGATATGTTTCTCCTAAGATCAGAAAGGAAACAAAGATGTCTGCCCTTACCACCTTTATTCAGTGTTTTACTGGGGGTTCTAGCCAGGGGAACTAGGCAAGAAACATAAATAAAAGGCATTCAGATTAGAAAGGAAGATGTAAAAATAGCTCTATTCCCAGATGGCATGATTTTGTATATAGAAAATCCAAAAAAAAAAAAAAAAAAAAGAAAAAAAAAGAAAGAAAATCCTAAGGAGTTCTCTAAAAAGCTATTAGAACTAATAAAATGATTCAGCAAAGATACAGGGTATATTAGTAATATATGAAAGTCAATTATATCTCTCTACACTAGCAATGAACAATCTGAAAATAAAATTTGGCAAATAATTCCATTCATAATAACATCAAAATTAATAAAATATATAAAAATAAATTTAACATGAGAAGTATAAAATTTACATTCTGAAAAATACAAAATATTGCTGAAAGAAATTACAGATCCAATAAATGGGGGAAAATCCCATGTTCATGAATCAAGAGTTAATATGGTGAAGATGGCAATGCTCCTTAATTTGGCTTGATATTCAATGCAATCTCTGTCAGAATCCCAGTAGATTGCTTTGTAGAAATTGACTAGCTGACTTCAACACTTTTATGTGATTACAAAAGTCCCAGAATATCCAAAACACTCTTTTTTAAAAATATTTTATTTATTTATTTGACAGAGAGAGAGTGAGCACATGCATGAGTCAGGGGGAGGGGAAGAGGGAGAAGCAGACTCCCCAGTGAGCAGGGAGCCAGATGCGGAGCTCGATCCCAGGACTCCAGAACCATTACCTGAGCTCAAGGCAGATACTTAACCAACTGAGCCACCCAGGCACCTCCAAAACAGTCTTTAAAAAGAAAAGTATTCACATTTCCCAATTTCAAAACTTACTGCAAACCAATAGTAATCAAGACATACTGGCAGATAATATAGATAAGTGGAATAAATTGAGAGTCCGGAAGTAAAACAAGACATCTTTGGTCAACTGATTTTAACAAGGGTACCAAGAGTGGTACACTTCAATAGGGAAAGAATACCCTTTCCAACAAATGGTCTGGAGAACCCATACAAAAGAATAAACATTTATTCTTTCTTCACACTGTGCACCGAAATTAACTCAAAATGGGTCATAGACATAAAGGTTAGAGATAAAAGGATAAAACTCTTAATAAAAGATATGGAGATAAGCCTTTATGAACTCAGATTAAGCAAATGGATTCTTAAATATGGTACCAAATATTGAAAAACAAAAGAGAAAAATTGATAAATTGCACTTCATAAAAATTAAAAATATTTTCCTTCAAAAGACACTATGAAGAAAGTGAACAGACAACCCATAAAATGGAAGAAAAATATTTGCAAATCATATATCTATTAAGGAACTTTTCTCAGGGCTCCTGGGTGGCTCAATCAGTTAAACGTCTGTCTTTGGTTCAGGTCGTGACCCTGACTTCCTGTCCTGGGATGGAGCCCCGAGTCAAGCTCCCTTCTCAGTGAGGAGTCTGCTTCTCCCTCTCCCTCCACTCCTCCCACAACTCATGCTCTTTCTCAAATAAATAAATAATTTAAAAAAATAAGGAATTTTTCTCTAGGATATATAAAGAACTTTTACAATTCAACAATAAAAATACAAAAAACCCAATTAAAAATGGGCAAACCATATAGATAGATATTTCTCCAAACAAGATATACAAATAGCCAATAAGCACATCAAAATATGCATGGCATCTTCCATCTTCAGGGAAATGGATATCAAAACCATTTTATGCTAACTATGATGGCAAAAGAAAAAAATAGAAAATAAGTTTTAGAAAGATATGAAAGAATAGCAACCCTCATACACTGCTAGTGGGAATGTAAAATGGTATACACACTTCACAAAAAAATATCTGGCAGTTCCTCAAATAACTAAACACAAAATTACCACATGACCCAGCAATTTCACTCCTTAGTTTATACCCAAGAGAAATAAAAACATATGCCCATACAATAATGTGGACACAAACATTTATAACAGCATTATTCACAGTATCCAAAAGGTGGAAAAAACTGAAATGTTCATCAACTGATAAATATTAAGCAAAGAGTGATATAGCTATCCAATGGAATATTATTTATCTTATATTATTACTCATATAAAATTGAATAAAAATGTTATTCATTCATATAAAAAGAAATAAAGTATAGATACATGGTACAACATGGATGAACCTTGAAAACATCATGCTAAGTGAAAGATACCAGTCACAAAATATCACATAGTAAATGATTCTATTATATGACATGTCCAGAATAGGCAAGGCTATACAGACAGAAAGTACATTAGTGCTTACTTAGGGCTATCGTCCCTTATCCCCCTATTAAATGGGGAGATGATAGCTTTTTTTTTTATGTTATGTTAATCACCATACATTTCATCATTACTTTTTAAAAGTATGGAGTTTCTTTTTGAGTTGATGAAAATGTTCTAAAATTGACTGTGCTGATGGTTGCATATCTCTGAATATACTAAAATACATTAAACTGCATACTTTTAATGTGTGAATTATATGGTACATGGATTATACAATAATAAAACATATAATCAAAATTAATTTATGTAGTAAGAATCAAAATAGTGATTATCTTCATATGAAATGATGGTTGGCAGGGATCACAATAAATGTTTCTTGATTGCTCACACTATAATATTAAATTGACCTAGGTGTTGAGTTACTCTAGCGCATTCAAGTAAAAAAAAAAAAACAAACAAACTGGTGATACAATGGTGACTTATATATGTATTTATATCAATGCTACTCTTATATTTAAGTTAAAAGATGACAACAGAACCCCACAGAAATGAACTTCTTCTTTTAGACAAGATGAAGTACAGGGATTGGATCTACATTCCCAACTGAAACAATTTAAAAACTGAATAAATATAACACTGTAGGTCAGGGCACCTGGGTGGCTCAGTCAGTTAAGTGTCTGACTCCTGATTTTGGCTCAGGTCATGATCTCAGCATCGTGAGATCAAGCCCCACATCAGGCTCTGCACTCAGTGCAGAGTCTGCTTAAGATTCTCTCTTTCCCTCTCCCTCTGCCCCTTTCCTCACTCGTGCTTTCTCTCTCTCTGCTTCATGGAGAGAGTTTTCAGTCCACAGGACAGTAAGAAGGAACCCAAGCTGAGCCTGGTGGTCTTTCTGAGCTCAGTAGATAAAAATGAGAGTCCTAGGAAGTCCAAGAGTCTAGAATATTTAGGGCAGAATTTCAAAGAGAAGACTTATACATATATTATAAGCTCTGCAGGGCTCCCCAGGATCCCTCTCTTAGGAATTCAGCTGACTATTGATGTGTGCATGGCGGTGGGGAAATTCAGAGCTAATGAAAGAATCACTTGAAAGAATGAGTGCAATAGTCTGCGGGGCTCAAAATGGGCTGAAAAGAGCGTCTGTTCACACTAATACATAATGTATTATTTGTTTCAGGGGTACAGGTGTGATTCATCAGTCTTACACAATTCACAGCACTCACCATAGCACATACCCTTCCCAATGTCCATCACCCTTCCAACCCCTCCACTCCAGCAACCTTCAGTTTGTTTCCTGAGATTAAGAGTCTCTTATGGTTTGTCTCCCCCTCCAGTTTTGTCTTGTTTCATTTTTTCCTCCCTTCCCCTATGATCCTCTGTCTTGTTTCTCAAATTCCTCATATCAGTGAGATCATATGATAATTGTCTTTCTCTGATTGACTTATTTCGCTTAGCATAGAAAACTACTTTAAAGCTTATGAGAATAAGATTGCAAACACAAATCATACATAGACAACCTTAAAAGTGGCCAGGAAAAAAAGAAACATAGAATAAATAGATGGTTAAAGATTCCTTATAGGAAACAATACAAATGAGCAAACAGTAGAGCTATTTCTTTAAAGTGTTGATAGAGAAAAAAATACTCCAATCTGTAATTCTATACCCAGTGAAAATATCCTTCAAAAATAAATGAAAAAGAAAGACTTTTTCAGACATTCAAAAGCTAAAAAGTTCTTCACCGAAAAACTACCACAACAAGAAATATTAAGGAAAGTATGATAAGTAGGAAGAATCTAATACCAGATAGAGATATAGCAACAAAAAGCACCAAAACTACATGGGTAAATATATAATGTTTTAATTATTTTTAAATACATAAAAAATACATGTGATTATTTAAATAATGATAATAATATTATAGAGTTTATAGGATATGGATAAGTAATATATATAATACATACATAATAACATAAAAGTCATGGGAAGAAATGAAGGTATACTAATATAAAGTTCTGATACAATAAGTGATGTGGCATAATATCACATGAAGGTGAACTTTGGTAAGTTAAAGACATATGCTAGAAACTCCAAAGATACCAGTAAAATGATCAAATAGTTATAGCCATTAAACAAAGGAAATAAAACTGAGTCATAAAAATATTCAATCATTCAAAAAGAAGGCAGAAAAATAGGAAAAGGGAAGCAAAGTAAGAGAAGACAGGTGGTAAACAATTAGCAAAACCCAACCACATTGTAATCACATTAAATATAAATAGACTACTCCAATTAAAAGGCAGGGATAATCATTTTGGTTTTAAAAAAATAAAATCCAGGGCGCCTCAGTGGTTCAGTCAGTTGAGCATCTGACTCTTCTTGTTGGCTTGGGTCACGATCTCATGGGTCTAGACCCATGGTCAGGCCCCTCACTCAGCGGGGAATCTGCTTGAAGTTTCTCTCCCTCTGCCCCCCCCCCACCGACTCTCATGCATGCTTTCTTTCTCAAAATAAGTAGATAAATCTTTTTTAAAAAAGGAAAATCCAACTATAATCTGTCTACAAGTATACTGTAAATACAAAGAAACAAATGGATTAGAATAAAAAGATTTTTAAAAATCAAAAGAAAGTGGGAGTGGCTACATTAATATGAAGCTAATAGATTTCAGAGCGAAAATTTTAGCAGGGATTGACGATTTAATAATGAGAAAGGGTCAATTCATCAAGAGGTAATAATAAAAATTTGAAACATTTATGTACCTAATAATATAGTTTCAAAACATATGAAACAAAAACTAATAGGAATCTCTCAGCAAACTAGAAATGGAGGGGGAACATCCTCAACTTGGTAAAGAACATCTCCAAAAACCCTGTAGCTAAGAAGGCATTTAATGGTGGGAAACCAGAAGTTATCCTGTTAAAATTAGGAATAGATGTCCCCTCTCACAAGGACTTTTCAACATCACAATGGAAGTCCTAGCTAATTCAGTAAGACAAGGAAAGGAAAAGTATTCAGATTAGGAAGGAAAAAATAAAACTATATTTGTTGCAGATGACACTATTGTTTATGTAAAAAATTCCAAAGATTCCATTAAAAATTATTTCAGGACCCCTGGGTGGCTCAGTCGTTAAGTGTATGCCTTCGGCTCAGGTCATGATCCCAGGGTCCTGGGATCAAGTCCCGCATTGGGCCCCCTGCTCGGCAGGAAGTCTGCTTCTCCCTCCCCACTCCCCCTGCCTATGTTCCCTCTCTCGCTGTGTCTCTCTCTGTCAAATAAATAAATACAATCTTCAAAAAAATAAAGATAAAAATTATTTAAAAAAATAAGCAATTATAACAAGGTTGTGACCTGTAGGGCACAAATTTAATAGACAAAAGTCAATTACTTTCAGCAATGAACAAATGCAATTTGAAATTTAAAACACAACACCATTTACATTAGTACCACCCAAAATGAAATTCATAGGTAATAAATCTAACAACATATGTACAAGATCTGTAGGAGAAAAACTATAAAATTCTGATAAAAAAGAAATTAAAAAAATGAAGATATACTTTATGTTCATGAACAGGAAGACTCAATATTGTCAAGATGTCAGTTCTCCCCAACTTGATCCATAGGTTCTATGCAACCATAATCCCAGCAAGTGATTTGGTGGATACAGACAAACTGATTCTAAAGATTATAGGGAGAGACAAAAGACTCAGAATAGCTAACACAGAATTGAAAGAAAAGAATAAAGATGGAAGACTGATATTACTTGATTTCAAGGCTTACTATAAAGGCACAGTAATCAGGACACTATGGAACTTGCATAAGAACAGACAATTAGATCAATGGAAGAGAATAGTGACCCTAGAAATAGACCCACACAAATATGGTTAATTGACTTTTGACAAAAGAGTAAATGTAATACAAAAGAAGAAAGATAATCTTTTCAACATGATGCTAGAACAGCTGGATGTCTACAGGTAAGAAAAATAATCTAGGCTCTATCTTACACCCTTCATGAAAACTAAATCAAAATTAATCATAGGCTTAAATGTAAAATGCAAAACTATAAAACTCCTAGAGGACAGCTTGGGAAAAAAATCTAGATGACCTTGGTCCGATGATGACTTTTTTAGATATAATACCAATGGAACAATACATAAAGAAATATTAATGGGGTGCCTGGGTGGCTCAGGCGGTTGAGCGTCTGACACTTGGTTTCAGCTCAGGTCATGAACTCAAGGGTCATGAGGTTGAGCCCCAGTCAGGCACCTCATTCAGTGGGGATTCTGCTTGAAGATTCTCTCCCTCTGCCCCTCCTCCTACTTGAGTGTGCACACACACTCTCTCTTTCTATCTAAAATAAATAAACAAATCTTTTAAAAAAGAAATATTTGATTAACTGGACTTCATTAAAATTAAAAAAACATCAGCTTTGTGAAAGACACTGTCAAGAATGAGAAGACAAGCCACAGACTAGAATAAAGTACATTCAAGGATATATTTGATAAAGGCCCATCCAAAGTATACAAAGAACTCTTAAAACAAACAAAAAGATAACAAACATCCCATTAAAAAAAAGATAACAAACATCCCAATTAAAAAACAAAAAAATTTGAAAAGACACTTCACTGAAGAACGTGTAGAGATAGCAAATAGACATATGAAAAGATGCTCCACATTATTTCTCATTAGGGAATTGCAAGTTAAAACAAAAATGAGAATTAAGGAGAGCATGTTCTGCATAGAGCACTGGGTGTTATTCCCAAACAATGAATCATGGAACACTACATCAAAAACTAATGATGTAATGTATGGTGATTAACATAACATAATAATAAAAAAAAGCAACAATGAGATACCCCTACACACTTATGAAAACGACAAAAACCCAAAACACTGGTAACACCAAATACTGGCAAGGATTGAAGCAATAGGGACTCTCATTCTATTCTGGTGTCAATGAAAAAATGGTAATGGCCACTTTGGAAGACAGTTTTTCAGTTTCTTACAAAATGAAACATACTGTTACCATATGATATAGTAATTGCAGTTCTTGGTATTTATCCAAAAGAATTGAAAATTTGTGTCCAAATAAAACCTGCACAAAGATGTTTATAGCAGTTTTATTCATAATTGCAAAAACTTGGAAGTAACCAAACTACCACTCTGTAACTGAATGGATAAATGTGGTACATCCAGGGGCGGAGCAAGATGGCGGAGGAATAGGAGACCTGGATTTTGTCTGGTCTCAGGAATTCAGCTGAATAGGGATCAAACCATTCTGAACACCTACAAACTCAACAGGAGACGGAAGAAGAGAGTAGCAACAACTCTCTGAACAGAGAAGTGACCACTTACTGGAAGGTAGGACGTGCGGAGAAGTGAATCCGAGGTGATATTCGGCAGGATAGACGGCGGGGGAGGGGGCCTCTGCCGGCCGCTTCTGGCAAGTGATAGAGCTGCGGAGCACAAAATCGGAACTTTTAGAAGTTGGCTCTGCTGAGGGATGTCACTCCAGTGGCTAAGCTGAGGGTGGAACCCTCGCGGGACAGTGTGGTCTCAGGACCCTCGGGGTCAAGAAAGACTGGGGGTGCCTGAGTGCAGCAGAGCTCCCAGGTATCGGAGTGCGGAAGCCGGCTGCAGAGATGGAGCCGAGGCACAGGCTCTCACCTCGGGGTTGCCATAAACTGTGATCCGTGGCCCAGTCAGGCCACTACTCCTCCAGCAGGGACCCAACAAGCGGCAGATCTGGGGAGACTCCCCTTCCTCCCCCGGGAGGAGTGACGTGGGAGTGCACCACAGGGATCTGCTGGGTTTGGGGACTCCACATGGGGTCAGGTGCCAGAGATAGAAACACTCGGTCACAGGCCGGGTGAGCATGAAGTGTGGCCGGAGACCGGGGAGACGGGAGTGACTGCTTTTCTCTGGGGGTGCACTGAGGAGCGGGGCCCTGAGTTCTTGGCTCCTCTGGGCAGAGATTGGGAGGCCACCATTTTCACCTTGGACCTCCAAAGCTGTATCAAGAGCTTGCAGGGAACAAAAGCTCCTGAGAGCAAACCCGAGCAGCTTGCTTAGCCCGGACGACAAGGGCGGGGCAATTCCGCCTCCGGCAAAGACATTTGGGAACCACGGCAACAGGCCCCTCCCCCAGAAGATCAGCATGAACAGCCAACAAGCCAAGACCAAGTTTACCGATCAAGGCGAATGGGAGAACTCCAGCGCTAGGGGAATACTGCACATAGAATTCATGGCTTTTTTACCATGATTCATTAGTCTTTCAAAGTTAATTTTTTAACTGCTTTTTTTAAATTTTTCTCTTTCCCTTTTTCAACCAACATCTTATCAATCCCTTATTTAAAAAAAACATTTTTTATTTTTCATATTTAGAGTCATATTTTATCCCTTCATAGTAGTTACCCTTATTTTTGGCATATATATATAAGTTGTTCTCTCTCTAAAATTTTGTGATACAGTTTCTTCTAACAGATCAAAATATATCCTAAATCACTAGTGTATGGCTTTGTTCTAGTCTCCTGCCTGATCACATTCTCTCCCTTTTTTTCTTTTCTTTTTTTTAAATCTTCTTCTTTGATATTTCAAACAACTTCTTATCTTATCAATTCCTTTCATAAAATCTTTTATAATTTTCATCTTTACACTCATCTTCCATCCCTTCATTGTATCAACCCTTATTTTGTACATATATGTCTTTGTTCCTTTAAAATTTTAGGAGGCACTTTCTTCTAACAGACCAAAATACGCCCAAAATCTAGTGTGTGGCACTGATCTATGCACTAGCCTGATCACATTTGATCATATTCTGTTTTTTTTTTTGTTCCGTATTTGTTTCTTTTTATCTTTTTCTTTTTTGTTTTTTCCTCTTTCTTTTTTTTTTTTTCTCTTTCTTTTTTCTTTCTTTCCCTTTCTTGTCCGCTGGTTTCAGGTCTTTTCTGATTTGTATACAGTATATTTGCTGGGGACGTTGTTAACCTGTTAGCATTCTGTTCTCTCATTCATCTGTTCTCCTCTGGACAAAATGACAAGACGAAGAAAATCACCTCAGCAAAAAGAACAAGAGGTAGTACCATCTACCAGGGACCTACTCAATACGGATATTAGTATGTTGTCAGACCTAGAGTTCAGAATCATGACTTTAAAGATACTAGCTGGGCTTGAAAAAAGCGTGGACATTATTAGAGACACCCTTTCTGGAGAAATAAAAGAACTAAAATCTAACCAAATCAAAAAGGCTATTAATGAGGTGCAATCAAAAATGGGGGCACTAACTGCTAGGATAAATGAGGCAGAAGAGAGAATCAGCGATATAGAAGACCAAATGATGGAAAATAAAGAGGCTGAGAAAAAGAGAGAGAAGCAACTACAGGATCACGAGGGCAGAATTCGAGAGATAAGCGATATAATAAGACGAAACAACATTAGAATAATTAGGATCCCAGAAGAAGCAGAAAGAGAGAGAGGGGCAGAAGGTATATTGGAGCAAATTATAGCAGAGAATTTCCCTAATGTGGGGAAGGAAACAGGCATCAAATTCCAGGAGGCACAGAGAACCCCTCTCAAAATCAATAAAATAGGTCAACACGCCGACATCTAATAGTAAAACTTACGAGTCTCAGAGACAAAGAGAAAATCCTGAAAGCAGCTCGGGAGAAGAGATATGTAACCTACAATGGTAGAAACATTAGATTGGCAACAGACCTATCCACAGAGACCTGGCAGGTCAGAAAGGACTGGCATGAGATCTTCAGAGCACTAAACGAGAAAAATATGCAGCCAAGAATACTATATTCAGCTAGGCTGTCATTGAAAATAGAAGGAGAGATAAAAAGCTTCCAGAACAAACAAAAACTAAAGGAATTTGCAAACACGAAACCAGCCCTCCAAGAAATATTGAAAGGGGTCCTCTAAGCAAAGAGTAGCCTAAAAGCAGCCTAGACCAGAAAGGAACACAGACAATACACAGTAACAGTCACCTTACAGGCAATACAATGGCACTAAATTCATATCTTTCAATAGTTACCCTGAATGTAAATGGGCTCAATGCCCCAATCAAAAGACACAGGCTATCAGATTGGATTAAAAAACAAGACCCATCCATATGCTGTCTGCAAGAGACTCATTTTAGACCCAAAGACACCCCCAGATTGAAAGTGAGGGGGTGCAAAACCATTTACCATGCTAATGGACACCAAGAGAAAGCTGGGGTGGCAATCCTTATATCAGACAAATTAGATTTTAAGACAAAAACTGTAATAAGAGATGAAGAAGGACACTATATCCTACTTAAAGGGTCTATCCAACAAGAAGATCTAACAATTGTAAATATCTATGCCACTAACAAGGGAGCCTCCACTTATATAAGGCAATTAATAACAAAAGCAGAGAAACACATTGAAAACAAAACAATAATACTGGGGGACTTTAACACCCCCCTGACTGAAATGGACAGATCATCTAAGCAAAAGATCAAAAGGAAATAAAGACTTTAAACGATACACTGGACCAAATGGACTTTACAGACATATTCAGAACATTCCATACCAAAACAGCGGAATACACATTCTTCTCTAGTGCCCACGGAACATTCTCCAGAATTGATCACATCCTAGGTCACAAATCAGGCCTCAAATGGTACCAAAAGATTGGGATTATTCCCTGCATATTTTCAGACCACAATGCTTTGAAACTAGAACTCACTCACAAGAGGAAAGTCGGAAAGAACTCAAATACATGGAGGCTAAAGAGCATCCTACTAAAGAATGAATGGGTCAACCAGGAAATTAAAGAAGAATTAAAAATTTCATGGAAACCAATGAAAATGAAAACACAACTGTTCAAAATCTCTGGGATACAGCAAAGGCAGTTCTAAGAGGAAAGTATATAGCAATACAAGCCTTTCTCAAGAAACAAGAAAGGTCTCAAATACCCAACCTAACCTTACACCTAATGGAGCTGGAGAAAGAACAGCAAATAAAGCCTAAACCCAGCAGGAAAAGAGAACTAATAAAGATCAGAGCAGAAATCAATGAAATAGAAACCAAAAGAACAGTACAACAGATCAACGAAAGTAGGAGCTGGTTCTTTGAAAGAATGAACAAGATTGATAAACCCCTGGCCAGACTTACCAAAAAGAAAAGAGAAAGGACCCAAATCAACAAAATCATGAATGAGAGAGGAGAGATCACAACCAACACCAAAGAAATACAAACAATTATAAGAACATATTATGAGCAACTCTATGCCAGCAAATTAGATAACCTGGAAGAAATGGGTGCATTCCTAGAGATGTGTCAATTACCAAAATTGAACCAGGAAGAAATAGAAAACCTGAACAGACCTATAAACACTAAGGAAATTGAAGCAGTCTTCAAAAATCTCCCAACAAACAAAAGCCCAGGGCCAGATGGCTTCCCAGGGGAATTCTATCAAACATTTCAAGAAGAATTAATACCTATTCTCCTGAAACTTCCAAAAAATAGAAATGGAAGGAAAACTTCCAAACTCATTTCATGAGGCCACCATTACCTTGATCCCTAATCCAGACAAAGACCCCATCAAAAGGAGAATTACAGACCAATATCCTTGATGATGAATGCAAAAATTCTCACCAAAATACTAGCCAATAGGATCCAACAGTATATTAAAAGGATTATTCATCATGACCAAGTGGGATTTATCCCTGGGCTGCAAGGTTGGTTCAACATCCGCAAATCAATCAACGTGATACCATACATTAACAAAAGAAAGAACAAGAATCATAGGATCCTCTCAATAGATGCAGAAAAAGCATTTGACAAAGTACAGCATTCTTTCATGATCAAAACTCTTCAGAGTATAGGGATAGAGGGTACATACCTCGATATCATAAAAGCCATCTATGAAAAACCTACAGCGAATATCATTCTCAATGGGGAAAAGCTCAGAGCTTTTCCCCTAAGGTCAGGAACGTGGCAGGGATGTCCACTCTCACCACTGCTATTTAACACAGTATTAGAAGTCCTAGCCACAGCAATCAGACAACAAAAAGAAATCAAAGGCATCCAAATCGGCAAAGAGGAAGTCAAACTCTCACTCTTTGCAGATGATATGATACTGTATGTGGAAAACCCAAAAGACTCCACCCCAAAACTGCTAGAACTCACACAGGAATTCAGTCAAGTGGCAGGATATAAAATCAATGCACAAAAATCAGTGGCATTCCTATACACCAACAAGACAGAAGAGAGACAAATTAAGGAGTTGATCCCATTTACGATTGCACCCAAAACCAGAAGATACCTAGGAATACATCTAACCAAAGAGGCAAAGGATCTGTACTTAGAAAACTATAAAATACTCATGAAAGAAATTGAGGAAGACACAAAGAAATGGAAAAACGTTCCATGCTCATGGATTGGAAGAACAAACATTGTGAAGATGTCAATACTACCTAGAGCAATCTACACATTCAATGCAATCCCCATCAAAATACCATCCACTTTTTTCAAAGAAATGGAACAAATAATCCTAAAATTTGTATGGAACCAGAAGAGATCCCGAATAGGCAGAGGAATATTGAAAAAGAAAAGCAAAGCTGGTGGCATCACAATTCCGGACTTTCAGCTCTATTACAAAGCTGTCATCATCAAGACAGTATGGTACTGGCACAAATACAGACACATAGTTCAATGGAACAGAATAGAGAGCCCAATAATGGACCCTCAACTTTATGGTCAACTCATCTTTGACAAAGCAGGAAAGAATATCCAATGGCCCAAAGACAGTCTCTTCAACAAATGGTGTTGGGAAAATCCGACAGCCACATGCAGAAGAATGAAACTGGACCATTTCCTTACACCACACACAAAAATAGGCTCCAAATGGTTGAAAGACCTAAACGTGAGACAGGAGTCCATCAAAATCCTAAAGGAGAACACAGGCAGAAACCTCTTCGGCCTCAGCCGCAGCAACTTCTTCCTAGAAACATCGCCAAAGGCAAGGGAAGCAAGGGGAAAAATGAACTATTGGGATTTTATCAAGATAAAAAGCTTTTGCACAGCAAAGGAAACAGTCCACAAAACCAAAAGACAACCGACAGAATGGGAGAAGATATTTGCAAATGACATATCAGATAAAGGGCTAGTATCCAAAATGTATAAAGAACTTATCAAACTCAATACCCAAAGAACAAATAATCCAATCAAGAAATAGGCAAACGACATGAACAGACATTTTTCCAAAGAAGACATCCAAATGGCCAACAGACACATGAAAAAGTGCTCAACATCGCTCGGCATCAGGGAAATCCAAATCAAAACCTCAATGAGATACCACCTCACACCATTCAGAATGGCTAAAATTAACAAGTCAGGAAAAGACAGATGTTGGCGGGGATGTGGAGAAAGGGGAACCCTCCTACACTGTTGGTGGGAATGCAAGCTGGTGCATCCACTCTGGAAAACAGTATGGAGGTTCCTGAAACAGTTGAAAATAGAGCTACCATATTTTCCAGCAATTGCAGTACTGGGTAGTTGCCCCAAAGATACAAATGTAGGGATTCAAAGGAGTACGTGCACCCCAATGTTTATAGCAGCAATGTCCACAATAGCCAAACTGTGGAAAGAGCCAAGATGTCCATCGACAGATGAATGGATAAAGAAGATGTGGTATATAGACACAATGGAATATTAGGCAGCCATCAAAAGGAATGAGATCTTGCCATTTGCAATGACATGGATGGAACTGGAGGGTGTTATGCTGAGTGAAATAATTCAATCAGAGAAAGACATGTATCATATGACCTCACTGATATGAGGAATTCTTAATCTCAGGAAACAAACTGAGGGTTGTTGGAGTGGTAGAGGGTGGGAGGGATGGCATGGCTGCGTGATAGACATTGGGGAGGGTATGTGCTATGGTGAGCGCTGTGAATTGTGCAAGACTGTTGAATCACAGATCTGTACCTCTGAAACAAATAATGCAATATATGTTAAGAAAAAAAATAAGAAGAAGATAGCAGCAGGGGAAGAATGAAGGGGGGAAAATCGAGGGGGAGACGAACCATGAGAGACGATGGACTCTGAAAAAC
This sequence comes from Callorhinus ursinus, assembly GCF_003265705.2. NCBI lineage: Eukaryota > Metazoa > Chordata > Mammalia > Carnivora > Otariidae > Callorhinus > Callorhinus ursinus. The sequence goes on along the minus strand of NW_027397081.1, from coordinate 23,462,761 downwards.
AAACTGAGGGTTCTAGAGGGTAGGGTTGTGGGGATGGGTTAGCCTGTTGATGGGCACATTCCGTGTGGAGCACTGGGTTTTATGCACAATGAATCATGGAACACTACATCAAAAACTAATGATGTAATGTATGGTGATTAACATAACAATAAAAAATAAAAAATGGTGAAGAGACAACCTAAAATAAAATTTCAAGTCATACAAAGTATTTTCTCTAGCCATAATAGAATAAAATTAGAAATTGAAGCAGAAGGATATTTGAAAAATCTCCAAATATTTGGAGACTGATATACTTCTAAATAACCAATGGATCAAAGAAGAAATCAAAAGGAAAATTAAAAAATGTTTTGAAATTAATGAGGATACAACATATCTATTACATCTCTATCTACTAGCAATGAACAATCAGAAATGTAAATTAAAGCAATAAATACCATGTACAATAGCAACAAAATTATAAAATCTTGAGAAGTAAATCTGATGTAAGTAAGACCTGTACACTGAAAACTAAAAAGAATAGTCTGAAAGGAAATTTAAAAAGACCCAAATAGATGGAGAGATATACAATATGCTTGGATCATAAAATTCAGTATTTTAGGATGTTAATTGCCCCCAAATTAATTTTATACATTCAATACCATATTAATCAAAATCTCACCTTTCTTGAAAATTGAGAAGTTAATTCTAAAATAATTACATAACCAGAATATCCAAAAGAACTTGGAAAAAGAACAAAGTTGGAAGACTTGCACTACCTGATTTCAAGGCACTATGATATTGGCATACCATTAACACAGAATTAAAAGTTCAGAAACAGACCACACATATGTGAACAACTGATCTTTGAAAAGATGCAATTTAACTTAGTCAAGAAATGACAGCCTTCTCAACAAACGTACTGGAATAATTGTGTATCAGTATGCAAAAATATGAGGTCCAATCCTTATCTCACACTATGTATAAAAATTAACTCAAAATAGATTAGAGACCAAAATGTAAAACCTAAAATTCTTAAACTATTAGAAAAAAATAAAGAAAAACATTTTGACTTTAGGAGAGTCCAAGAATTCTTATAGAAAACATTAAAATCACAATCCATGAAAGAAAGATATAAATGGGATTTTATCAAAATTAAGAACTCTCCTCTTTGAAACACATTAAGAGAATGGAAAGAAAAACTACCAACTGGGAGAAGATATTTGTATATTACATACACAGTAAGGGTTTTGTATCCAATTATGTAAAGATTTCTCAAAATTCAGTAAGAAAACAAACAACCCAATAAAAATAGCAAAAATTCGAGCAGTCACCTTACCAAAGAAGATATATCTTTCATAAATAAGCTCAATGTAAATATGCTCGATGTCAACAGTCAACAGAGAAGTTTGTTAAAACCACAAGGACATGCCCCTCCACATCTGTTAGATGAATGAGCATGAATTGAAATACTTTTATGATTCTGATATGAAAGAACAGATCTCATAGCACATATTTTTTCTCATTTTTAATAGTTCTTTTAATAATCTTTAATAATGATTTTAAAAGCTCTCAGTAGAACTTGGGAGCACAATAAAGGGATGCTGGGAAAAAATGGAATTTTTTTTTTAAACTTCTATTATCAAGTCACCCTATTGATTCACACATCTTGTTTGCCACTTTTAATTATGCAGCAAATGTGAGAAAGTACTCAAGGGATATAGTTTTTCCCTCAGCTTCAGTACCATCCATATATTAGATTAATTTAATGTAAATAAGGAAAATCTAGCTGATTGGAGAATAACACATGGATAAATTCAGGCAGTATGTCGACTGAACCAAAATCAATCAATAGTGTTTGACTACCAACTCCCCCTGCGCTATGTACAAATGCACAAATAAAATGATATTCAGAATTTTTAAATAATTGGATTAATAAAACGAGAAGTAAAACACCAAATGAGGCATTTTGAGGTCTGAGTACACTAAGTGTATATGTTTGCAGCTATCTGATGAATGAACATCCACCACAGCCTAATTCGTAGGAGCAAGTCCCAGCATTCTATGGGGCTAGCTGCTATAATCCGTTATTCCTCATCCTGCGTAAACGGTCTATTGGAAAAATCCCCGGCCCCTGCCTAATGCTATCACTCGTCTATTCTTCCAGCCCCTCAAAACCTCAACAAATATCTCTGCTTGTACAACATAAATTAATAGGGAAAAAAATTCGTCCAGGTTTATGATAACATTGCCATTCCCAAAGGTAAAAAAATCCTCATAATATCTCAGGGTGTAAGAGGGAACTGAGTGCCTTTCTTTTTCAACTATATGTTTCCTACCCAGTAAAGAAGCAGGAATCAAGCCCCAAGGGAGAGAACAGAAAGTTCCTCCCTGAAGCAGGTGTTAGACCTGAAAAGAAATGTGAAACCTGAACCTGTTTCTGGCCCCTTTCCAATCACTGACCTTTCAGGGCTTTCGCATCCTCAACTGTGGAATGTATCTAGCTCTCTCCTGGAGAGGAAACTAATAATCTTCTTTTATTTCTTTATTTATTTACTGAGGCTCTTTTAAGGGAACTGAAAGCACATGAGAATGGTTAACTCCTACTGAGACTAAAATACCACTTCCATAGTTTACTAGGCATGATAATATCACCCAGATTTGGTTCTGAATTCATTTGAAGAGAGGATTTTATCTTGTCCCGTCCCCTGACAAACATGCATGTGCGCACACACACATTTCTCCCCTTACAGTGCCTGGATAACCCTATTATTTCTTTCTTAGAGGAGTGAAACAGTACAAATATCACTCACAATCAAGTTAGAGACTTAAAAATTGCAGAGATAATGAAATAATTTTAAGAACAGTTCCTTTTAACTGGGATTTCCCCACTTCCTTTTCTCTCTTACAGAATAGAAATCTTGTACAAGGGAATTCATGCAGGCAAAGAGCCAAGATGTCCATCGACAGATGAATGGATAAAGAAGATGTGGTATGTATACACAATGGAATATTATGCAGCCATCAAAAGGAATGAGATCTTGCCATTTGCAATGACGTGGATAGAACTGGAGGGTGTTATGCTGAGTGAAATAAGTCAATCAGAGAAAGACATGTATCATATGACCTCACTGATATGAGGAATTCTTTTTTTTTTAAAGATTTTATTTATTTATTTGAGAGAGAGAGAGAATGAGAGAGAAAGCACATGAGATGGGGGGAGGGTCAGAGGGAGAAGCAGACTCCCTGCCGAGCAGGGAGCCCGATGCGGGACTCGATCCAGGGACTCCAGGATCATGACCTGAGCCGAAGGCAGTCGCTTAACCAACTGAGCCACCCAGGCGCCCTGATATGAGGAATTCTTAATCTCAGGAACAAACTGAGGGTTGCTGGAGTGGTCGGGGGTGGGAGGGATGGGGTGGCTGGGTGATAGACATTGGGGAAGATATGTGCTACGGTGAGCGCTGTGAATTGTGTAAGACTGTTGAATCACAGATCTGTACTTCTGAAACAAATAACGCAACATATTTAAAAAAAAAAGAAGATAGCAGGAGAGGAAGAATGAAGGGGAGTAAGTCAGAGGGGGAGACGAACCAGGAGAGATGATGGACTCTGAAAAACAAACTGAGGTTTCTAGAGGGGAGGAGAGTAGGGGGATGGGTTAGCCTGGTGATGGGTATTAAAGAGGGCACATTCTGCGTGGAGCACTGGGTGTTATGAACAAACAATGAATCATGGAACACTACACCAAAACAAATTATGTAATGTATGGTGATTAACATAACAATAAAAAAATAATAAAAAACACGTAAAGCTTAAATAAAGCATTAGACCAACTCTAGTGATCACATAGGAAGCTTGCTTGAAGCTCATATTTCAGCATAACATTTATGAATTGACTCAAACAGGGACAAACTTCCAGAGAAACAAAACTGAGCTGGTAGAGGCCATGTCGCAATACATGGAGCCATCGTTCCGCTGGGAAGGCAACCCCAATCCGGTCACCAGTTCTCTACCCCAGAGAGAGGACCTACATCTTCTAATGTGATTTGTCAGTAAGTTTATCAAGTGCCAATTTCAATTTAGCTTTCTTAAATATTGAACTCTTTTATTTTGCTTGTCTGTATTTTGTTTTTGTTTCCCTTCTTAAACTAAAAGGCAAATATTTTGTGGATACTATGCTGTCCTGCAATTTGAAGCTTATGTTTAAGGTGACTTTCAATTTTTCTAGATGAAATAATCAAAGCCATACTCTCTGGTGCTTAACAATCCCAGTATGATAACCTCTATATCTCCTCTTCTCCCACGGGTGGAAAGTGCCTACAGAAGGTCATCATGAGAATAGTCACTACTGAGGTTGACTGAGTGACAATGGGAAGCTTATGCTTTCCCACTTGGAAGAGTTGGATTTTCTTTTCTTAATGATCCCCTTGGTCATGAAGATCATTCATTGCCATCTGCTCAAGAAACACAGAGGTTATAAAATGTTGGAAATCTAGATTCCTGTGGAAGAAACTTATGGAAGGGGAAGACAAGGAGCCATTCAATTCTCTAGGCCTTGATAACTTAGCACATCAGATGGTTATCTGACTCATTGTTCCATAGAGAAAGAAACTCATCCCTGTCCCTGGACCATTGGTTCTGATGCTTCCTATCTCAGCTCTGCAGCTACAATAGATCACATGGGATACCAGGTGTTTTCCACTGAGGGAACTTGGAAATAGAAGGCAGAACTCACAGAGGAAGTGTGTTGTAGAATATTTCAACCCAGGGATGCTGTTCTTAAGTGGAAAACCTGAAACAGTGTGTCAGCAAAGTGAGAGAAAAGACTCCACATTATCTGCTATAAATGTTCTCTAAAATAGAAACACAGCTCCAACCCTCCTGTTCTACCATGGAGATCATACACTCCTCACCCAGGGAAGTCTGATTCCTAAGACTAAGAAATAAAGTACTGCCCTTAGGGACAGAATCTAGTGGCATGAAATACTCTGGGCTCAAGAGCCAGAGACAACTAAATTCAAACTTGTACGCTGCTTATGCTATATTCTATCTCCAATCTTGGACTGATAAGTCAGTCTCTCTGAGTCTCTCTTTTCTCCTCTGTAACATTGGTAGGGCAATAATTTGGAGGGAAGATGTAAAGTGAAAATGAGCTAATACAGAAAAAAAAGTTCCTTCTTCTAGTGCCTGTCATTCCTTAGTAGGTCCTCAATAAATGTTAACTCTCCACCCTCTTGAACATGTTGCTTTTCATTTCTTCTTTTTTTTTAAATTGAGGCTTGTGCATTAATTGTAACTCAGAGGTTTTCTGGATCCCAAGTTAAGCAAGAATGTAACTCCTTTGTCATCGGTCTCATTCCCAGAATGCCATGCTCTTCCCAGAGTGTCTAACTATAGTAGAGGTCTGAAGTCAGGACACTCTCCCAAGGAGAGATTAAACACTGTAGCTGGAAGGCTGCATTATTGCTCTTCCAAGAGAGAGAGATTTATGGCTGTACTTAATGAATGCTAATAGTTTTCTTATCAGTGGGTAGCAATACAAACATTTTTGTGTATGGTAAGGTTAAAGTAAACCTTCAGAGTAGCTTTACAAAACTTGAAAGCTAGTGATTAGTTCTTGACAAGCCTGGCTAATAGCAGGAGCTCCTGGAAGGCTATATAGGTCTTGCTTAGCCAGAATACATTATTCTTCAGTGTTTTACAATTTCACATCTGTCCTCTCAGAACTGGGCTGTCACATAAATGCATGCAGCTTTTGTGCTTTTCTTAAACCTCAAGGCAGTTGTACTCCAACCAATGTAATCTGGCTGCCGAGTAAAGGGAAGCCAAAAAAGCTTTCCTAATCAGTTAGCTTTGCAAATAGATTCAGCTTCAACTAACATTTTTTTTTTTTTGGCCACCTACTATCTATGGAGAATGTTGTTAGACTCTTTCACATATTTATGCCATTTAATCTTTCTAGTACCTCTTTAAGGTTTGGCTTCTGAGAAAACTGGAACTTTGAGAGGGTGTATGAGTTGTCCAAGGTCATGTTTTCAAACCTACATCTGACTCCAAGTCCAATGCATTCAGCCCAGGTTGTTCACGGTACATTTCAAGGGCAGTAAGCCTTCTCCTTCAAGCCATCCATGATGAGCAGGACATGATAAAATGAGCTGATGAACTCAACTTTAAACATTTCTAAATGTTGATAGCTTCTAAGAGCCTATATTCTTCAGGTTTCTAAAAATGAAAGAGTACGTGTCTCAAAGCTAAAAATGAGTGTTTTTATATTGATAAACAATAAAGTAAATTCACACAAATTATATACTGACATAGATTTTAAATAATGTACTCTGACATGTGGTTAGAATAATAGCAGCTCAACAAAATAATTACATCTAATAGTTAGCCTCAGTCTTGTTCAGTCGCTCTGACACCTCCTACAGAGGTTATGATTCAACTCAATAAAAGTCAGATATTTCATGTCAAAAAAACCCATTACTCCAAAAATCTCCCTGAGCTTAATTCACTCCAAATTTTATAGCTTTTCCCCCCTCTTCTCTCAAGAAAGAAATTAATAGGTGAGAAAATACTGTACTATTGTGAAGAATTTTATTATAACTTTGGGGAAGCTACTCAGTTTCTCTAAACAAAGTTTCCTTTATATTTTTAAAAATTAGAATGATGGCATCTACTTCCTAGGAATCCTGGAAGAACTTTGGTCAATTTTCAGTTTATGGGCTGAAAAATCTCTGCCAACACCCCACAACTAATGATTTTTCCTTTTTTTGCAAAGAAGCAAATGAAATCAACAAATCGTGACTGATTTCTATTACATTAAAGTGATACAGCAAGAACCGTGTACATATTTCCCAGAAGATAAATTCCCCATTTGGCAACAAAGGGACATGCAATCCCTGTTTAGTCCTTAATGTTCTTACTTAGTGATCAAGGGGTCTGCAGATTGACTTCCCTGAGATAAAGGTGAAGGAGTCTCAGGGAGATAATGTCTATCCAGGGAGATAATAATAGAGGTCAGACTATCTCACGAGGGAGCAGTCAACTAGCATGGACAAAACTCTGGATCTGCACTTCCCACCCCTCAAAAAGCGGGTGGTCTGGAACTGCTTGGATGTTTGAAAAAGAACAAATCTCACAAGCATGATGGCTGAAATCAATGTGGGTAAAATATAAATATTGTTTAATACCCTTTTGTATAGATAACAAAGGATCCCAAGAAAAAAATACTTTGACTTGTCTAGATTCTTAATAGAGTCCTGGAATGTCTGCTTTATTGACTATTTTAAAATAGCAAGACTACAAGGATCATCCCGAATCACGGCCTAAACTGAAAACAGAAGCATGAGCAAAGCTTCTAATTCAGTGAAAGCCCATCATTGGCTCTTAAAGGAAACGTAGCTGCATTCCACTTCTTAGATGGGGTGAGTGAACACATCTTAGCACAGCCAAGTACCATCTAAACCACTGAGCATTCTTGTTAAAAGGGGCTCTCACTGTGCAAGTCCTTCACAGGAAGGGAAGATTAGCTTGCTCTAACCTAGCCCAGCAGATCCAATACCACCTGTGACATGATCTGGATGGATCCCCAGACGAGCTGGATCTGTGTTCAGGACCCGCGGCAACTGCATTTATCCTTGTGACCACTAGGGGTCTCTGCTATGACCCCTGGAACTTCTATTCCCAAGGCAGACGCTTTAACCAGCTGAGCCACCACCCAGGCACCCACCCCTGTAACTTCTAGATCAAAAAAGAATCCAAAAGCACCTCAGCTATCTCAGGGCAACGCTGGCCTGGAAAGGACAGGAAAGGGTAGGATAGGATGGACCCTCCGACTTATCGAATTACTCTCTTCTCACTGTTCTTTCTAACAGACCCAAATGTAGTGCCACGTGGCTTTTCAGGACTGCATGCAAAGATCATCAATGTCTCCTTACGCAGCAGAACATATATCCACCAACAAAACCTTGCCTTGGGGAATACCAGTAGTTGTCAACAGCTGCCTCCAACTGACTTTGCACTTTAAACAGCTTGCTCACCTTTTTTGTGCTGTTGTTAGAGGCAGTTTGGTAAAATTCGTAGGACAGGTGAGGCTTCCAGGAATAGAATCTGCCCTGCAAACAAAGAGATTTAGAGAAAAAAAAAAAAGTAGCTTCTGCTGGCAGATGGACAGAGTCAAGGTGTCAACTCCATCCATTAGGAAAAGTTTGTGTTTTGAAATCCTCCCATTCTATTTAAATCATATGAAGTTGTCACATCTTGAACTCAATTCCACTCACAGTCTTTTCCCCTAATGAATAACCACCACCGTATTATTCTTGGAGGTGGAGTCATTTTGGAAATGGAGGAATATTATCCTCATATGTGTCATAAGTTTGTCAAATTTCTCAAAGTCTCTGGGAATGAGAATGGCAGACACATTAAACTCAAGGCAAATATAGAAACTTGACAATAAAGTTGAGTTGCAAATCTTTCACCTTCCTCATCTGCCAAAACTCAAATTCTGGGAGCCTGAAATGCTAAGGACACTGCAATGAGAAACACTTCCCTTGCTGCAAGAGAAACTTCAGCTCTACTTCCAGTATCTCACTCCTGTCCTTAACCACCACCCCCCCCCCCGCTGCTTTCTTTGGCCCAACTTAAAGCTCGGGAAAACAATTCAGGGTCAGCAGAATATGCTTAGGGTGAGATTGCCCAATTTGCTGAAGCCTCTAAAGCAGAAATTGTGTCCAGATTAGAATCTCCACCGCTGATTCTCCATCTCACTGTCAAGGTGCTTCCTGTCTTTGTCCAGCAGCAACCAGGGAGCCCCTTTGAAGAGGGCTGCATCTTGAGGCTGTTGAGAGCAGATAAACGCCTGTTGTTTTACACAGGCCGGGTAGGGGAGCAGGTGTAAACCTCTTTACACGGCACAAAGGCAGCCTGATAATAACAAATTGCTTTGTCAACCACGAGAGATACTTAGTTATTAATGGAAATAATAACAGATTATATCAGCTTTCCACACTATAATCAAAAGGAAGATCAAAGGGAACTAATATTACAAACAGTTACCAGTGAAGACATGCTAATGAGATAAAAACCACTTTTATCTCCCCATTCCCAAACGCACCAGTGGAATGATCACTGATAACAAATGATGTCATTTAAACTTGGGCAATATTTTTAATACCCAAAGTCCAGCCACACCACCGTGGCTTTTTCCGGTTAGATAAAATTGTTTTCAGTGTCAAAAAAAAAAAAAAAGGATTTAATTGCATTCTGCTCGTGTTGTAGGAACACAGGATTTTGAACCCTCTAACTGATCTTAGCTGGTTTGGGCTAAACTCCCATTGTATTAGGTTATGATTGGAGACACTGAGCACAGTCATTTCAGGTTTTAATAATCAGGCCAGGATACAGAGCCTGATTCATCACCCTTTCAGACTTGTCATTTAGTGGAATATTGCTATCACAGCAGAGTATTTTTCATATTTATCCAAACTTCCCCACCATTAAGTCAGACCTTTATTTATTTGAAACACTTTACAAATAAGAGTGTGTGCTAAGGCCATTCTTAGGAGGTACACAGTTGTTTCTTTCACCTTTCCTCCTATGGGGAAAATGACAAAAGAGATCATTGACTTGGGGCCATTTTATTCTTGGAAAATTTTGATTTGAAGTTTCATACTCTAATTATTGAATCTACATTCTAAAACAAGCACATAATATCTTGGTAATAATTTATATGTATTTTTTAAGATTGTATTTATTTATTTGACAGAGAGAGACACAGCGAGAGAAGGAACACAAGCAGAGGGAGTGGGAGAGGGAGAAGCAGGCTTCCCGCTGAGCAGGGAGCTCAATGCAGGGCTCGATCCCAGGACCCTAGGATCATGACCGAGCCAAAGGCAGACGCCCAACGAGCCACCCAGGCACCCCTCACTTATATGTTTTGCCAAGGATATTTAACAATCCTGACTTTCTTTATAAAAAACGAGGGTAAGAATTCCTAACATAGGTGGAAAATAGCTAAGAACTTCTTCAGTCATCAAATCTCAAAGTGAAGACCATATACTGATCCTTCCTTCCAACAAATAAAGAAACTGAAGCCCAGAAAGGTCAAAGTCAAAAGCCATGAATTTTAGCCCTTGGCTGCCCCCTTTGCCTATTTTATGAACTTGGAAATACAGTAAATACATTCAATCTCAAAAATATTCATATTTTAGAATGTAGGAATAATAATGCTTATCCTTCCTTCACGAGAGTATAAGGACGAGCAAAAAGGTTTCTCCTTCTAAGCTGTAAAACATGCTATGTAGATATGTAGCACCATTGTATACCGATCATAATAGTTACCATGTTTCAAAAGTATGTTATTTTTACTTTGAATAAAAAGTAGGGTAGGAGAAAACCAGAAATATTTCTGGAAGAGAGACATAAAAGGATTCTCAATGAGGAACAAAATCAGAGTAGAGGAAAGAAAGCTCAGTGGCAAAGAAAAACAGATGGCAGCAGAAGTGAAAGTTACTCTTCTAGGCAGAGTTCCAGGGATGCTCCAAGACCTACTCTGGCAGGTGCGGGGAGCACGACTGGGCTCTGGGTCAGAAAAAGATTAATTATAAAGATGACACTATATGAAACATTTGGGCCACATTCCCTACCCTCTCCTTCCCCCTCAATCTCTGTCCATGGAGTGAGGCAAGCAACAACCAATTTGCCCCCCAAAAATAAGTTAAATATACCAAAAGGACATGGGAACCTGTTCAAAGGCCAATGCAGAGCAATTTGAGAATCAAAATAAATAATTATTGAAACACATTATAATATATTGGATAAAGTAGGAGTGCATGGATCCACATGGATATAAATAAATAAATAAATAAATAAATAAATAAATAAAGTCTACCATACAGCAAAATGTCAAACAATATTAACTGATAAATAAAAATACCAATTAGCAGTAGAGTGAAAAACATTTGAAGACACCATCTAAAACATGTGACAAAACTTAATATCACCAGTAATGAGACAGATGGTCATTGAGCATCTTCTGATGCAGTGTGCTAAGGGAAACCAGCTCACTGTCCTGGTATTTCTACTGTGAAAGAATATTCCAAAGTGAAATAAGCATTGCTAAGAGTCATTCAAAATAGGGTTGGGAAGAATATTGAGGAAGGAGGGCCTATGTACATCTCCTGCTTCAATTTTCCCAACATTCTGAACTGTTTGTTGACTTTTGTCAATTGCAACTTGTCAATTGCAAGTGGACCACCTGCTGGAACATATCCTCCTCCTTTGGACTAAAATAGAGATAATGTAACACCTGATAGCTAAATAGCCATTCCTGCATTAGGTAGTCATTTAACTGCCACCAGATCATAATTTTTCCAAAGCAACTTATGTAACCTTGTGGCTTTTGCTTTTATAAGCTTGTATTCCTCAACTACCAGCACACTTTCCATTTCAGTGGACTCGGTGTCTCCAGTATTGCAATTCCTAAAACCCCAAGTAAGTGTTTTTGGTTGCTTTACAGCCTGGTAGTCTTTTTGGTCAACACCACGCAAATTACATAATCAGAATCTGATCATGAGCAAATTCAGACAAACCTATTTAAGAGATGTTCTGTAAACAAATGCCCTGCGCTATTAAAAAATGTCAAGGTCATAGGAAATAAACAAAAGACTGAAAATACTTTCCAAATGGAAGTCTGTCAAAGACATTTGACAGCTAACCATGTCATAGGATTTTTGATAGAATCATCAACCTATAAGGGGGTATTTTGGGGACAAACAACAAAATTTGAACAGGTCTTTGAATTAGAAGGTAGTATTATCTCAATGCTGATTTTCTGATTCTGAGAGTTAGATTGTGGCTTTCTAGGGGAGTATATCCTTGTTTTAAGGATGTGCACACTGAAATACCAAAAAATAATGAAGCTCCATATCTGCAGCTTATTCCAAAATGGTCAGGAATTAAAAAAAAAAAGCAACACGTATAAATAAATAGAGTGATAAGATAAATATGGCAGTAGGTGAACAATGGTGGGCCTGGGTATTAGGGACTGAATTGTGTCCTTCCAAACTTCATATGTTGAAGGCCTAACCCCCAGTACCTCAGAATGTAGCTATATTTGGAGATAAGGCCTTTGAAGATGTAATTAAGGTTAAATGAGGTCATTTGGGGTGCCCTAACCCAGTATAACTTGTGTCCTTATAAGAAGAGGAAATGTAACACATACATACACCAGGGAGGTGCATGCATAGAGAAAAAACTATGTGAGGACACCTAGAGAAGGTAGCATCTGCAAGCCAAGGAGAGAAGGCTCAGGAGAAATCAAAACTGCTGACACTTGAGATGGGACTTCCCAGGCTCCAGAACTATGAGAAAATAAATTTCTATTATTTAAGCTAACCCATTCTGTAGTTTTTATTATGGCAGCCCTAGCAGACTAATTCATTATGTGTAGAGGACACAGGCATTGTTCATAGCATTCTTGCGACTTTTTAAAGAGTTTGTAATTGCGTTTTAATTTCAAAATAAAATCTGAAAATTAAAAAAAGAACTCATTTCTATATATTCTAACATATAACCAAAAATATTCAAGGAGTATTGTTAAATTTTAAAAATGCAAGTCACAGAAACAATGTGATTCAATTATTTGTTGGGACATAAAAATGATATATGATATGAGTATCTGCATAGAAAATGCCTGAATAGACACACAACACAGTATAAAACAATGATTGTCTCTACCAAATGGAGTTAAATGTGAGGGGGAAAAGGGGCATTGACATTATACCTTGTATGATTTGGTAATTTTCAGATTTTTCTTTTATAAAGAAAATGTGTTACTTAAAAATATGAATAATAACAATATACTCAAAAGAAAAATAATCCCTGTATGAAGGTTAGCAGTCCAGAATAAAACCCTTCTTATCCTGGTATTTGAGGTAAAGGTAGGGCACAACCAGCCTACCTTCTCTCTCTCCACATGCTTTAACATGCTAGAAAACATAGCCTGCCCACATTCATGAAGTGATGGTGCACATAGCAGCATCTATATTATGTGCTATATAACCATATAGTTATATAGTTACATATAGTTATATACAATATATTTTATAAAATGTCTCTGAAGTTAATAATATATAGTTAACAACTTCAGAGATTTTTTTTTAAAAACTGTATTACAAATGTGGTGTCTGGCTTGGTTAATCAGTGAGCATGGGACTCTTGATCTCAGGGTCATGAGTTCAAGTGCCACATTGGGCTTAGAGCTTACTTTAAAAAAATTAAAAAATATATTATATTCATAATATAAGAATGAGTACTATGAAAAAGGAACACTGGAGGAAAATAGCAAAGTGTTGAAAATGTGAGCTATGATTGATTAAATTAAAAACAAAAAAACAGTAGAAGAGCTGGAAATTAAAGAAAAATCTCCAGGGTGGAGACATAAAAGGAGACCCAAAAGTAAAAAGAAGATGGCAAATATGAAATAAAATTTAAGAGACATGGAAGGGTCAGTGTAGTTATCTTCAAAGTCGAAGAAGTGTTCAAGAAAAAGAGAAAAAAGGAAGTGGGCAGGCAGAGGGAAACAGAGAGAGAATAATGAACAGTCAGTAACATAGAGGGATGATGTTAATCAATGTGAAAGTGGAAAATAATTTCCAAGACTGGAAAAGACCTCAATTTTCAATCATTTTAATTACTTTAATTTTATACTGAATTATTTTAAAATGAGTTATGGACAGTATGACAAACCATCACTAGAGAATCCAGTATTCTTCTCTAAAATACGAACATTTTTCAACATGGCCAAAAATGTATTACCCCTCAGAATTAATCATTTCTTCATGTAATCTAATACCACAGCAATATAAATATTTCCTGCGCTTCTACCTAACCCCTCTCTTTTGCTTTATAACGCTTAGCAGTTATTTTTAAAAATTCTTCTGCAGCCTCCTTATCATGGAACCTGCCTCTCCCACAAGTTTAATATTTTTTTACGCCACATTATCTTTTGAAAAGTGCTAGCCAAGCCACACTAGCTGAGAAGGGCTTAACATTTTCCTGACCCAGGGTAATGTGACTGTGAATTTCTTTGGCTCCCAGCCTCACCGCAATGCTTTTTTTTTTTTTTTTAATTTGTCATCATCTCACAAATCCACAGATTTAACCACTTTACAATCTTTTCCATTGCTTCATCGCACACTATAGATGTTACCTTAGTACTTTTCAGCGCAGACCCATGGATAGATCCGCAAATTTCCTCTTCCTCTTTTGGATGTCCCATAATCTTATTCATTAATAGTGAATTCATAACCAACGGCATTACAGCTTATGCCTGAATGAAGCTCATCTGATACATTATTTTTTTCTCCGTAAGTCCTATCACAGCCTTCTGTCACTTAGGAACACTAGGCAGTGTCCAGCAGCATCCCTGGAGGGCATTTTCAACAGCAAAACTACACCCACAGCCAAAAACCAGAAAACTAAAAAATATGGCATTAAATACACAGCAAAAAGGACACTTGTTTATGATAAGAGAACTTAAAGCAGAAAGCAGAACACTGCCTTGTTTGAATTCAGAAGGGAAAAAGCAAGTAGGGTAACTCAAAATTTTGTCATTCTGTATATATTCCTGAATAAAGAAGAAAGGGTTCCAATATTAATTTGGGGGCTTACAAATAAATTTTAGCAAATAGGTGAATTTGCAAATATGGAATCTGCAAAAAATGAGGATCAGTTTTGTGTGTGTGTGTGTGTGTTTGTGTGTATGAACACATATATTTAGATATACATGGTTTTCAAACCAGTTTGTCTAAAGCCTCAATATGGAATGATGTTGAGCGCTTGAACTATAAGATTTAAGTGATATTGGAGAGGATTTACTTTTTTACAACTTAAGTGATATTTAATTTTGAAATAACATTTACATAAATATAATGTTTTAAATGCCATTTATTTGCTTTTAATGTTAAAATCAACTTAAAAATGAAGCACAGATGCCCTAATTATAGTATAAATTTATAGAAAAGACCTTATATGTCCTCACAGAAATTGGGCGGTGGGTGAGAGAGGTCAGTTGGGGAAAAGCTAGGGGCTCAACAATTCTCATTTAGCCTAATTATGAGTCCAAATAATTATATCAGTTAAAAGATCAAGACATATAAGCTAAATTACCTTACAATAGAGTCTTCCATTTTCAGCACAATTGGTTTAGATGACCTAACTAGTCACCCATCTGAAATAATTAACTATACTAAATGAAAATATACTTAAAATATTTTTAAATATATCAATGAGTGGACAAGAAAATAAATACTTAGGGGCCAAAGACTAAGTGAAAGCAAGAATCTTACAGAGATTACCGAAACATAAAGCCAGCTTTTGCCTTAAGGGCATTTGTTAAAACAGAAGGAGCTGAGCTATGCTATTCAAAGCCTAGGGTGTATCAAAAATCAGGGGCCTGAGCCCAGACAGTTTGGGGTTTGCTGAAGCATATACAATTTTTAAGGCTGCTTTTAAGAAAAAGAATACAACATTACAATGTGAAGTTGATACTGCACAAGTAAGGGGATCTAAGTTTCAGTTTATTAGCTTCTTTGAAGTGTTCCATCTGGCTTCCTACTACAAGGTTTGGGAGAACTAACAGTAAACTCCCAGGGGACTTCCATGACAAACCATATTTTCTTGGTAAGTCATACAATCCAACTGGTCTCCTTAATGGTATGAGAGGTTAAGAAAAAAATATCAGTTGACGTGGAGAAAAGGACACTATGGAATAAGTACCCACAGTGAGCTCTCCCACATGAAATCCTGTTTGCCTTAAAAAAAAAAAAAAGATCAAAATTATAGAGTTCAGGGCGCCTGGGTGGCTCAGTTGGTTAAGCGACTGCCTTCGGCTCAGGTCATGATCCTGGAGTCCCGGGATCGAGTCCCACGTCGGGCTCCTTGCTCAGCAGGGAGTCTGCTTCTCCCTCTGACCCTCTTCCCTCTCGTACTCTCTATCTCTCATTCTCTCTCTCAAATAAATAAATAAAGTCTTTAAAAAAAATTATAGAGTTCAGGAAAATAAAAGTTTAAGACTTGAGCTACAATATACAATATAGATGAACCTTGAGGGCAGTATGCTTAGTGAAATAAACCAGTCATAAAAGGATGCATACTGTATGATTCCATTTATGTGAGATACTTAACATAGTCAAATTCATAGAGACAGAGAGTACAATGGCAGTTGCCAGAGGCTGGGAGGAGCGGGGGAATAGGGACTTATTGTTTCATGTATACAGAGTTTCAATTTCACAAGATCAAAACAATTCTGAAGATGGACAATAATAATAGGTGTACAAGAACATGAATGCAATTAGTACCATGAAACTGTATACTTACAAGTGGTTACGATGGTAAATTTTATGGTATGTGTACTTTACCGTAATCAAAATTTAGAAAAAGAAATTGAAACCAGAGAATGGTTCAAGATGGCAATATAGGAAGATCCTGAACTCACCTCCCAAGAACACCCGGGGTCTACAGCTAACATATGGAACAGTTTTCTCTTGAGAAACCTAAAGTCTGGCTGAGCGATGATTGACATCAGGTCAATGAAAAACAAAGCAAAACACATCCAAGCAGAAAGGAAAGGCTAGGACACAATCTCACCATAACTTCCCCCATCGCAGGACCTACAACCAAGAGGAAGCACAAAACCTAGAGCTTCTTCATGGGAAGTGAAGGGTTTGAACCCCACAGTAGGCACCCAAAATTTTAGACCTGCACCTGAAAAGCAAGCCCTCAAAACACCTAATTTTGAAAACCAACAGGGCCCTTGTTCTGAGACCCACAAGACAGTAGCGATCTGAGAAACGGTTCTTACAGGGGCCCATGTGTTTAGACTCCCCCACCCCAGGGTCCATCTCAGAGGCAGCTGATGATGTCCCCATGGAAAGTAATGGAGGCTCACCTGCTTCTATTAAACATTCAGCCTGAGGGGCAGGCATCTAATTTAGCACACATCTAGGAACCCGCTGGAACACTATCCAGGGACGGAGACCAGCGGGTGTCGTCTTTACACTCTTCCTTTGCTGGGATCTAAAGAAGCAGTGTCTCTGGAAGGAGCTTTTACACATGTCCAGTAACTCGATTTTTGTAGCCACTGCCAAAAGGACCCCTCTTGATCACCTGGGTCTGGAGTTTGTGTTCTTTCTCCTGTGAGACTATAGCAATTGCAGTCACCCAGAAAGACGCTCATACTCTTGTCTTGGGCCCCAATTTTTGCAGCTGCCGCCAGGGGACACCTCCATACCACCGAAGTCTAATGGCTAATGAGGATTATGCTCACTCGTAAGTCCCACAGGACAGTCATCAGTGGAGAAAGTGTTTTCAAATAGCTACTACCCCCAGAGCACAGCAAGACGCAACAGACCCCGGAGCTCATTCTTTCTGTGAAAGAGGCCTTACCTGATTATCATGGCTGCAAGCTGGAGGGTTAGGCTTCTAACTGAGCACACATTTAGAGGCTGACTGTAAGTAACCCTTTGTGGCTATCTCGGAGGGTGGACGTGATCTTCGAGCTCTCCATCTGCCCCACCCCAGAGTGCTGGTGTTCCCTAGAGGGGTGCTTTACGTGCAGGTGGCACCCTGTTTTCATGTCTGGGGCTGCCTTTTTTGCAGCTGTAGCCCAGGGAATATCTCTTGATCTCCTGGCTCTGGTGGCCAGGAGGGTTTGTGTTTTGGGGTCCCATGGGACTGTGGCAATTGAGGAGACAGTGCTTGGCAAGCTACCACCCCCAGGTCACTCCATAAACAGCAGAGAGAGGCACACACCTGTTCTCTCTGTGAAGGTTTTGCTTGCCCTGGTGCGTCAGCCTGAGGGGGGCTTCAGATGTGGCACTTATCAAGTAGCCTATAGAGCCGTTCTCAAGGACTATAGGCTGTGGACCCCATCCTCGGTGCTCTCCCTCTGCCTTGCTCCAGCTCAATGGTATCTACCAGAAAAGAGCTTACACACATGTCTGGGGGCCCCAATTTTTGCAACCACCACCCAGGGGACACCTCCAGCTTACCTGCCTCTGGTGGCCAGTGGGGTTACACTTAGAGTCCCATAGGTCTGGATATATTGGTGTATTTTTAAAAGTTAGTGCCTGAGAGTCTGGCTTCCAGTCAGCCTGAATCTAGATGCTGAGATCCTCCCCTTTGGGACCCTGCCAGCTCTTGGCACAAACTTAACTACCGGGAGCTATTAAAAATATAATAGGCTACTTGAACAGGCACAGAGTTTTGAGAGAAACCATGTCCTAGGTCAGGGTTGACAACAAAATTCACCTCCTACATGAGGCCACTCCTTCAAGACTGGAAGAGGTGGTTGTCTCATGTACTGCGTGGAAACCAACACAGACTCAAGAAAAATGAAGAAACAGAGGAATATGTTCCAAAGAGAAGAACAAGATAAAACCACCTCAGGGGGAAAAAAAAAATAACATGGAGATAAATTATTTACCTGATAAAAAATACTCTACCTGACAAAATTGTCCTTTAGAATTGAAGGACAAATAAAGAGTTTTTGAGACATGCAAAGGCTGAAGGTGTTCATTGTCACTAGACTGGCCTTACAAGAAATGTTATAGGGACTTCTTGAGACTGAAACAAAATGATGCTAAGTAGTAACAAGAAAATATGAAAATATAAGTTGAAATGATAAAGATAAATACATACTTCATTTCAGAATACTCAAATGTTATAATTGTGGAGGTGAATCACTGATAAACCTAGTATGAAGGTTAAAAGACAAAAATAGTAAAAGTAGTTATAGCTACAACAGTTTGTTAAAGGACATACAAGGTAAAAATGTAAATTGTGACACTGAGAACAGGGGCAGGGAGGACTAAAAATATAGAGCTTTCGTAGGCATTAGAATTTAAGTTGCTATGAGCTGAAAACAGACTGCTTTTAAAATAAGATGTTTTATTTAAGCCTCCTGATAACCACAAAGTAAACACTGATGATAGATACACAAGAGATAAAGAAGAAGAAATCTAAGCATATCACTACAGAAAATCATCAAATCACAAAGAAAGAGTCAAAGAGAAGATGAAAGGAACAAAGGGATTATAAAACAGCCAGAAAACAATGAAAGAAAATGGCAATAGTTAAGTCTATACCTATCGTTAATTACTTTAAGTGTTAATGTACTAAATGCTCCAATCCATAGACATAGTGGCGGAATGGATGTAAAAACAAGACCCAGTTCCATGCCACCTACAAGCGACTCACTTTGGCTTGAAGGACATATACAGACCCAAAGTGAAGGGATGGAAAAAGACATTCCATGCCATGGAAACCAAAAGAAAGCAGAGGTACCTATACTTATACTGGAAAAAAACAGACTTTAAGCCAAAGACTATACTAAAAGACAAAGAAGGTCATTATATAATGAAAAGAAGTTTCAATACAATGGGAGGACATAACTTTTGTAAATGTCTATGCCCCTCAACATAGGAACACCTAAATTTATAAAGTAAATATTAGTCCTAAAAGGAGAAGTAGACAGTAACACAATAATAGTAGGGGACCTTAATACCCAACTTTTCACAATGGATATGACTGTCATCCAGACAAAAAAATTAACAAAAAACTTTGGACTTAAGCTACATGTTAAACCAGATGGACTTAACAGACATTCACATGTCACTTCCAACAGCAGAATATATTCTTCTCAAATGTACATGAAACACCGTCTAGGATATATCATATGTTAAGCTACAAAACCAGTGTTATTAATTTAAGAGGATTAAAAACACATCAAGCCTCTTTTCTGACCACAGTGGTATAAAAGTAGAAATCAATTACACAGAGAAAATTGGAAAATTCACAAGTATGTGGAAAATATACAACATGCTACTGAACAGCCAAAGGGTCAAAAATTAAAAGAGGAAAAAAATCTTGAAACAAATGCAAATGGAAATACAACATACAAAACTTATTTAATACAACAAGAGCAGTTCTAAGAAAGTTTACAATGATAAATGTTAACACTAAGAAAAGAAAGAGCTCCAGCAAATAATCTAAGTCAGAAACTCAAGGAACTAAAAAAAAAGAAGGCCCAAGTTAGTAGAAGAAAGGGAATAAACAAAGATCATAGTGGAAATAAGTGAAATACAGTCTGAAAGACAACTGAAAAGATCAATGAACAAGACAGATGGTGTGTTTCTGGCTTTTTGGTATTTTTGCTTTTTGGTTTTGAAAATATAAATGCAATAGGGAAACCTTCAGATAGACTTTACAAGAAAAAAGAGAGAACTCAAATAAAATTACAAATAGAGAGAAGGCATTACAGTCAATACCACAGCAATATAAAGGATATAAGAGCCTACTATGAACAATTATTACCAACAATTTGGAAACCTAGAAGAAATCAATTCCTGTAAACATAAAACTTACCAAGACCAAATCATGAATAGACAGAAAATCTGAACAAACCAATTACTATGAAGAAGATTGAATCAGCAATCAAAAACCTTCCAAAAGAGAAAAGTCAAGGACCATATGGCTTTACTGGTGAATTCTACCAAATATTTAAAGAATTAATTTGAATCCTTCTCAAACTCTTCCAAAAAATAAAAGAGAAGGGAACACTTCCAAACTCATTTTATGAGGCCAGCATTACCCTCACACCAAAACCAGACAAGGATATTAAAAGCAAATTAAAGGCCAATACTTTTGTTGAACATAGATGCAAAAATCCTCAACAAAATATTAGCAAACCAAATTCAACAATACATTAAAACATTAAAAGAGGGATGCCTTGGGATGCCTGGGGGGCTCAGTCAGTTGAGCATTTGCCTTTGGCTCAGGTCATGATCCCAGGGTCTTGGGATCAAGTCCCGCATCGGGCTCCTTGCTTAGCAGGGAGCCTGCTTCTCCCTCTCCTTCTGCCGCTTCCCCTGCTTATGTGTGCACTCTCTCTCTCTCTCTCTGACAAATAAATAAACAAACAAAAAAAAAAAAAAAAAAAGAGTGGCGCCTGGGTGGCTCAGTTGGTTGAGCATCCAGCACTTGCTTTTTGCTCAGGTCATGATCTCATGGGTTCTGGGATCAAGGTCAGCATCAAGCTGCACACTTAGTGGGGGTCTGCTTGGTGACGCTCTCCCTCTGCTCCTCCCCCCTTCTCTCTCTCTAAAATAAATAAATAAATCTCTAAAAAGAACATTGAAACTGTCATACACCATGATCAAGTGGGATTTATTCCAAGGATTCAAGGATGGATCAACATTCACAAATTAACCAAAATGTTATACCACATTAATATAATAAAGGATAAAACTCATATAATCATTTCAATAGATGCAGAAAAAGTTGATAATATTAATACCCATTCATGATAAAAACTCTTAAAAGGTCAGTATAAATAAACCTATCTCCACATGATAAAGGCTATATATGACAAGCCCACAGCTCACATCAACTACTTAATGGTGAAAAGCTAAAAGCTTTTTCCTCTAACATCGAGGAGAAGACAAGGATGCCCATTCTCGCCACTTTTATTCAATATAGTAGTGGAAGCCCAGCCAGAGCAATTAGGCAAGAAAAAGAAATAAAAGACACTCAAATTGAAATAGAAATAGAATTGTATCTATTTGCAGATGACATGGTATTATATATGGAAACCCTAGACTCCACCAAAAAACTGTTAAAACTAATAAATGAATTTACTAAAGTTACAGTTTTTCAAAATCAATATACAAAAATCAGTTGTGCTTTTATATTCTAACAACAATCAGAAAGAAAAAGTAAGTAAACATTCCCATTTACAATTGCATCAAAAAATGAAATATTTAACAATAAAATTAATCAAGGAGGTGAAAGATCTGTCCACTAAAAATCATAAGACATTGATGAAAGAAATCAAGGATGACACATATAAATGGAAAGATTTTCTTGCTCATGGATTAGAAGAATTAGTATTGTTAGAATATCCATACTACCCACTGTCACCTACAGATTTAGTGAAATCTTTATCAAAACTCCAATGGCATTGTTCATAGAACACAGAATCCTAAAATTTGTATGAAATCACAACATACCCCAAATGTCCAAAACAATATTAAGAAAAAAGAACAAAGCTGGAAGCATCATGTTCCCTTCTTTCAAGCTATATTATAAAACTAAAACTATAGTAATCAAAATAGCATGGTATTGACATAAAATAGTGACACAAATCAATGGAACAGAATAGGGAGCCCAGAAACAAACTTATGTGTATATCAATTTACAACAAAGGAGCCAAGAACATACAGTGGGAAAAGGATAATCTCTTTAATAAATGGTGTTGGGAAAACTGGACAGTCACATGCAAAAGAATGAAACTGGACTACAGTCTTATTCCATGCACAAAAATCAAATAAAATGGATTAAAGATTTGGACATAAGAT
The DNA here is from genome assembly GCF_003265705.2 of Callorhinus ursinus. Taxonomy (NCBI): domain Eukaryota; kingdom Metazoa; phylum Chordata; class Mammalia; order Carnivora; family Otariidae; genus Callorhinus; species Callorhinus ursinus. The sequence continues at coordinate 23,440,367 of NW_027397081.1, read as the reverse complement.
TTGAAACCATAAAACTCCCAGAAGGAAACATCAGAGGTTAGCACCCTGACATTGGTTTTGGCAATTATTTTTGTTTTTTGCTATTTTGTTATAGCTATTTTTGCTATAACACCAAAAGCAAAGGCAAAAAAGCAAAAATAAATAAGATCACAACCTACTATAAAGCTTCTTCACAGCAAAGAAAATCATCAACAAATTGAACAAGCAACCTGTAGAATGGGAGAAAATATTTACAATCCATATATCTGACAATGAGTTAATATCCAAAATATATAAGAAACTCATATACCTCAATAACAAAAAGCAAACAATCAGATTTAAAAATGCATGGAGAAACTGAATATACATTTTTCTGCACTGGGTGTTATATGCAACTAATGAATCGTTGAACACTACATCAAAAACTAATGATGTATTATATATTGGCTAATTGAACATAATAAAAAAAACATATTTTCCAAAAACCACATACAAATGTTCAACACATACATGTAAAAATGCCTGACATCAGTAATCATTAGGTAAATGCAATTCAAAACCACAGTGACACATCACTTCATACCTGTTAGAATGGTTATCAACAAAAAGACAAGAGATAACAAGTGTTGGTTGGCAAGGCTGTGGAAAATAAGGAACCCTCCTGCACTGCTGGTAGGAATGCAAATTGGTGCAACCACTATGAAAAACAGTATGGATGTTTCCCAAAATATTTAAAATAGAACTACCATGTGATCCAACAACCTCACTCCTGGGTATATATCCAAAGGAGTTGAAAACAGGATATTAAAGAGATATCTGAACCCTCATGTTCATTGTAGAATTATTTACAATTGCCAAGATATGGAAACCAAGATATATAATGGAATATTATTCAGCCATGAGGAAGAAGGAAGTCCTGCCATTTGCAACAGCATGGGTGCACCTTAAGGGCATTATGCTAAGTAAAATAAGCCAGGTAGACATAGATGATAGAGCCCAACATGATATCACTTATAGTGGAAACTTAAAAAAAAAAATGTCAAACTCTTAAAGACAGCTATATAAAAGTGGTTGCCAAGGGCTGGGGGTGTGACAGAAATAGAGTGAGGTTTGTAAAAGATGAAATTTCAGCTAGCTATAAGATGAGTAAGTTCTGAGACTCTAATATAAAACCTGGTGGCTAGAGTTGATTACACTGACTTATATGGTTTTAATTTGTAAAAAGAGTAGAATTTAAATATTCTGACCAAAAAAATAAGTGAATATGCAATATGATGGATGTATTGATTGACTAGATGGTGGGAATAGTTTCACAATGTATATGTACATCAAATGTACACTTTACATATCTTCCAGTTTTATTTGTCAACGATACCTCAATAAAGCTGAGAAAAAGAAATTCTATTGAATAGAAAAAACTGAAAGACTTATAGCAACAGCTATATCCTAGGTGGATCTCGGAGAGAAAAATGAAGCAGCCAATGCAAGTTGCAGAGAAATACAATCAGTGTAAGTATATGTATGCATAGGCGATAGCATGACAAAATTATATTATTTAGAAGGACAAATATTTGGTAGGATTATAAACCAAGCAGAGGAATGATAAACTTATAATGCAAAACAGTAGTTACTTATGAAGTGACTAAATAGGGAGTGGGGTCGGAAATGTACAGGAAGGATATCTAAAAGTCATACATATGTTTGATACATTTCATACATTTTCATGCATTTTCCTTAGGTTTACTCACTATTCAATAAAGAAAAGTTTTTAACAAAAGATGTGAAGGTGGTTATTAAGAAAAAAATTAAGTATAATAGCTAAAATTGGAAAAAGAAAGAAGAGGTGAGAGAGGGAAACTAATGTACACAGGCTAAAATTCTCACCTTTCATGCCAGTGAATGAAGAGATATTCTCTAAATCTGATAAATTAAAAATGGAGGAATAAAGACTCTATTTAAGATGTGGTGACAAGTTCTAGAACCAAACGGAGAAGGAGTTAAAAGTGATTATCTCAGAGGTATTAAACTAGGATGGAGAAATTGGGGCAGGAAAATTTTTCTTTCATTGTGTATTTATGATTTTTTAAAGCATCTTCATACTTTAAATTGCATGTATTTATATGCATATACACACATTTACACACAGGTAATGCGTGTAAAGTTACACACATATATATATATTTAAAAAGATTTTATAATTGTTAAAAGTTCAAAAGTCAAGGAAGTATTTCTGTAAGTGCTTAGATTTAAAGTGAACTATCTTACATATTGAATATTAACATTAAGTCTTAAACTTCCAGTAATTGAATCTCTACCTGATAAAAGCTCCTTGCAGATATTTTTTTTCGCTATATCAACTCTCAGCCTACTTCACTGTTTTCTGTTTATCCTTCTTTTTTTCTAAATATTTTATTTATTTGAGAGAGAGGTGGGGAAGTTCAGAGGAAGAGGGAGAATCTTAAGCAGACTCCCTGCTGAGCGCAGAGCCTGCCCCGGGGCTTGATCTCAGACCCCTGAGATCATGACCTGAGCAAAAAATCAGGAGTTGGATGCTTAACGGACTGAGGCACCCCTGTGTCCCTCTGTTTATCCTTCTTGACATGAATCCCCTTTTTTTCCTGCCAGAACGACTCCTCCCCAACTCCCCACCTCTGCATGACCAAAACGTAACAGTCCTTCAAGGCATGAGTCAAATGTACATCATCCACCTTGGCTTCCCTGCTACATGGCAGCTCAGATAAACACTCCCTCGTAAAAACTCCTGAACTCCCTTTTTTTTAGGTGATGTTATACTTTCTCACCCCCAAACAAAAACCAAACCAAAACATAGTTGTGTAAATGTTTCATCTCGGTTATCGGATGCTAAACTACTTGAAGACTGTGATGATTGATTTTTTTGTGTCCAGTTGACTTAGGCCACTGGGTGCCCAGATATTTGGCTAAACATGGTTTTTGGGTGTGTCTGTGAGAAGGTTTCCAGAAGAGGTTAGGGTCTGAATCTGGGACCTCAGTAAAGCAAGCAGTCTTCCCCAGGGCACGTGCCCTTCACCTACTCCAGTGAGGGCCTGAATAGACCAAAGATGGAGGAAGGAAGAAACTGGGCTATCTTTGCCTAGCTGCTTCAAGTGGGGGACTGGTCTTCTGCACTGGGAATGGGTTGTGCACCAACAGCACTCTGGTTCTCAGGCCCTTGGACGCAGACTGAACTCCACCACTTCTTTCCTGGGTCATCAACTTCCAGACTCCTCAGGCTCCACAAGCACAGAGACCCATTCCTTGTACTCTCTCTTTCTCTGAGCCAATTCCTTATCATGTCACTCCCTCTCCCTCCCCCTCCCTCTCCTTTCCCCTCTCCCATGCCCTTCCCTTGTCTCTCCCCCTCTCCCATGCCCTTCCCTTCTCTCTCCCCCTCTCCGCCTCCCCCACTCCCTCCCTCTCCCCAACTCCTCTTCCTCCCTCCCCCTCTCTCACTGCTTTAATAGGAACCATTCCATGGGTAGGGGATCTTTAATGACTCTTTCCCTACCAGAAAAATTCAGGAAAGTTGAATAAATGAAGATGAATGTGACCTGAATGAAGCAATCTGTAGCTGGCCCTTCCTTGGATGACTAATCAGGTTTCTGTATGATTTTTCCTTTGGCAGCAATATCCAATTTACTGTTTTTAAACAGTACTCACATCATAGAAAAGAAAAGGTAAAACAGAGTTCTCTTTCTTTAGAATTATTTTGAGGTGGTATCCTACAAGTTCAGACAGGAATGCTTATATGTGAACAAACAAATAAACATACGGTCAGTAAAAGAAAATATGGTTCTGGCTATTTTCAAAAGAAAGAAAAATTATTTCTCATCTTTGAAAACAAGCTACAAAGAGACTCCCGAAATATGTATTTCTTCAAGCATCAAAAAGGTGTTACGTAACACATTTTGATAATTCACATCCAGGTAGAGATGCTGTAATATCCTCATTCTTAAAACAAAAAAGAGTTTTCCTGCACATCTTCATCCAGCCCTTGCCACTGGTCCCCTGTGCCCAGTGAAAGAACTCTCCTCCCCTCCAGAGAAAGTGCAACGGCCACTTTTCCCATCTCTCTTCAGTACACTTCCCCCAGCATTCACCCCACCTCCCCCCACAGGAACAGCCCCATCTCGTCACAGAGGACTCCAGCTGCATGAACACAGTGGTCACTTCTGGGCTGCTCCTTGCCTCCCTGACCAGTCAGCGGCCTTTGACACAGCTGGTGACCCCCAACTCAGAAAGCTCCTTCATTTTGCTTCTAGAACCTCCAACCTAGAGGCCCTCAGAGCTCATCCTAGATCTCTTTCTTCATTCACAGGAACACCCAGTGATCTCCTGTCTCATCAGCCCCAGGGAAGGGGGACTTTTATACCGCTTTGCAAATGGTGTGATTTGGGGCTTTTGTTTTGGAGAGCATGCATCTGCCGGCAGGCCACTGGAGTAAGGAGAGTGAGGTGAGGGATTCTCCCCGGGGTGTGCTTCCCTAGACTGCAGGCTGCAGATCCAGCCACGTGGGCCTCTTCACATAGCTGCCCTCTGTGGGTTATAGCAAGTACTTCTCTCCCTCGTTCCTTTGGGTCTAAGGGAGATTTTAGCCCACGCTACCACTAGCCTTTGTGTAATACATATCCAGCCCACACTTTGCAAATACCCTACCTTCAATACTTTCTGTGTTATTCTGCACTATCTTCACGTCACCCAGTCTGGGCATGATAGAGTGCTGACGGATCCATCTATGTGGCGCTGTAGGTACTTCCTTTTCAGTGTTGCATAATATTTCCTTCCTATGCAGGCTCCAAAATTAATAATATTTAACCAATAATAATTAACCATAATGTTAATGAACATTTTGTTTTCCTTTTATTTTTCAATCGTAAATAATGCTGCTGGGTTATTCTTGTATATTATTCCTGTACACATGCAAGTTTTTCTCTAAGGTATGCATCTGATAGTGCAATTGCTAGATTATAGGATATATATAATCATCTTTCAAGATTAGTGGTTCAAACCGCCTTTCAAGTAGTTGTGACTACTTATAATTCCACCAGCAGAGTAACAGATTCCATACTGCTCAGCAAGGTCACCCATACCAGACCTGGGAGACTTGTATTTTTGGTGAATATTTGATTTCAAAATGGTATCTCATTATAGTTTTAATCTGTATTTCCTTATTTTACTAATACAGTTTGGCAATTTTTTTTAAAGATTTTATTTATTTTTTGACAGAGAGAGACACAGCGAGAGAGGGAACACAAGCGGGGGGAGTGGGAGAGAGAGAAGCAGGGAGCCCGATGCGGGGCTCAATCCCAGGACCCTGGGATCATGAACTGAGCGGAAGGCAGACACCTAACGACTGAGCCACCTAGGCGCCCCAAGCATTTTTTTATACATATACTAACTATTTGGTTTTTCATCTCCTAAGAATAGCCTTTTATATTCTTAGCTCACTTTCCTGTTGGGTTGCTTGCCTTTTAAAAAATTTACCATGAGAAATTATTTACAAGTTCTAGATATGAACCATTTGTCACTGACATCTGTGGCAAATATTTTCTCCTAGCTTTTTACTTGCCTTTTCACTCTCTTTATGGTATCTCTTGATGAAAAGAAGGGCTTACTTTTAATGTAGTTCATTTATCAAATTTTTTAATAGTTAGTGTTTTGAGGACTTGTTTACAATACCCTATCTATATGCCATTATGAAAATATCACCCTGTATTTGTCTTCTAAATTTTTACAGCCTTGCCTTTCAGATTGTAGTTGTTGATTCATCGGGATTAAAAAATAATAATAATAATTAAATATTCCATCTCTGGATGTAATCTCATCAAATTAAGATCTGTGTTGTCATCTCCACCATATTTTAAGTTTTCATATAAGCATGGGTCTGTTTCTCTATTTTTTTCCATTGGCTAACTTATCTATGATTCTTAATAGCTCATGATAAATTATAGGGGGAAAAACCCCCACTATTTTTCAGAATTAGGTCTTGGCACTTCATTTTTCAAATAAATTATAGAATCACCTTGTGAGTTTCATAAAAATCTTGTAGGTTTTTTGGTTGGAACTGAATTTAATCTGTGGGTCATTTGGGGGTAAAGTGATATTTTATATGATATTCATTCTTTCTATTTATCATTGCTATCTCTCCCCTTTAATATCTTTCACTAAGATTTATAATTTCTTATATCACAATAATCTCAAACATATTTATTATATTTTTTCTTAGGATCCTTACTTTTTTTTTACCCTTTGTAAATTTTTTCCTAATATAAAATATATATGCATTATTTTGCTATTTAACTTCAGTATGTCAGAGTTGCAAAATATTATTTTATTAATTCAAATTATTTGTTTCCTGTGTTTTTGTTTTGTTTTGGTTTGGTTTCCTTTGAGGACAGTCATGACATCTGCAAATAATGGCAGTTTTTCTCCTCTTCCTAACTTTAACTTTTTAAAAAAAGATTTTATTTATTTATTTGAGAGAGAGAGAGAGAGAGCACAAGCAGGGGAGGGGCAGAGGGAGAGGGAGAAGCAGTCTCCTGGCTGAGCAGGGAGCCCAATGCAGGGCTCGATCCCAGGACCCCAGGATCATGACCTGCACCGAAGGTAGACACTTAACCGAGTGAGCCACACAGGCACCCCTAATTTGTAACTTTTTAAATGACTTTTTTTTAAATGTTAGAACCACTTTTATAGTGTTAAATAAATGTGATAACACTGGGCACTCTTGACCTTTTTCCTGCACTTTAAGAGAATGTTTTCAATGTTTCACCACTGAATGAAATTAATTTTGTTAAAAAATTCTAAAATGAATGTCTTTAATCAATTAGTTCTTAGTTGCTTTTTTTAAAAAAAAAACATGAATTACTGTTGATTTTATCTTATGTTCTTTCTTCATCTTTTGAAATCATCATGAAGTTTTTCTCCTATCATATATGAATATGGTAAATTGTATTGATAGAGTGTCTCAATTTGAGCTGGCATTGCATTCTTCATAAAAAGCCAACTTACCTTTTTTTTATTCAATGGTGGAATAGGTTTGCTAATATTTTGTTGAGGATTTTTGAATCTGTGTTACTGAATGAGATTGGTCTGTAAGATTATTTTTTCTTTTTCATGGTATCTTTTCTGGTTTTGAACTCGATCTTAGAAATAAACGTTCTCCTGTTACCTGTTATTTAAAGAATTTGAGAATGATTAAAATTATCTGTTTTTCTTTTTTTAAAGATCTTATTTATTTATTTGAGAGAGAGAGAAAGAAAGAGAGAGAGAGGGGCACCTGGGTGGCTCAGTTGGTTAAGCGACTGCCTTCGGCTCAGGTCATGATCCTGGAGTCCTGGGATCGAGTCCCACATCAGGCTCCCTGCTCAGCGAGGAGCCTGCTTCTCCCTCTAACCCTCCCCCATCTCATGTACTCTCTCTCTCTCATTCTTGCTCTCTCAAATAAATAAATCTTAAAAAAAAAAAGAGAGAGAAAGAGAGAGCATGCGCAACAGCAGGGAGGGGCAGGGGGAGAGGGAGAAGCAGATTCCTCACTGAGCAGGGAGCCTGACTCAGGGCTCGATCCAGGATCCTAAGATCATGACCTGAGTTGAAGGCAGACTCTTGACCTCAACGAGCCACTCAGGCACCCCAGATTTATCTGTCTTTTCTTTTTACAGGAAGATTTTTTGTCGTTTTTACTACTGATCAATTTATTTGCATTCACATATTTTATTTAGTCTTAACTTATTTTGCTAATTTTCCATTAAGAACTTCCCCATTTTACCCACACTTTCTATTTTTTGCACATATCTCTGCATGATATTATTTATTTTTAACCTTGGCTACATCTGTCCTAAGGGCTCTTTTTAAATATAATGTTTTAAAAATATTTCTACTACTAGTCATTGTACCTTCTTTCTTTTCTTTTTCTTTTTTCTCTTTTTGGATCAGTCCTGCTGGACATTTGTCTGCTTTATTGGACTTTGCGAAGAACCCAGTTATGGCTGTGTGAGCATATCTATTTTATCCTTATTTTTAATTTTACTTATTTTAATTTTACTAATTTCTGTTTTTAACTTGAATTTTACCACTTTTATTTCTTTGGTTTTATCTTCTATTGTTATATATCCCTATCTTCTTAAGGTGATCCATTTGTCCAATACATTTTAGACTTTCTTCTTTTCTAATATGAATATTTAAACTTATACATTTCTAGTTACCATTCTGAAGAAATGTTGACATTTTACAGGTAGGATTTTTGTAATCATTTTGTTCAATGTTTCCAGTTTCCCAAATGGTTTCTACTTTGAATCATAAATTACTTTTTAAATGTTTACAAATACTCAGTTCTGTAGTTTTAAAGTTCTCTCCTTATCACAGATATTTAAATTATGAGACAGCCAAATAATGCATTTCGTCTGATAATGATTCTTCAATTAAAAAAAAAATGCCCCATGCCTACCTGAGAAGAAAGTACAATCACCAGTAATTGGATGCAGTCTTCCATACAATTGGGTTTTTTTTTTCTTTCACATATTCTATATCCTTCCTACTTTTTGTTTGCTCAGTTTATCAATTACTGAGAAAGTTATGGTAAAATATCTTGAACGATGTTCATTTTATCACTTCCTCCTGGCAATTCAGTCAAGTGTTATTTTGAAGTTCTAAAACTATGCTATTGTATAAAAGTTTAGAATTTTCTTGGTGAATTTAAACTTTAATCAATATGGGAAACTCTATCTAAAGTAATGCTTTTTGCTACAAACTCTCTTTTGTTTGATATTTATACAGCAGGATCATCTTTCTTTCCATTCGTATTTTCCTGTATATCTTTTTTTTTAAATTTTTATTGTTATGTTAATCACCATACATTACATCATTAGTTTTTGATGTAGGGTTCCATGATTCATTGTTTATGCCTAACACCCAGTGCTCCATGCAGAACGTGCCCTCTTTAATACCCATCACCAGGCTAACCCCTCCCCCCTCCCTCCTCCCCTCTAGAACCCTCAGTTTGTTTCTCAGAGTCCATCGTCTCTCATGGTTCGTCTCCCCCTCCAACTTACTCCCCTTCATTCTTCCCCTCCTGCTATCTTCTTCTTTTCCTGTATATCTTTTTTCTATTTATTTTTTATGTTTCACATGTATGGATGCTTAAGGTTGTGACCTGTGACTCTAAGTTGTCTGTAACTGGATTTTATTTTTTAAAGATTTTATTTTATTTATTTATTTATTTATTTATTTATTTATTTATTTATTTATACAAGGGAGAGAGACAGAAATAGCTATGAGGAATTCTTAATCTCAGGAAACAAACTGAGGGTTGCTGGAGTGGGGGTGGGGTGGGAGGGATGGGGTAGCTGGGTGATAGACATTGGGAAGGGTATGTGCTATGGTGAGTGCTGTGAATTGTGCAAGACTCTTGAATCACAGATCTATACCTCTGAAACAAATAATACATTATATGTTAAAAAAAAGAAGAAGATAGTAGGAAGGGTAAAATGAAGGGGGGAAAATCGAGGGGGAGACGAACCATGAGAGACGATGGACTCTGAGAAACAAACTGAGGGTTCTAGAGGGGAGGGGTGTGGGGGGATGGGTTAGCCTGGTGATGGGTATTAAAGAGGGCACGTTCTGTATGGAGCACTGGGTTTTATACGCAAACGATGAATCATGGAACACTACATCAAAAACTAATGATGTATGATGATTAACATAATAAAATTAAAAAAAAAAGAAATAGCAAGAGAGAGCATGAGCAGGAAGGAGAAAGAGAAGCAGACTCTCCACTGAGCAGGGAACCTGACGTGTGGCTCCATCCCAGGACCCTGGGATCATGACTTGAGCTGAAGGCAGATGCTTAACCAGCTGAGCCACCCAGATGCCCCATGTAACTGGATTTTTTAAACAAATCTAACAATCATTGCCTTTTTTTTTAAGATTTTATTTACATTTGACAGAGATAGATATAGCAAGAGAGGGAACAGAAGCAGGAGGAGAGGGAGAGGGAGAAGCAGGCTTCCCATGGAATGGGGAGCCCGAGTCGGGGCTCGATCCCAGGACCCTGGGATCATTACTCGAGCCAAAAGGAGACGCTTAACGACCGAGCCACCCAGGTGCTCCCAATCATTGCCTTTTAACTGAATGCTCGTATTCATTAATGTGATTTCAAATAGATTTGGAACAATTTTTACCCTCTATTTTTGTTCTTTATATTTTTTCTTTTTTTTCTATGTTCTTCTCTCTCCCTTAATTTTCATCTGAATGGAATGTGTATGTATGTGGGGGGGGGTGCTTTTGTTTTAGGTTTTGTTTTGTTTTGTTTTCCTGGTTTGGAAATTACACCCTTGACTTTTACTTTTTTAGAAGTTACACTAATAATTTTAACAAACATATTTACCTTAACCAAATATCTATTTTCTCTCCAGTACATTAGTACATCCGCAATTGCAATGTAATTATTATTTTGTACATCAATGTATATGTTCACTATTTCCTTACCATTCTGTTTGCATCTGTACCTTCCTTCTATAATCCTATTTCTTTCTTCTGAAGTAAATTTCTTGAAGTCCTTAAATAAAGTCTGCTCTTGACAAACTCTCTGTTTTCATCTTAAAGTATCTTTACTTGCCTTATTTTTCTCCCAAGACTTTGAAGATACTATCGCATATTTTTGTGGCTCCCATTGTCACCAGCAAAGTGTCAGCCGTCAGTATATTCTTATCTCTTTGGGGGGAAATCTGATTTTTTTTACAAATGCATTTCAGATTTCTAAGATTTACTTTTCTTTTCTGTATTTTCACATTTATCCACTAAAAGTGAGTTACTGTACAACACTTTAGTGTGTGATCCATTAATCTCCTTAAATCTAAAGATCTATATTTTTCATCAGTTATGGAAAATTTTCTGTCATGTTCTCTTCAGATAATTTTTCCATTTTTTGTTATTATTTGCTAATACTTTAGCACCCTAACCTCTACATCTCAACTTCTCTTTCACACATTCCATTGTTTCTTCTCTGTATTTTGAATTATTTCTTTTACTCCATATTCTAGTTTACTGATTCACTAGTTTACTATTTAGCCAAGTCAGTAAATTTTATTTCAATAATTACATTTTCCTCTCTAGTTTTTATACATGGTTATCAAGTATGTTATTTTAGTAGTCCATTGTTCTTTTAATGAAGCTTATTTTAATAGCTGTCATTTCCATTAACATATGTACTCTATTTTATTTATAAACAGTTATTTCATAACTGTTTTTTAAACTACTTTATAAATACCTGTTTTACATAGTCTTGCACATCTGATTTTGTATCCTGTTGTTTTTGTTTGTTTTAAGCTTTTATTTTTAAGTAATCTCTACACCACATGGGACTCAAACTCACAACCCTGAGATCAAGAGTTGCATGCTCCACTGACAGAGCCAGTGGGGCCAACCTGTGCCATTTTTTTTAAGATTTTATTTATTTGAGAGAGAGAGAAAGTAAGCATGAGCAGAAGGTAGGGGCAGGAAGTAGGGGCAGCGGGAGAGGGAGAAGCAAACTCCCCACTGAGCAGGGAGCCCAATGCGGGACTCAATCCCAGGACCCTGAGATCGTGACCTGAGCCGAAGGCAGACATTTAACCAACTCAGCCACCCAGGTGCCCCAAGCCCAGTTGTAAATGATGACTCTTTTTCATGATGGCTTGTTTTCTTAGTATTTTATAATTTTCTTATTGTAGCCCCTTTTCCGGAACTTAATTTATTTGAAAACTTGAAGCCTGTATTTAAAGTAGTTTCTCTAGAAATAATTTTTCTTTAGTTTTTCCAAAAACAGAGGTCATTCACAATCCAGAATGATTCCAGATTAAAATTTTGGTTCGAAGTTTTTAGAATTCTGGAACTGACTTCCAGAATTGTGATGAGGAATTCTTTGGCCACCCCACCCTTCATCAGTTACTGCCTTCTGTCCTGACCTAGGACCAAAACAGAAAGGCATCCTCACCATCTCCCTCTACTGGTCAGGTTTATATTTTCACCTATTGTGAGTGCAACGTGGAGTTCTGTAAACTCAACTTTTGCAGATTTGTCTCCAGTTCACCGTGCATGCGGTCCATTAAATCCAAAGCTCTAAGTGATCAGCAATTGTAAGATGCACTCAGAACATACAGTGGCTAAAGAGGTGACTTACTTCTTTGAATTTCTATTTGATAATGCAATAATGACTCCTAAAATTTTCCTTTAAGCATACACAAATGCATGCACTCACACACATCATACTCTTTTTTGATGTTTTATCTAGAGAAGTTTTCTCTGAATATTAACTGATCATATTGCAGGGAAAAGAAATCAACTATTTGACTCTTCATAATTTTAAAATCAGAAAGTACAGTATTAGTATTGCACTACGATTAGGCTTATAACATGATTAATGATCTTTGTGTATTGAAAAATTATCTTTTAAAATACATTTTTTAAAGATTTTATTTATTTGACAGAGAGAGACACGGCGAGGGAGGGAACACAAGCAGGGGGAGTGGGAGAGGGAGAAGCAGGCTTCCCGCAGAGCAGGGAGCCTGGTGCAGGGCTCGATCCCAGAACCCTGAGATCATGACCTGAGCCAAAGGCAGACGCTTAATGACTGAGTCACCCAGACACCCCTTAAAATACATTTTTATGTTTTTCTGAGACATGGCAAAATGAAAATAACAGTGGGTCTAGTGGTCATTCTCTTTCCGAGTTTGCTCTAATCTTGTTTTTCATTTGGTTTGAATTTTTAATATATAAAATGCAAGAATAAAAAAATCTATTTTTCCAATTTCATCTCATTAACAGGGCTGGTGACTGGCCGAGGATATTTGGTCAGTCTAGCCTAGATGCTGTAAAGGATCCTTTTTGAGAGCTGTGGGGACCCAGAATTTAGGGAAATTCAGTTACAAAGTTGAGCCAAACCAGAACAGAGTTGAATTCAAAAATGGCAAAATTAGATGGTGAAATTCAGGATAAGAAAAGAGATAGCAGAAGATTAGGAAGACAGAAAATGCTTCAGTTTGGAAGTAACTGGGTCCACTAAGTCAAATTCTCTGATCTGAGGCTGGTTAATAGGTGTCAGACCTACGAAGATATGTAAAAGGGTCAACTAGACTCAGAGCGTCAGAAGGGCAGACCTGAATGATCTCCAAGGTTTTAAACAACCCATTGCTTTACTTTTGTTTTTAAGTTTTTATGAGACTGAGATAAAAATTGCTTTGACAGCCACATGCAAAGGAATGAAACTGGACCACAGTTTGCACCATATATAAAAAGTTAACTCAAAATGGATTAAAGACCTGAATGTAAGACCTGAAATCATGAAACCCCTAGAAGCAAACATAGGCAGTAAGCTCCTTGACATAGGTCTTGGTGATTACTTTTTTGAATCTAGGTCCAAAAGTACAGGCGACAAAAGCAAAAATAAACAAGTATGACTATATCAAACTAAAAAGCTTCTGCAAAGAAAATCATCAACAAAATGAAAGGCAACCCACTGAGTGGGAAAAAATATTTGCAAGTCATATATCTGATAAAGGGTTAATATCCAAAATATGCAAAGAACTCAGAAAACTCAATAAAAACTAAACATTTTGATTAAAAATGGGCAGAAGATCTGAATATGTGTTTTTCCAAAGAAGACATACGAATGGCCAATAGGCACATGAAAAGATGCTCAACATCACTATACATCAGGGAAATGGAAATCAAAACTATAATTAGATATCACCTCACACCTGTCAGAATGGCTATTACCAAAAAGACAAGAAATAATAAATGCTGGCAAGGATGTGGATTAAAGGGAACACTGTCGGTGGGAATGCAAATTGTTGCAGCTACTGTGGAAAACAGTACGGAGGTTCTTCCAAAAATTACAAAATAGGGACACCTGGGTGGCTTAGTCAGTTAAGCATCTGCCTTCAGCTCAGGTCATGATCCCAGGGTCCTGGGATTGAGCCCCAGGTCGGGCTCCTTGCTCAGTAAGGAGTCTGGTTTTCTCTCTCCTTCTGCCCCTCCCCCCTGCTCATGCTCTCTCTCTCTCTCTCTTGCTCTGCACTCTGTCTCAAATAAATAAATAAAATCTTTAAAAAAGTTAAAAAATAGAACTACCCTATGATCTAGTGATTCTACTTCTGGGTATTTACCTAAAGAAAATGAAAACACTAACTTGGAAAGATATAGGCACCCCCATGTTCACTGCAGCATTATTCACAATAACCAAGATGTGAAAACAACCCAAGTATCCATTGGCAGATGAATAGATAAAGAGGATGTGGGATATATACACAATGGAATATTACTCAGCCATAAACAATGAAATCTTGCCATTTGTGACAACATGGATGGACCTTGAAGGCATTATAAAATAATAAGGCATTATTATAAAATAACTCAGAGAAAGACAAATACCATATTATCTTACTTATACGTGGGATCTAAAAACAAACAACAACGAAGAAATGAGTTAATAAACACAGAACACATTGGTGGTTGCCAGCATTTGGAGGATGGGAGGTGGGTAGAATAGGTAAAGATGGTCAAAAAGTACAAATTTCCAGTTATAAAATAAATAAGTCATGGGGAATATACATGTAATGTACAACATGGTGACTATAGTCATTAATATTATATTGCATATTTGAAAGTTGCTAAGACAGGTTTTAAAAGCCCTCATCACAAGAAAGAAAATTGTGACTATGTATAGTGACAGATGTTAACTAGATTTATTATGATTATTTCACAATATGTACAAATATCCAACCAGGATGGGATGTTGATAGTCAATTGAAACTGATAATCATCTGCATTACAGACTGGAGGTGATATTTCCTAATATTTTATGGAATATCTTGGATCCTCCAGAACTGTCAATTCATGGCTGATAGTGATTTTTTAGAAAGATGTATTTTTTTAAAGATATGTACAAAAATAGAAAGAAACAGAAAAAAAAGGCAACCATTAGTAGACAAATAAGATACATTTTCATCTCAGATGTTTAGCTTCATCCTGTTAAACATGTTCTGGGACACAGTCTATGCTCACAAAAGGTTTGCAAGCAGTCATGCTTAAGTAGGGGGAGATCACTGGGTTCCAAGTACAATATAAAAGGAATAAGATATGAATTTTATTTATTTGTTTAAAGATTTTATATATTTTTTTGTCGGAGAGAGAGAGAGAGCACAAGCAGGGGGAGTGGCAGGCAGAGGGAGAAGCAGGTTCCCCGCTGACCCTGGGATCATGACCCGAACCTAAGGCAGACGCTTAACCGACTGAGCCATTCAGGTGTCCCTGAATTTTATTTATTTTTTGAATCAATGGAATTGTGTGGGAAAAAATTGTACTTTGTCTTTTAAGGATCCATTGCACAGATCAGAGAAAGTAGTTGGTTGTACATCCTGGGCTTTGGCCCCAGTCAGATCTGGATTGGTTTCACGTGTCAGCTACTTAAGAGGTATTTCATCTCGGGCAAGTTATTTAGCTTTGCTGAGCCTCATGTTTTGTGTTGTACTTTTATTTTAAAAACTTAATTTTTTTAGAGCAGTTTTAGCTTCCCAGCAAAATTGAGGGGAAAGTACAGAGATTTTTCATATGCTCTATTCTCCCACATATGCATAGCCTTCCCCATTGTCAACACCAACCCCCTCCTGCCAAAGTGGGACATCTGTTACAATTGATGAGCCCACATTGACACATCATCATTCAGAGTCCATAGTTTACATTAAGGCCCACTCTGAGTGTTGTACTTTCTGTGGGTTTGGACAAACATATAATGCCATGTAACCATCATTAAAGTACCATCCAAAGTATTATCATAACTCCCCTCCCCAAAATCCTCTGTGCTCCATCTACCCACTTATTCTTCTCTCCCTCTTTCCTAATCCCTGGCAACCACTGAACTTTTATTTTTTTTTCTCCATAGTTCTGTCTTTTCCAGAAAGTTATATAGTTGGACTCGTACCTTAGTTGCTTTTTCTGATTGGCTTCTTTCACTTAGTAATATGTATTTTAGTTTTCCTCCTGTCTTTTCATGGCTTGAGAGATCATTTCATCTTAGCACTAAATAATTTTCCATTGTATGGATGTACCACAGCTTATTTATCCCTTCACCTACTGAAAGACAAGTTTTGGCAAATCTGAATAAAGCTGTTCAAGAGGTTTCTGGGCAGGTTTTCATGTGGACATAAGTTTTCAACTCCTCTGGATAAATACCAAGAAGTATGATGGATGGATTATATGCTGGGTATGTTTAGTTTCTTAAGAAACTGCCAAACCATCCTCCAAAGCAGTCATACCATTTAGCATTCCCACCATCAATAAATGAGAATTCCTTTTGCTCTACATCTTCACCAACATTTGGTATTATCAGTGTTCTGGCAAAAATAGGTATAGTAGTATTTCACTGTTGTTTTAATTTCCATTTTTCTGAAGATATATGATTTTGAACATCTTTCCATATGTTTATTTGCCATCTATATATATTTGGTGAGATGTCTGTTCAATCTTTTGTCCATTTTTTTAAATCAAGGTATTTGTTTTCTTACTGTTGAATTTTAAGTGTTTTTGGTTCTTTCTTTCTTTTTCTTTTCTTTCTTTTTTCTTTTTTTTTTTTTTTGGATAACAGTCCTTTATCAGATATGTCTTTTGCAAATATTTTCTCATGGTCTGTCTTTCATTCTCTTGAGAGTGTCTTTTGTGGAGAAGAAATTTTTAATATTAATAAAGTCCAGCTCATTTTTTTTTCATGAATCCTGCTTTTAACATATCAAAAAAAGTCATTACCAATGACTTTGGTAATCCTAGATTACCAAATCTAGGATGAGGGTCATCCTAGATTTTCTCCTACATTATCTTCTAGGAAGTCTATAGTTGTGCATATTGCCTTTAGGTAGGTGATGCATTTTGTGTGAAATTTTGTGAAGGGTGTAAGGTCTGTGTCCAGATTTATTTTTTTACATTGGCTATTCAGTTGTTCCAGTATCATTTATTAGAATGGCTAATTTTTTTCTCCTTTGTATTGCCTTTATTCCATTTTCAAAGATCAGTTGATTACATTTAATGTGGGTCTATTTCTGGGCTTTCTATTGTGTTCCATTGATCTATTTGTTTATTCTTCCACAAATAGCATACTATCTTGATCACTGTGCTTTATAGTAAGTCCTAAAATCAGGTAGTGTCAGTCTTCCAACCGTGTTTTTTCTTCTCCCTCAATTTTGTGTTGATTATTCTGGCTCCTTTGTCTCTCCATATAAACTTCAGAATCAGTTCAACAATATCCACCAAATGACTTGCTGGATTTTTGTTTGGGATTTCATTGAATCTGTAGATCAAGATGGGAAGAACTGATCTTTGCCACTACCGAGTCTTCCATGAACATGGAATATCTCTCCATTTATTTAGTTTTCTTTGATTTCTTTCATCAGAATTTTGTAGTTTTCCTATCTTGATTTGGTACATCTTTTATTTGATTATATAATTTTTTAGAGTGTTAATGTAAATGGCATTGGGATTTTAATTTTAAATTCTACTTGTTCATTGCTGGCTTCATTTTTGATCAGCCACAAAACTGTATTGTTTTATATAAGGTTTTTGTAAAGAGAGCTATTTATACATGGAAATCATGCAACATGTTGTGTGGCAAAAAAAATAAACTTTCAGTAAAATGTGGCTCTTTCATTAGCATCACTGTATTATTATTGTTGTTGTTAACATTACTCAGCTATTAGATAGACCTGCAATTCTCAAGGAGTCAAAACAAAAGAGGAGAACTAGGTTTTCCCTGAGTTATACCTGAGAATAAGGAAATGTAAATATTCTCAGCCCCCTGCTTTCTTGAAAAGGAATTTTACCCACTATTTCTTGCATTGTTTATAGAACATTTGCCTCATACAGACATATTATGGACTGAATGTGTTCCCTGCCTCATCCATATGTTAAGGCCCTAACCCCAAATGTGCCTGTATTTAGAGATTCAGATTTTAAGGAGGTAATTAGGTTAAATAAGGTCATAAGGATGGGTCCTTAATCTAATAGGACTGTTGTTGTCATAATAAGAGGAAAAGAGAGCAGAAGTGCACACATAGAAAAGGCTATGTGAGGATAAAGCCAGAAGATAGACATTTGAAAGATAAAGAGAGAGGATTCACTAGAAAACAACCCTCCTGGCACCTTGATTTGTGAGAAAATATATTGGTGTTTTTTAAGCCACCCAGTCTGTGATATTTTGCTATGGCAGCTCTAGCAGGCTGATAGGAATTGTGGCACTGACACTGATTCTAGAGGAACAGAATCTTAAGGGTGAATTTTCTGGTGTGGTTCTGGGATTTCTGGAATGGCTGTTTAAGTTTAACCTGAATCATAAAAGCAGAGAATAACAGCCCTTCAACCAAGTCCCTGACTTGAGACAGTTTACAGACCTGGAACCCCTTTAATAAAGGGGAGGCTGGGACCCTTTGAGGAGGGACCCCTGTATATTACCAAAAGTTATATATTGTTAATCTTTTTTCCAGCCTTCTTCAAAGGATCACATGACTTTTTACCAGAGTAACTGTGCACTGGGGTAAAGGAAATAATCAGACCTTTCAAGAATTACTTGACCCTAGCTTTGAGCCTACTCTAAACCAGACCTAAAAAGTAACTGTTGTTCAGAAGTCAGAGTCAGGGCTTAGGGAGGTCAGGTGATCAAGGGAGTTTTGGCTCAGGTCTGTCTCAGAGTGAACTCAATGGGTTCCTGAACCGCCCCCTCCCCCGCCATGGTTATTTTCCCAGATCCAGAATGCAAAATTGGAATAGGTATCCTCAGGACCTGACAGAATTCCCACACTATTTCCTGATTTGTGGAGTGAAGACTGTGATGATGGGAAAGGCCAAGTAGAAGCCATTATGACTACTTCTACTTAGACAAACAGTAAACCAAAAGCCATAGGGCATTCTTGGAGGGACTGGAGAGATTATTGCCACCATCAAGACTTGAAAGATGCAGGGGTGGTGATTTCTACGGCGTCCCCATTCAACTCATCTATATGGGCTGGGCAGAAGGCAGACAGACCTCAGAGAGAATGGCAGTGGATTATTATAAGCTTAATCAGGTGGTGACTCCAATTGCAGATGCTGTACCAAATGTGGTTTGATTGCTTAGGAAATCAACACATCCTCTAGTACCTAGTATGCAGCTATCGATCTGGCAAATGATTTTTGTTTTATTTTGTTTTTTCCCCACACTTGTCAATAAGGACCATCAGAAGCAGTTTGCTTTCAGCTGACAAGGCTGCAATACATCTGTATTCTCTTACGTCATGGAGATATCAGCTCTCCAATTTTGCATTATAATTATTTTGCAAGAGTCTTGATCACCTTTCCCTTCCACAAGATATCACACTAATCTGTTACATTGATGACATTATTGTAATTGGACCTAGTGAGCAGGAAGTAGCAACTACTCTAGACTTACTGGTCAGACATTTATGTGCCAGGAGGTGGGAATAAATTCAACAAAAATTCAGGGGTCTTTTACCTCAGTGAAATTTTCAGGGGTCCAGTGGAATGAGGCATACTGAGTTTCCTTTCTAAGGAGGAAGATAAGTTGCATCTAGTCCCTTCTATAACCAAAACAGGCACAGTGCCTAATGGGCCTCTTTGGATTTTGGAAGCAACATAGTCCTCATTTGGATATGTTACCCTGACCCATTTGCTGAGCGACCCAAAAAGCTGCTAGTTTTGATTGTGACTCAGAATAAGAGAAGGCTTTGCAACAAGGCCAAGCTGCCATGGAAACTACTCTGCCACTTGGGCCACATGATCCGGCAGATCCAATGGTGCTTGAAGTTTCAGTGGCAGACAGGGATGCTGTTTGGAGCCTCTAGCAGGATCCTATAGGTAAATCACAGAGCAGGACCTTAGGATTTTAGAGCAAGGCCCTGCCATCCTCTGCAGATGCTCTCCTTGTGAGAATACCAGCTATGATGACATGAGAGTTACAGAAATGAGAACTGTAATTATCATTAATATTTCTTCCCTATTTTGTTATGAATATTTGTGTATGTGTATCAAATATATTTTCCCTCTCTTATCCCCTTATCATGTAACAAAAGATGTATTTACATATCACAGTATTTAATATTGTTAACTTTACATCATAGTATTTAAGTTATGGGATATCAAGAAAAACAGTAAATATCAACCAAGGATCCAGCATCCTCTTCTGGGGGAAGAGACAGTGTGTTTTCAGTTGTATGCAGGATAGTTTTATCATGTTAAGTGGAAGTATGATTTTGTTATTATCTTCATATGGAGATTAAATGTGGTTCAAGGAGGTGCGTATGGGTGGTAAGTTGACAAGGGGTGGACTCTTGATGGTTACCGTGTCAACGTGGAAGGTGTTTTGAATGAGTCTCACATTTAAATTGGTGAACTTTGGGTAAAGCAGGTTGCTGTCCATAATGTAGGTGGGCTTCATCCAGTCAGTTGAAGACATGAATTATGTCAAAAAGATGGCCTGCCTGAGCAAGATGGAATTGTCCAGTAGACTGACTTTAGACTTCATTTGCACCTTTGGCTCTCCTAGATTTCTAGGCTGCTGCTTTCAGACTGGAACTATACCATTGGCTCTCCTGTCTCAAGCCTACTGGCTCATAATGCAGATTTGGACTGGCTCAGCCTTTGTAATCACATGAGCTCATTCCTTATAACATATCATATATATATATCATCTATTTCACTCTATATATGCCATACACACACCCACTTACACACATCCTATTGGTTTTGTTTCTTTGGATAACTCTGACGAATACACAATATCATACACTCTAGGCAAGGGGAAAATATTTATCTTGGCAAAATTAAATGCATCAATATATCTCTCTCATTTCATTTTGTCACACTTTTTTTAAGATTTTATATATTTATTTTGAGAGAGAGTGTGTGTGTGAGCAGGGGGAGGGGCAAAGGGAGAGGGAGAGAGAGAATCTCAAGCAGACTCCATGCTGAGTGTGGAGCCTGATGAGGGGCTCCATCTTAAGACCCTGAGATCATGACCTGAGCTGAAACCAAGTCAGATGCTTAACCAACCAAGCCACTCAGGTGCCCCTTTTGTGATACTCTTTAAGAAGCCCTTTATGTCTTAAAAAGTAGGATTTGAAGCCGAAGACTGAAGTTGGAATCAGGGTTCTCTCCTCATTATTATCTTGTGTGACTGGGGAAGTTCACTTTACCTTTCTGAGATTTAATTTCTAAAATGAAAATAATATTTACCTAAAAGTGCTCTTAAAAGAATTGAATACACTAAGACTATATATATATATAAGATTTTATATAAAATATATGCATATAAAAATATATATATATATATATTTAAAAGTTGAATCAAATGATATCACAATATTTTATGGTCAGAACAGCTGAATACTGGCAACTTTATGTATGTCAATCTAAACTACATTTAAAAGAAACTATGACCCAAATTTTAAATCACAGAAAACAAATGATGTATAAGTTTTGTTATTGACATCACATCATGCCTGCAATTCTTTCTTATTAACAAGCATGATTGGTATTGCTTTTTGAGCACTTATTAGGTGCCAGATGCTGAAACTCACTATTTCAGTTAATCCCCCAACCAACCTTATAAATCAGGGATGCTGATGACTTACCTTACATCACAGAAAAGGAACAAAGACATAAAACAAGGCACCGAAGGCCGCAATTTGCAAATGGTCAAGTCAGAATCTTAAATCTGGGTAACTGGACACCACAACCAAAATTCTTAGTGATTTTACCTCTCTCCCTCTTCAGCAAGTTCAATTAGAAGGACAAAGATGACTTATTTTTAGATGCCTACAGTCTGAGTCGTCAGTGAGTCCTCAATCCAGTTTCCGGAACTGTGCCTAGAACTGAATCACACCCAGCCCTCTCACTTCTGCCTCTAACTGTATACAAAGCAGCATCACCTGACATCCATCCCTACCCCTTCTTCTGTCAGCACTGCGGACAAGCCTCACACAAATGTAAAAAGTCATTTTGGTTCCTTAACAATAGAATGGCCTGTCCATTTGAAATTTCATTAGGAAATATACCCCAAGGCAAGGATGTGATGAACTCAGGTGATACATAAATCCAGGGAGGCAGGAAAGTGTTGGGAAGAGAATGGGCACCACTCGCTCTAGCAACGCGAGAAACAGGGTTTAGTGAGAATGGATGTCTATAAGAGCAGCATAAAAAGACTCAGTGAGGGCTTAAAGCTCCCATGGCTTCAGGAGGCTGTAATTCACAAGTTCAGTAACAAAGGCCACAGGCTAAAGCTAAAAATAAGAAGAGGAAAAGTTAAGTTCTTTGAGGAAAATTAAATCAAGTTCAAGGTTGTTTTTTGTTGAGGGGGTGGGGTGGAGAGTAAGGAAGGAGGGATATATTTTCTCATGTTTCTTGATAGCTTAAAATCTTTAATGTAACAAGAGCATGTGAAAGGCAAGCATATTTTTATTTCACAAAGCCCTGAATACAATTACAAAAGCTAAATTGAGACTAATTCTTGCCATCTCTAGTCTAAACCAACTTAAAATCAATGGTCCACGGCAGATTCCCCCATGGGGGGAAAGCAAAGGAAAGAGAGACTGGCAAGGCAAAGTAGGTCATGGGTATCTGTGCTCCCGAGCCTGCTCCTCTATCCATCAAGCTGATAGGCACAAATAAATTAAAAAAAAAAAAAAAAAACACCAAAGGAACCGCTCTGTGAATGGTTCCTGATTACAGCAGTAGGCATTGTTGAGAAAGGAAATGAGGCCTGAATAGGGAAGAGATTACAGTTCATCTACCAGATGCACTACAGGGCTTGGCGTGTTTCGTTTTCCCTTTCTCAGGATTTCTTTACTTCAGCAACTTGAACAATTCTATTGATGAGCTCACCCTGTCCTCCTCTATCCTCTCCCACAGGTGGTTTTCAAATGTTATTGTATGTAAGAACCACCAAGGGTTGTTGTATAAATGCAGATTCTTTGGTCTCAGTCTCAGAGATTCTGACTGGGTCAGTTGGGGATGAAGCCTAAGAATTCATATTTATCAAGCATTCCAGCTATTTCTTTTTTTTTTAAGATTTTATTTATTTATTTATTTGAGAGAGAATGAGAGAGAGAGAGCATGAGAGGGGGGAGGGTCAGAGGGAGAAGCAGATTCCCCGCTGAGCAGGGAGCCCGATGTGGGACTCGATCCCGGGACTCCAGGATCATGACCTGAGCCGAAGGCAGTCGTTTAACCAACTGAGCCACCCAGGCACCCAATTCCAGCTATTTCGATGCAGGTCATTTGTGGACCACACTTTTAGAAAGGCCACTAAGGGTAGTCTGTGGGTAGGTATATATGTATATAAAAGTTATATTATTTGTATTTGTATGCATGAATTAGTGCTGTTCAGTAAATAATATCACCAGAAAGCTTATCTCGGGCTTCCTACCTTCACCTCCATACCCTATCAGCACTGTCCCTAGGAGGGGGACAGGATTGACTATGTCAATCACAGTGAAAAATCTATATGATCAAGGGTAATTTGTTTCTTCATTTAAGTATTTGGATTTTTCTTCCAGTTTTATCAAGAAACAATTGACATACATCACTGTATAAGTGTAAGGTATACAGCGTGATGCTTTTATTTCAGACATAGAGAAGTGATTACCGCAATAGGTTTAGTTAATATCTATCAACTCATACAGATACAATATAAAGAAAAAAATTTCCTTGTGATGAGAACACTTAGGATTTATTCTCTTAACACCTTTCCTATATATCCTACAGCACTGTTAGCTACGGTCATCCTCTTTCACCTGCCATCCCCAGTACTTATTTATCTTATAACCGGAAGTTTGTACCTTTTGACCACCTTCATCCAATACCCCCAATTTAAAAATGTAATTTACAACTGAACATTTACCATGCTGTCTAGATTAACTTACCTATTAGCCAGTTTCTGCGTATTAATTGCTGATATAATTGTTGACAAACTTAAGGCTTTTATTTTGGAACAATATTTTTTGCATGGTTTTTTGGCATAATAAGGTGACAGTCTTATGTTTACTATTCTCTGTTTATTTTTTAAAAACAGTTAATCATTCATTGCAGAAATACTTTTAATTAAAATGCTTTCTCACTCCTAACCTCAGAAATAGGTGAAATACAAACAAAACAAGTTGAGGATGAAAACTAACAGTTTTGACAACTCAAGTAGGTATTCCTCATGTTGTGTGTTAGTTTATGAATCACTGCATGAAAATAAAGCTAGATGAGTAATGAATATGGAATAGGTTAACAAACAGAACAATGCTATAATCTCCTTAGGGAAATCTTTGGTGAGCTTTTATTGTTTTGTTTGAAAATTTAGAAAAAAGTATTTTTTAAAGATTTTTTTTTTTTTATTTATGAGAGAGAATGAGCGTGCGCTTGCTAGTGAGCATGTGTGTGGGGGGTGGGGAGGCAGAGGGAGAGGGAGAAGCAGGATCCCAGCTGAGCAGGGAGCCTGATGCGGGGCTGATCCCAGTACCCTGGGGTCATGACCTAAGGCGAAGGCAGATGCTTAAATGACTGAGACACCCAGGTGCCCCTAGAAAAAAAATTATTGTTTCAAATCAGTATACTTATATATTTTTTAACATCCACCAATGTCACTCAATAGAATGGCAACAATCATTCATTTTCCTCCCCTTTCTTACATGTTCAGTGCCCACCACATGAAAAGGGCCCAATAAATATGTATGATTATTGAAGAAATTCACTAATTTGGCTAAGTGGAAGAGATGCAGTTTGAATCTATAAAATAATCTTACTATTATATGTAGTATCATAAATTAGTGAATATCTAATACAAGTCCCACTAGACATGATTAATAATATAGTTAAAATTTTGATGTTTATAGATTTATGCTTATAGAGTCTCTGACCTTCAAGGATTCTCAAACTGCCTAATGTGAAAAGGCAACCTCAGATTGCCTCCTTTTCTTATCTAGAGTCTGCTCAAGAACAAAAAAACACAGTACATAGAACTAGGGAAAAGACAGAACTGGGAAAGCTGAGGACAGTCTCAGGGACAGGCAAGCCCACTGGGTGTCTGTGGGGCTGGATGGGTGTGACGTTACCAGCTTAAACATGCCTGGTTCCAATTAGATTACAAGAAAGCAATAGCTCCAAGAACCTTGGTTCCAAATACTGGGAATTTCTTACACTTCCTATTACTGTATTCTGTACAGATGGAAGCATGATAAATGTAGGGGTGAATAAAGGGGACTTAGTTAAAAATCTATAACAGGTGCTTCAAATCTCCTAGGGGACTATCTACACAGAGCAAAGAGAGACAACTACTCCTTTATCAATCATGTAGGAGTCGGGAAGTATTTATTACAGAGCAATTAAGCCAGAATGGCTTGGAGTCTAAGGACAGTAAACATGGAAGAAGACAGGTGGGAGGGTCTGGGGAAAAAAATAGAGTCATTAAGTTAAAATTATATTCTAAATAGAGATAATGCTAATCCTTTCCCTCAACCAACTCCTGAATACTAACCACAAGGTCTATACATCCTCTTTGCCTTGTCAAGAGAAACAAAAGGGTATGTTCAGGAAAATTGAAAATCTCTAAGAAATGAGTTTTAGATACTGACGTGTGAGTCTTTGATTAAAAAAAAAGTTGGACACCCAATTACCACTCTAGAATGATGCTCTCCAGTCCACAAGACATGTCCCTGTGCCTTCTGTTTTCAATTACATTTGGGTGTCTCCCTCTTAAATATCTATGTATGTATGTATCTAAGCATTTATCTATCTATCTATCTATCTATCATCTATCTATCATCTATCTATCTATCTATCATCTATCTATCTCTCTGTCTGTCTGCCTATTTATTATTTCTCCATCCATCCACCAAGTCATTAGTTATTTGACAAAAGCTTCCAACAAGAAAAAGGGTGCAAAGTAAGCAAATGGGAAATAAACAGGAAAAATAAATTTGAAGGTAGGAAAGAAAAGACTTGGAGCAGAGGAGCAGAAGAAAATTATTTTGAAAAAGAAAAACCTCTTATAATAATTCTCACAGAGATAAAAGAAGAAATTATTTCATTTTTAAAAAATGATGAAAGGATAGAAAGAGAAAAATAACATACAGAAAAGAGCATAAGAACCAAATGAGACATCATGAAAAAGTCTAACATTTAATCTGAGTAGCAGATTGAACGGAGAGAGTAAAAGGAGAGAAAGCAAGATTTTAATAGATTTGGATCTAAACTTTTTCAAATCTGATTTTTAAAATATCAGTCAACAGATTCAAGGTCTATAAAGCCTCAGAGGTATAAGTACAAAGAGTACATGTAAGCATATCATGGTAAAATTTCTGAAAACCAAGGACAAAGAGAAAATGTTAAAAAACAACAACAACAACAACAACAGAGGGGGAGCTGGGGAAGATGACGGGCAAAGCAGGAGGACCCTGAACTCACCCTGCCCCACGTTTACAACCAGATATCATCCACGTCCAAGCTAACAAACTGGACAGCAATCCCACGACTGGCAGAACAAACTCCACAACTGAATTTAGAGAAGAAGCTGCATCTGAAAGGTTAGGAAGGTCAGAAAGTCTGAGGGAGCCTGTGAGAGGGACGGAGCCATGTGCATGGAGAAGGCAGAAAAACTGGGCCCTGGCTCTGGGGAGCTCGCAAGGGGAAGAAAAATCATAGCATCTGGCTTTGAAAACCAGAGGGGCTGAATTCTGCGAGCCTGTAGAACTGGTGGGACTTGGAGCCTGGGTAAGCTGGGAAGGCAAGTGTCAGTGGGGTCACTGCCCTTAAAGACACAGCAGCCTGCACAGAGAGGCAACATAACAAAATGGGCAGTTTACACAACACTGGGGACAAAGGGAGAGAGATCGCTTCATACTGATTTTGGAGCATGTTGGGGGACTTCTCAGAAAATGAGGGGTCTAGCAGGCACTATTTTCCTCTGCTGCCCCCCAGTGCAAATTTTGCTAACACTGCTACCTGCTCCCAACTTCCCTGGCAGGCACGCCCCTCTCAGACCTAGCCTGCCTGGGTCTCAGGAACACCACAGAGAGTGAGTACCCCCCACACCAGTCAGAAGTCAGTGAAGTTGAAGGAGGGAAAAGGAAAAGGGACTCAGACACCATAGCAGGGCATAAGCAACACACAGAAGATATTCTCCTGAGGGGGCAGGTTCTGGGAAACAGGGGACGAACTGCGGGACCTTCCAGGACCTCTTCTTCATAAAGTCACTACTTTCCTTCTTTTAAAGATTTTATTTATTTACTTGACAGAGAGAGACACAGCGAGAGCAGGAACACAGGCAGGGGGAGTGGGAGAGGGAGAAGCAGACTTCCCGCCAGCTGGGAGCCCGGATGCGGGGCTCCACGCGGGGCTCGATCCCAGGACCCTGGGATCATGACCTGAGCCGAAGGCAGACGCTTAACGACTGAGCCACCCAGGCGCCCCTTTTAAAATCACTACTTTCAAGAGCAGAAAACTTAGCTGACTTTCGTAACACAGAGGAACAGTCAGAGAGAGGCAGGAAAAAGGAGGGGACAGAGAAACTGATCCCAAATGAAAGAACAAGACAAGGCCATGGCCAGAGATCTAAGTAAAACAGATATAAGTAACGTGCCTGACAGAGTGTAGAACTAAAACGCACAAAAGCATAGCAAAAACTTCATGGTGAGCATTGAGTAATGTATGGAATTGACAAATCACTATGTTGTACAAAAGAAACTACTATAACACTGAAGGTTTACTACACTTAATAAAAATTGATAGGTGGATAGATGATAGATGATAGATAGAGAATAGATTTATTTTAGGATGTGCTATGTAAAAAAAAGTCCATTAAGAAATAAGGTGTTCCATAGTATTTGCATTATAAGCAGTAAAAATTAAATACTAGATAGACTTTAATATGTAAAGGATAAAGGTTGTAATCTTTGGAGTAATAAATATCAGGAAAAAAGCTAATAAAATGAGTTGAACAGAATAACAAACATTACTTGATAATTCTAAAAGAATGCAATTATAGAGAAAAAAGACTAGAAAAAAATTAGACAAATATAAAACAAATAGTGCCACTATACCTATAAAATCAAATGTTTTAGGAATGATTAAATATCATAGACTGGGATGCCTGAGTGACTCAGTTGGTTAAGCATCTTCCTTTGGCTAAGGTCATAATCTGGGGATCCAGGGATCAAGCCCCCAATTGGGCTCCCTGCTCAGTGGGGAGTCTGCTTCTCCCTTGGCTTGTTTTCTCTCTCTCTCTCCCTCTCTCTCAAATAAATAAATAAACAAAATCTTAAAAAAATAAAATAAATGTCATGGACTAAATACTCTAATATATTAATACATAAAAATGACCACACAGAATAACTAACAGAACACAACTTTATTATTTTTACAAATAACACATTTTAAAGATAAAAACACAAAAGGGTTGTAAATAAAGGGATAGAAAAAATGTTCCATGCAATCTGTAACAACAACAACAAAAAACCCAGAGAAACAAAAAAACATAGGTATAACTAATCTAATGTCTGAAAATTTGTCTGTAAGGAAAGAAGTATTACTAAAGAAAAGACATTTCATAACCATAAATGATCCACTCTACATAAAAATATAACAATTCCAAACTTGCATGTACCTAAGAATGTAGCCTGGAAATGTATAAAGCAAGAGACAATGAACCGAAAGAAGAAATAAAAATAAAAAATCATAGTTGGAGATTTTAACACATTTCTCTTACCACCTAGGCAAAAGCAGATATAAAAATCAGTAAGCATAAATGAGATTTGCACTAATCATTAGTGAAATTAATCTAATTGATATAGATAGAACACTGCACCCATCAACTGAAGAATCAATATTTTTCAAATGCATCTAGAATGTGTTCCAAAATAGACCATATATTGAGCTATAAAGCACATCTGAAAAAGTTTCAGAGGATTGATATCATACAAAGCATAGTCTCTTGTCACAGTGGAATGAAACTAGGAATCATTAGCAAAAAGTTCATCAGAAAAATCCCTAAATGCTTGAAAATTAAGCATGAAATTAGAATGTGTTTTGAACTGAGTTATAAGGAAAATTAAATATAGCATAACTTTCAGAATGCAACTAAAGCAGAACTTAAAGAAAAATTCACAGCCTTATATGTATACATTAGGAAATATAAAAACTGAAAATAAATAAGGTGATCATCATGTAAAGAAAGTAGAAATAGAAGAACAAATTAAAACCAAATAAAGTGGAAGAAAGAAAATAATAAAGATAAGAGCAAAAAATCTATTAAATGAAAAAAAGAGAATAAAAAACATCAAGTTGAAGGTTAATTCTTTGAACAGATCAATGAGAATAATAACACTCTTGGTGAGACTGAACAAGAAAAAGAGATAAACATGTTACCTCTATCAGGATCACAATTGATCTGCAGACATTACTAAGTAACAAGATAATGTAATAAATAGGCAAGAAGAATCTGTTTTTGTCAATAAACTTGAAAATTTAAAAAAATGAGTAAATTCCTTGTAAACAGCAATTTGCCAAAACTGGCAAGAATTGGAAAAATAGAATATTTCTATATGCATTATTGAACCTGATCCCTAATTAAATACTTCCCTCCAAGAATAATTTCAGACCCAGATGACTTCATGAGTAAATGCTTTTGTATTTTATTGGAGGAAATAACACCACCTTTTATACTCTTCCAGAGAATAGATTGAGAACACTTCCCAACACAATTTTTAAAAGTCATCTTAAAGGACATTGAAGCACTTTAAAGGATACCACAGGTCACAGAAATATTTTTAAGAGGGAAAAAATAGAGGCAATTTCTCTTATGAATATAGTTGAAAGGTTCTAAACAGAATATAAAGTCAAAATCAAAAAAAACTAAAACATCATTTCCAAGTATAGTTGATTCCAGAGATGCAAAATTGTTTCAATATTAGAAAATCAGTGTAATTCACCACATTAATAGAATACTGAAGAAAACCACAAGATCATCTTAATGAATACAAAGAAAGTATTTAATAGAATTCAACATCAATTCATGATCACAAAAAAAAAATTCCTAGCATTCTTAAGAAAATAGGGAGAAATATTTCTTAATATGATAGAGATTATTTTTAAAAAACTCTACAACAAATACTAGACTTAAAGATTATTTTAAAAAATATTTCCTTCTGGGGGCGCCTGGGTGGCTCAGTTGGTTGAGCGACTGCCTTCGGCTCAGGTCATGATCCTGGAGACCCGGGATCGAGTCCCACATCGGGCTCCCTGCTCAGCGGGGAGTCTGCTTCTCCCTCTGACCCTCTTCCCTCTCGTGCTCTCTCTCTCTCATTCTCTCTCTCTCAAATAAATAAATCTTAAAAAAAAATATTTCCTTCTGAGACCGCAAGAAGATAAGGAAGCCTGCTATCCCCAATTCTATTCATCATTGTAGTGATGGTTTTAGACAGGATAAGTCACAAAAATAAATAAAAACTGTAAGTATTAGGAAAGAAGAATAATTGTCATTATGCATTGGACATTCAAAAATAATCTACATATAGCGTTTGGGATTAAAAGGTGAATTAAACAAGGTAACGAGATACAAGGTCAAAGATACAAATACCAATTGTATTTTTTTCATATCAGCAAAAATCAATTAGAACATAAAACAGAAGCTATACTATTTACAAGGGCATGAAAGAAACATCAAACACTTAGTAATAAATGTAATGAAAGGTATTGAAGAGCTATATACATAAAACTAAAAGCGTTACAGAGAGAAATTAAAGATGATCTAAGTGCATGCAGGAATAAAGTGCTTATAGATTGGAAGAAATAATATTGTAAAGATGTCAATTCTTCCCAAATTGATCTTTATATTCAAAGCCTCTCCAATTAAAATCCCAGCAGCCATTTTTTTAAAGGAAAGTGGTAAGGTTTTGTCCAAAATTTATATCAGTAATATGTGGAATTAATATAGAAATTCTTAGAGACAGAACAAAGTTGAAATACTTGTAATAACAGATATGGAGATATTATTTTTTGTCATTTTTTAAAATTTTATTATGTTAATCACCATAAATTACATCATTAGTTTTTTTCCTTTAAATTTTTTATTGTTATGTTAATCACCATACATTACATCATTAGTTTTTGATGTAGTGTTCCATGATTCATTGTTTGATAAAGCTCTGGTATTGGCAAAAGCCTACACCACTAATTTAATGGAAAAGAATAGAAGATTGAAAATAGACCCTTACTTACATGCTAACCAGATTTATGGCAAAGTGCCAAACAATGATTTGAGAAAATATAATCTAGTTAATAAATAATGTTGGGTTAATTAGATTTCCATATACAAAGAAGCACAAACTTTCTCTTCTCTGATATCATACAAAAGTAAATTTCAGATATTATACAGACCTACATAAGAACGATAGTAATACAAAGGTACTAGGAAAAAACAGCTATTATCTTCATGATTATGAGTAAGCAGATTTCTTAAATAGGACCTCAAAAAGCATTAGCTATTCATGGAACAATAGATATAATAGATTCTATTAAAGTTAAGAACTTTTATTCATCAAAAATCAACAGGAAAAGAGCCTAAAAATAAGCTATAAATGGAAGGCATTTGTAATGCATATATCTGTCAAGGGATTATATACAGAATACATATAGAATGCTTAAGAATCAATCAGAATTACAAAAAATCCAATCAATTGTGCAAAACCTTGAACACCAGTTCACAAAAGAGAGAACCCTGTGGCCAGGAAACATTAGAAAATGTGTTTTGATTTCATTAGTTATCAGCTAAAAGCAAATTAAGGCCACAGTTAGGTAAACATATACAAATACATATACCTCAGAATGATTAATTTTGAAAACAAACACACACTCTGGAAATAACAATTGATGAGAATATGTACCAATTGATATTCTGACTACCCATGGAAGGGTAAATTAGGTCAATTACTTTGGAATTGTTTGATAGTATTTACTAAAGCTGAGCATAAATGTATCCTATTATCCAGCAATTCCACTTATAAGTTTATTCCAAGCAGAAATGCATGAAGATGTTGATTAAATGACATGTACAATAATGTGCACAGAGGAATACTTCACAGTACTGCCAAAGTGGAAACAACCCAAGTGTCTATAGATAATAGAATAGATATTTATGACATATACATAAAATAGGATACTATCCCAAAGTACAAAAAGAGACTACTGTTACAGAGACAATGACATAGATGAATCTCATAAACATAATACTGAGTGAAAGAAGTGAAATATAAAAGAATTCAAACTGTATGATTCTATTTATATAGGTCAAGGGCAAGCAAAATAATCCATGGTGATATGGATCAGAACAAGGGTTACCTTTACATGTGGCTTAAGATTTGTGCCCTTAATTTTATATATAAAATACTCAATTATAGACATGGGCCAGGTTTAAAAAATTGTTAAATTGCTGAAATTTAAAAATAAGTAAATGGAAAACAATGAGATCTACTATACACTTAATAAAATGGTTAAAATTAAAAACAAAACAAAACAAAAAAAAAACAAAGAAACTATACATGGGGGTGGGGGACGAGAAGTTAAAAATAGAGCTACCCTATGACCCAGCAATTGCACTACTAGGTATTTACCCCAAAGATACAAAGGTGGTGATCCAAAGTAGCAACTGAACCCCAATGTTTATAGCAGCAATGTCCACAATAGCCAAACTGTGGAAAGAGCCCAGATGTCCAGTGACAGAGGGATGGATAAAGAAGATGTGGTGTATACATATACGATAGAATGTTATTGCCATCAGAAAGGATGAACACTTACCATTTACATTGATGTGGATGGAACTGGAGGGTATTATGTTGAGTGAAATAAGTCAATTGGAGAAAGACAATTACCATATGCTTTCACTCATATGTGGAATATAAGTAACAGCGCAGAGGATCGTAGGGGAAAGGAGGGAAAACTGAATGGTAAGAAATCAGAGAGGGAGACAAACCATGAGACTCTTAACTATAGGAAACAAACTGAGGGTTGCTGGAGGGGTGGTGGGTGGGGGGATGGGGAAACTGGGTGATGGGCATTAAGGAGGGCACGTGATGTGATGAGCACTGGGTGTTATATAGAATTGATGAATTATTGAACTCTACATCTGAAACTAATGATGTACTAGATGTTGGCTCATTGAATTTAAATTAAAAATAGATGTTAGCTGAAAAAAAAATAGGCCAATCAAGAAAGAGGCTCTTAACTATAGAGAACAAACTGATGGTCACCAGAGGGGAGGTGGGCGGAGGATAGGTTAAACAGATGATGGGCATTAAAGAGGGCACTTGTTGTGATGAGCACTGCGTGTTGTATGGAAGTGTTGAATCACTAAATTCTGTACCTGAAAATAATATTACACTGTATGTTAACTAGCTAGAATTTAAATAAAAACTTAGATGAAAAGAAAACTATACATATGCAAAGTTTTAAAAATCTAACTAGGAGGATGGATAATCCAGAGTGTAAGACACACTGACAGAAGAATCTAATTGTATTCCAAATGTACGGCAGAACCCCACTGAAGACAGTGGGCAAAAGGTGCTGCTACCTAAGTGACTTTGGAAATCACTGGAAACTATAAGACTAAAGGCAAAAAGAACTACACAATTCCAGACTTCAAGTTTTATTATAAAACTGTAGTAATGAAAACAGTATCGTACTGGCACAAAAATAGACACCTAGATCAATAGAACAGAAAATCTGGAAGTAAGCCCACAATTATATGACCCAGTATTCTTCGACAAAAGAGGTTAGAGTATACAGTAGGAGAAAGACAGTCCCTTCAACAAATGATGTTGGAAAAACTGGACAGCTATATGCAAAAGAGTGAAACTGTACCCCATTTTTATACCATATACAAACATAAACTCAAAATGGATTAAAAACATAAATGTGAGAACTGACATTACAAAAATCCTAGAAGAGAACACAAACAGTAATTTCTCTGACA
Organism: Callorhinus ursinus; assembly: GCF_003265705.2. Lineage (NCBI taxonomy): Eukaryota > Metazoa > Chordata > Mammalia > Carnivora > Otariidae > Callorhinus > Callorhinus ursinus. The sequence goes on along the minus strand of NW_027397081.1, from coordinate 23,406,352 downwards.
TCAGCCATAACAACATCTTTCTAGATATGTCTCCTGAGGCAAGGGAAACAAAAGCAAAAATAAACTATTGGGACTACATCAGAATAAAAGTCTTCTCCACAGTAAAGGAAAAAACCAACAAAACTGAAAGACAACCTACTGAATGGGAGAAGATATTTGCAAATGACATATCTGATAAATGGTTAGTATCCAAAACATATAAAGAACTTCTACAACTCAACACCAAAAAAGCAAAATCCAATTAAACATGGACAGAAGACTTGAGCAGACATTTCTCCAAAGAAAATGTACAGATGACCAACAGACACATGAAAAGATGCTCAACAGCACTCATCATCAGGGAAATGCAAATCAAAACTACAATAAGGTATCCCCTTATACCTGTCAGAATGGCTAAAATCTAAAACACAAGAAACACAAAGTATTGGTGAGGATGTGGAGAAATAGGAACAGTCTTGCATTGTTGGTGGGAATGAACACTGCTGCAACCACAGTGGAAGACAGTACGGAGGTTTGTCAAAAAATTAAAAATAGAACTCCATGATCCACTAGTTGCACTACTGGGTATTTACCCAAAGAACACAAAAAGAGTAATTCAAAGGGATCCATGTATACCTATGTTTACTGCAGCATTATTTACAATAGCCAAATTATGGAAGCAATCTGTGTCCATCACTAGATAATGGGTAAAGAAGATGTGGTACACACACACACACACACACACACACACACACACACACACACACAGGAATATTATTCAGCAATAAAAAAGAATGAATATTGCCATTTACAACAACACGGATTGATCTAAAGAGTTTAAGGCTAAGTGAAATAAGTCAGAGTAAGACAAATACCATATTACTTCACTCATATGCAGAATTTAAAAAACAAAACAAATGAACAAAGGGGAAAAAAAGAGACAAACCAAAAAAACAGACTCTTAACTATAGAGAACAAACAGATGGTTACCGGAGGGGAGGCTGGGGGCGGGGGGATGAGTTAAAAAAAAAAAAAGAACTACATAATATAAGCATAGAATTCTAGCTGATAAAATTATTTCTCAAAAAGGTATGGATTAAGAGTTCTTAAACTGCTGTAATTGTATGCTGGAATTGAACAAATAAGTAAATGGATGGCACATTGTGAGAGCCTGGTTTCTCAATGCTGGAAGAGGAGTTCACAGATTAGCAAGGAGAGGAGGAGTTTAGAATGAACCATGAAGCACTGGGCACTGGAGAGACAGAGTCATCAGTATGATTTCATGTTTAGCCTAAAATGGACACTGATATCTAGATATAGAAATAATTATAAACATGTGTGCATAGACAGTCAATATACATACATATATTTCCTAGCTCTGTCTACCTCAAGGACCTAGGAGCCATGATCCCCCATACCAGTAAAGACACCAGTGCCCAGATCTTGTTTTCTAATACTATTCTCCAAGAAAGGAATATGGGCTTCTTGGAGAAATTGAAGATTCTAGGGCAGGGGAAGCAATATACAAGATGAACCTGGAGCATCCTATAGCACCAGAAAGGAAGGAAGTACTAAAATGAACAAACAAAAAGAAAAAAAAAAAACCCACAAAAAAAAAAAAGCACAATGATAGGTATCTCAAAGGGACACAAAGCCAATTGAGAGAGCTCCCACTGCCCAAACCCAGAATAATTTGAGTAACAAAATAAATGGCATACTACTAGATCATAACTCTGGGATAAAATAAATGCCCATGTGTCCATACTGATATAAATAAGTGATTGAACACTTAACTAAGTGGGGGAGAAGAAACAAATTTCCCATGCAAAATTCCAAGCTATGTAAATAGATACTATGTCCTCAAAGAGGTAAAATGTAATTCTCACCCTTTAAGTGTAGATTTTGCCTGGAGACTTTCTTTCCACAGGTACCATATGGAAAGAAAAAAAGGAAACTACACAGCAGGAAAATCTGGTAAACTGTACCTCAGCCAGGTGACCCAGGTTAACATCATCAGTAATAAGTCATATTAATTACGTATACCCATGATACAATGTGTGGGAAATGGCTCTTCACCTCTGTCATCCTCCTCTCAAAAATCTATAGCTTCGGCTCTCTGCTCCTCCTCGTTTGACAGACAGCCGCGAATTTTGGTGCAGTGCCAGCCGCGTCCCTGAGACGCGATGGTGAAGGCCGGAGTGAACGGATTTGGCCGTATTGGGCGCCTGGTCACCAGGGCTGCTTTTAACTCTGGCAAAGTGGATATTGTCGCCATCAATGATCCCTTCATTGACCTCAACTACATGGTCTACATGTTCCAATATGATTCCACCCATGGCAAATTCCACGGTACCGTCAAGGCTGAGAACGGGAAGTTTGTCATCAATGGAAAGTCCATCTCCATCTTCCAGGAGCGAGATCCTGCCAACATCAAATGGGGTGATGCTGGTGCTGAGTATGTTGTGGAGTCCACTGGGGTCTTCACCACCATGGAGAAGGCTGGGGCCCACTTGAAGGGCGGGGCCAAGAGGGTCATCATCTCTGCTCCCTCTGCCGACGCCCCCATGTTCGTGATGGGTGTGAACCACAAGAAGTATGACAACTCCCTCAAGATTATCAGCAATGCCTCCTGCACCACCAACTGCTTGGCTCCTCTGGCCAAGGTCATCCATGACAACTTCGGCATCGTGGAGGGACTCATGACCACCGTCCATGCCATCACTGCCACCCAGAAGACCGCGGACGGTCCCTCTGGGAAGCTGTGGCGAGACGGCCGAGGGGCTGCCCAGAACATCATCCCTGCTTCCACTGGTGCTGCCAAGGCTGTGGGCAAGGTCATCCCTGAGCTGAACGGGAAGCTCACTGGCATGGCCTTCCGTGTCCCCACCCCCAACGTGTCCGTCAGGGATCTGACCTGTCGCCTGGAGAAAGCTGCCAAATACGACGACATCAAGAAGGTGGTGAAGCAGGCGTCAGAGGGCCCCCTCAAGGGCATCCTGGGGTACACTGAGAACCAGGTCGTCTCCTGCGACTTCAACAGTGACACCCACTCCTCCACCTTCGATGCCGGGGCTGGCATTGCTCTCAATGACCACTTTGTCAAGCTCATTTCCTGGTATGACAATGAATTCGGCTACAGCAACCAGGTGGTGGACATTATGGTCCACATGGCCTCCAAGGAGTAAGAGCCCCCTGGACCACCAGGCCCAGCGAGAGCAAGAGGAAGAGAGAGGCCCTCAGCTGCTGGGGAGTCCCTGCCCCAACTTATCCCGCAAAACACTGAGAATCTCCCAACCTCCACCGTTTCCATCCCAAACCCCCTGAAGAAGGGGAGGGGTTTGGGAAGCCCTACCTTGTCATGTACCATCAATAAAGTATACTGTACCCAGCCAAAAAAAAAAAAAAATCTATAGCTTCAATTTAACAATGAGATAAAACAACAGAAAAAGCCAAATTGAGGGACATTCTACAAAATGCCTGCTCCCTACCCCTCATGGTCATCACCAATACTATCAAGGTCATCATAAGCAAAGACAATCTGAGAAGCTGTCATGCCCAGAGAAGCCTAAAGATATATGATATTAAATGTAATATGGTATCCTGGATGAAATTCTGGAACACAAAAATGAAGTTAGGGAAGAAACTAAATACAAATAAATGCCTTCTTAGCACAGTGGGCACCACATCAGTCTCATAAAACATGAATAAAATATGGGGTTTATTTAATAATAATATATCAATATTGGTTATACATGATAAATGTGCCATGTTAACACCCCGTAAGATGTTAACAGCAAAGGAAATTGGATGTGGGGCATTGGAGAGTTTTCTATGCCATCTTTGCATTTTTTTCCAGAAGTCTAAAAGTATTCTAACATAAAAAGTTTATTTCAATAAAAATATCATTAAAAGCATTTGATAGGTAGAGAAAATCCCCAAGGAGGTAGAATTGTTTAAATGTACAATGAAAGATAAAAATAAGGAAACTATTCAGAAGTTTTAACATACAACTTAAAAGGAGTTTCCACCTACACCCCCTCTCAAAAAAAAAAAAAAAAAGAAAATTATGGGAGGAAATCATTACACAATTCAATATAAAAACTCCTAGAACTGAAGAGTATTACTTCAAATTGAAAGAGAACAAGTGAAAAGAAGAATGCAAGGGGAGAAAAGAGAACACCTCTGGGGAAAATTCAAAATACACAATGAGAGAAGAGTAAGAAGTAAGAATAGTATTGCACTCGCCCCACTGGAAGGTAGATGAAAGGATATCTGCAAAGTGCTAAGGAAAAGGGGCTTGAATTCTATACCCAGCCAAACTAAGAGTCTAATTGGAAGACACAATAAAAGCATTTTCTGATACATACGCCTCAACATGTTTACTTCTTAGAACTCTGTCTCTGGGCTCCACTGAAGCTGGGGGGAGAAAAGGATCCTCCTTTTTTGGATCCTCCAAACAGAGGATCCAACATGGAAAGATAGTGAAGGAAATTCTCAGGATAAATTGTAGAGACAAGCCCTGGAAATGGAAAATTCTACTGCAGCCCTTTAGAGCAACCAAGATGAAAGCAGTAGATGGGGAGATTTCAGGGGAATATTTCAAGGGAATAAAAGGATAGTAAATGAACAAACAGATTTCGCTAAGTGGAAAATTGTATCAACTGATATTTTACAAAGCTGTTAGTGGGGAAGAAAAAGTTTGACAAGAGATTCAAAGAAAAACAAAGGGAAAGTGTTAACTTCTTTGGGGCTGGGGGAAGGGAAGTTGTTGTATAAGAAAGGGATTATTTTAACAGTAGTGTACAACAAGATGCCCTTGTAAATAACATTTTCATGGTCATAAAAAATGTAATTAATATGGAATTAACCAAAAGTTGAAACAGTATTGTGTTTTCATGATGGGGGAAATGAAAGGAAGATTTAATAGACAATAGTTTATTGACAATGTCTAAATTCTTTTTTTTTTTAAAGATTTTATTTATTTATTTGAGAGAGAGAGAATGAGAGATAGAGAGCACGAGAGGGAAGAGGGTCAGAGGGAGAAGCAGACTCCCCGCTGAGCAGGGAGCCCGATGTGGGACTCGATCCCGGGACTCCAGGATCATGACCTGAGCCTAAGGCAGTCGCTTAACCAACTGAGCCACCCAGGTGCCCCGACAATGTCTAAATTCAATGAATAAAGAGATTGCAGTATACACATAATAAGTACAAATATTAAGTTGAAATTAGTTTACTGTAGGGTACAAGAAATGGGGGAGGAGTGATAAGAACAGAGGATTGTTGGCTTTGTTGTTGCTATTATTGTTATAAGCCTTTAGCAACTTTTGATAAAAAAAAATTATGTGTTTACTTAGATACAAAACGAACGTTAAAGACAATAAACAACAACAACAATAATAATACTTTAGTAATTTCCCTATGAAAAGGTCATGTACCACAAATGTGCCATGGCACATCAATCGAGAAACAAGTGGAATTGTTTCACATTTATCCACAGTAATCCAGAATGTTTCCTCAGGGTTCAGGTAGACATAGTTTCATATGATCACTCCAGCTAATAAACCAGTATATATTCAATGGTCATATGAAAACCATCATATTCTTTATCATTGGTGAGAGTGTCAAGTGATGTGTAAGTATTAATAATTCTTTGTTCTTTTGGGCATTCATTTACCTAATCTTTTAAAAGTTAGTCTGAGCATTTCTACAGAGTAATGGTAAACCTTTGTCTTGAATATAACATTGTGTATGAAATTTATAGTAATGATTATAACACTTCTATGCCTGATAGGGACAAACTTTTGATAGAATCTACCTATTCTCTCTGAAATCTGTATTTAGTCATGGAAACTATTTTGTTCTCAATAACTAGATAACTGGACTCATTGAATGGTGCATCAGAGAAGAACAAGATTTTTAATTGTGTTTATGATGAAATATATAAGTTAATAAGTAAAGTATGGCAATAGTCTATTAAAATGATTAAGAACTTCTAGAATAGAATATGGTATAGCTGGTATATTAGAATGTATCTGTACACATAAATATCTCTGTATGTATTGTGTTAAAGCCCATCTTTGGGATTCAAACTGATAACCAATGGGTGTTATATGTTAAAATATATTAAAGACAGAAATATAAATGTTAAATATATTAAAGACAGAAAAGCCCAAAGATTGATTGATCGAAACTTTAAGAGGTAACATTTTCTCAACTCTGAGCTTTTAACATTCATACAGAGCAGATTTCCATGCACTGTTTTTTGTTTGTTTGTTTGTTTGTTTGTTTGTTTTTGATACCAGGTAAGACAACTTACATCTGCAGAGCCCACTTAAGAGATGATCTTTTATTCTAGCCCCTTGTTGGACCTGCCTGCCAGAAGGGGTCAGACTATAACCAGGGTGGAGAGTTTCTGTTTCCATGTGTGGTCATTAAAGAAAAAGCATTGCCTTTTCCTTTCTAAAGTTGTTAAATCTTATTTCAAGGTCATGCTTTCTCCAGAGATATGATGTCCCAGATTTGGAGGCCTGGGGTTCAATGTGTTTGTTTATGGACTAAATAAATCGGCTAAAGTAGTTATCACCTGGGCATGAGGTTTCTTTATTTACTTTACGTGACCTACCTGGACAACTTAAAAAAAAAAAATCCTAATGATCCTAACCTTTGTTTGTATTCAGCAGCATCTATAGGCATGGTTGCAGGTATATTCCAGTTGAAATACTATGAATTTCAATTTTAAATGTATTCATAGTATGTGCATTTATACACATATGTTAGAAAAGAGTATGAGAATTATTGTCTGAGGACTTGGACTTGAATCACAATTGACCATTTATTGACCATATGACCTTGGGAAAACATTTAAATCTTTAAGTAGTTATAAAGATATTGGCTTACCAACATGGCACAAGAACTGAGCATTTCCAAAGACAGAACATATTTTAGAGCATTCATAAACTCCAAGGCATATTAAATATTACTTATTTTTAATCTTTCATTGGTTAGTTCATTTTCAGCTTTGGTTTACCTTCCCTACTTCTCAGGAGCAACTCATTCTTTAGAGCTGTCCCCCAAGGCTCATTACTGTTGGAGGCCATGTCAATGTAATTTCAGCTATGAGACTCCCAACAATGCTTTCTACTTCCCATTTGTCCTTTCTCATATTTTCTTGAGTTGTATGTGTTCCTCCCATCCCTCTGATGGACTTACTTTCATCTATTTCTTGTCTCCCAGCCACTCTTAAAAATACTCACTATTCCACCTAAATCTTTGACACATTTGTTTTATTTCCCCTACATTTCCCCAGCAGTACAATGAACAGACACTTTGAAAGCCTAACTTGTAAAAGAATGGCTTGTGTTCTGCTCCTGGTCACCTTTCACAGACTACCCAACTCTCACTCCAGCTTATTGGATTTAAGCCCTGACATTGGGCCTCTTTAGTAGCACCGTGTTTATACACAAATGCACACACACACACAACCATATGTATATAAATATATGTATATAAAGTGAATAAAATTTATGTCAAGTGGCCAAGATATTGCCAAATTTAACAAGTAAATAGCCTAAGAGACTTGAAAAATTTTCTAATCTACCCACCAAATCATATTGCAAATTTGTGAGGTCAGTGAGTATTCATCCATGCTATTGGCCTCCTAGATTCCATAGCCACCTCTATAATATGTTCTAATGTTTAACAACTTTCATTCCTTAGAAATTTCTTTTTTATTTTTTTAAGAGAAAAAGGAAACCTGCAGAGTGTGTGAATAATTCATTTGCTTTTGCATTTACATACTTTCCCATTTGGTTAGTTTTCCTCGTTTTGACTTTTCAGCATTTTCAGCTTTAGTTGTTCTTGAATTAATGCTGAAAATAAATATGGGTGGTGATATGCTAAGAAAAAATGCAGGGAATCCTTGCTCCTGAATGAGGTTTCCAATACTGGAAGTTCAGCCAGATATATTTCTTCCATTTTGAAGATAAAATATGCGCTGGTAAGACTTACTAAGTTGACCAATAGCCACACATGACTACTCACATTTAACTTCTTTTTTCACACTTTTTTTTTTTTTACCATTTTTTACCTATGTAAAGTATGCGGCAATATGCACAGCCCTCTTTCTGAGTGGCAGGAAAAACTTCAAGAATGGAAATACAAATACAAATGGAAAATAGGAGAAATTGGTTTCTGAGGCCAACTTCATCTTTGCCTTCTAATTTGGATTAGACACTAGGAAATAATGTTGGCTGGCACAGCGGGAGGGAATCAGATGATCTGTAAAAGCTATATTAGAGGGTACTCATCTTAGGGAAAGATACAGACATTTATAATCATAGATATTCAATACATGCAACCTACAAATATATCTCAAGTAAATTTCTCCAGCTATCCTGTTTTCATTTTGTTGGTGGAGGACTCTCGATGCAAAGGGGCATAACCTCTATCCCAAAACACCAGACACTTTGAAAACCAAAGCAGACTCTCCCTTTCAAGGGAAGTGATTGCGTGGAACTTGGAAGTAAGCTTGCATAGATAAAATTTGCTCCTCTATGAGCTCAACCACCAAGTATTTCTGATCTTACTCCTTTGCCTATACTTTCTGAAATGCTTCAAGCAACTCCCCCCCACCACCAAACTAGGAAGTGCAGAGCACTCACCTACATCTACCTTGGAGGGATAGCTGCTGTTTTGCTTTCTCATTTAAGAAACAGACTGGAACTTCTCAATTTAAGCAAATCAACAAGACATGGGGAAATTTAGGACACACCGTATGACATGTATATACTGAGGTGGCCCTGAATTTCCCTATGTTGATGAATCTACTGAGTCAAATCATGAACCCAGTTTCCACAGAAGGAACACAAGAATTTTTCCTCCAAATAAAAATAAGTTTAGCTTTACCAATTCTTGAGTATCTTGTGATAGCTTTCCTACATTGTAGATTATCTACCACAAAACTTTAATACTGAACTACTTTTTTTCTTAACAGCCAATCAGCATGTCTTCCTGGGAACACAAAGTCATTTTAATATTAAGTTAAATAAAACAACATAAAAAAGGGGGAAAATTGAAAAGTTATCATTATACTTGAAAGCCAAATATAAATGACTTTGGGATCTCTCTGCATCCTTATCCCTTTCTGTTAGGGCAGATAATCAAATATCGGCACCAATTTCAGGGAAAACCTGGAAATGATTTTATATATACATATATATATATATATGTATGTATACATATATACCCACATATTATATATGTATGCATTTCTAGAGCTCCTTGTCCAATTCAGTGCCGCAGAACTAGAAATGGCCATGGTACAAATATTTCTGGATGAAATGTCTAAACTAGGAAGAGATTTCTCAGTCACTCCTCTGAAAGAACCTATCATGGCAAAGAGGAAAGATTAGCATGGAAAACTATATTTAGAGTCCTGGTGGCGTTATAAATTGCCCATTCCTTTTGATCATACTTTTTATTATTACCACTTTAGTGACTTAGAAATTGGACCAATAACCAATGATGCAGTTAAATGCACGATATCATTATTTTTCAGTGCCATCAAGGTATTTCTATGTGTGCCCTCACACGTGTGTGTGTGTGTGTGTGCGCATGTGTATGTGTAGTGTCCAACATAAATTTAAAAAGTGATTTGTCCTAATGGAGTATTCCTCATTATAGTCTGGGGATTTACTGGCTTCCTGGTTGTAGTCACATTTCAAATGTCAAAATACCCAGAATTTTTATTCTGGTATCAAATTATAAGTAGTGTGATAGTAACTTAATAAAATATGTCATCTACTTCTAAAATGCCTGCCCTAAAGGAATTCATCATTGCTATGGTTCAGTGACTACTCTGTGTCTCCTATTCCTTCCTCTAAAAAAGGGAAATTTTATTTCATTTTATTAGTCTTATTTCATCTTTTTATATTAGGAGGTATTTAGGGGGCAGATAATGTACGTTGGTTGATAAGTTGCCAGGTAATAAAAGCTATATATGTACCTGATAGAGAGGTCCTGGACTTCAAACAGGATGCAAAAATTAGTTTGATTTTGGGTTGGCCCCCTTTGTGAATCATATATTCTATGTGGAGGGAAAAAAAGGTACACATATACTTGGTGGCCAGAGATGAATTGTGGCAAAGACAAATAAGCTGTCAACTGAAGATTCATCCTTTTTAAAAAAAAAAAAATATTGCTGGGAAGTGGCTGCCCATCCAGGGAATATATTCCGCAGCCTCCTTTGCATAAATTGGGCCATGTAACTAGTTCTTGCTGAAAAGATATGAACAGAAGTGAAATATGCTAATTATAGGTTGAGGTGACCAAGCAGGTGTGACTTCTCCACTCTCTCTTCTCCCATTTGCCACCTGGATAGAGGACTCAGCAGAGAACCCAAGGTATTGGAGATGTCAAAACCAAATAGTCAAAGAAGCCTGGGTCCATGAATGACAACCATGAGGAAAGCTGCTCACTAATAGGAAACACCTGTTTTAGACTCAACTAAAGTTTTATGAGTTTAACCATCTCAAATTTGGGGGCTTTGCTGGTTATAGCAGCAAATGTTACTTTAACTAATATATCATACCATTTAGCTCACAAAATTCATTTTGAATATTTTCTGTAATGTCTTCTAACCCTGAAAAAAACCTCTAAAAATATTCTATGCATTTCATTCAATCACCTAGGATTTATTGAGTGCTAAATATGAGACAGATTATTAATATATCAATTTTCCTTAGGAAAATAGATTTAAAATACCAGATCAGATTACAATCCTAATGATACATACACATTTTGAGGAATCAAGAGAAAGTAAAGCTGATATTATAATATATGTTTTCTATTTCTCAAATTCAACCCTTACCTCTACTTCCCCCTTCCCACTCATCGACCACTGGAATGATATTCTCACACCTTCTTATAAGGCAGAAACTAATTTTGCCATTTGATGAAACTGGGAGGTAATGACATCTCTTCCTTGATACTTACCATTTCTAATCTGCACAAATCCTGCTAAATCCTTTCAACGTCAATGGGAAGGGGTTTATCCTCCATGTGGTTTTCCATTATTAGCAAATTAAGATGCCCTTTGGGATCTGATTTCATCACATAAGTCATTTAAATACTGTATAGAGAAGAGGTTTAACCTCAATACTAATCTCTTTGTGTCTGTGTTGAAAATCACCAATGTGTAGTCTTGATCTCCTGAAATTCTCCGCAGTCCTGACTTCCAAGTGGGAAAATATATATTTCTTGATCAGAGTCATATTCAAATCCAATTAGATAAAGTCTCACAACCTCATGAGGGTAACATCTTTCACTATCAAATAAAAACTCAAATCAACCTAGGAAACAGAAAATAAAACCATTTTTAAACTCCATTCCAGTTTGGAAAATGACTGACAAAATTGCAGTGCCTCTAAGTAAGTCTCCTATGCTGGCTGTAGAAATGATTTCTAAAGTTTCTAAGACAACAATTTGAAATTAACTGAACTGTTACTAATTTTCTTGATCTTAAGAAGGCTGAAATTAAGACCGCCCCCCCCTCATATTTTATTACAATAATGCCATTACTAAGAGTTTGCAATTTCCATAGCTCTGTTCAAAATATGTTTCCCACAAGACCGCGAAATAACGAACAATTGTATTTTGTCACATTCCTGGCAGCAGAAAAAGAATAGCTGTCTTCAGAAGACGTCTCTCAGTCAGAGAATTGAATAAAAGACACATAGCCAAGTAAATCTCTTCCACTTCCCTTCTCTCCTTTGCCAGCACCTTGCTGTCTCCTTCAACATTGCTCCAGGTGATTTGTGCCTCAGAGTATATTTTAGAGGTTCTGGTCCAGTAGAATTGCAAAATGGGTTTTGCCAGGAGCCCTTTTTCTTATTCATTTGAAAGAAAATTGCAACCACACATTTCTGACTCATTTACGCTTAAATCATCAACATTTTGGCTTTTGGGAGCTTTCCAATGTCCAGCTAGACTCGGTTACCTTTTAATGAGCTTTTAAAATACATTTTCTTTAAGAAACAGGCTCAGAGTGCTTACCATCTCATTTATTATGCAAAGTAAGCATGGTTCAAGTATGCAGTAATGATTTTAAATCATATTCAATGTCTTTTTTTTTCCCCATAAAATCTATTCCTTCAAGTTTGTAAAGCCTTTGCTATTATGTTTTCCCTCATGATTTTTATCTATCTTCCTTTTGGCATTCTGACAAATATGGAACTCACCCTTATGGTTCATGTCAGATATCTCTGTAATTTCAGTATCAAGTATAGAAATATCACGGTTCCTTCAAACATTCAGTTGACATTTAAGTAAGGTTGCTTATGACCTTCACGTTTTCTAGATCAAGCCACTTAGCCTCATTCAACTTGCTGTCCTTTCATTCTTTACCAGGGTTCTACTCCTGGCCTCTGGCAAGATGGTTGCTCTTTCAGCATCACCATGTCTGAGCCACTGCAGCAAGTAAGGGATGACAGAAACAAGATGAGATGAATTGAAATTCAAACAATCCAGGGTCACCACAGGCATTTATAGATGGTAGGATCTCTGTTCAGTCAATGGTTCCGTTCCCTGGTAATCAAAGAGGACTTGTTTCAATCCATCTCAGTAAATAACTCCTCAACCCCAACTGAAACAATGTTTTTCTTGTGAAGAAATACTTTTTGAAAATCTATTTGAAATGTGTCTGAAGTGAGAATTAGAAGATCTGGAATCTAGTTCAATTCCTGACACTGATTATCATTGTGACGTAGTAGTAACAGATAACATTTAATGAGTATCTATTATAGTCTAGGTACCATAAGCACTCACACAATTTTGTGAAATAGATACTATTGCTATACTCATTTTGCACATTGAAAAGCTGAGGCAGAAAGATGTTAGATAAGTAGTGAAGTCATGATTTGAACCTGGGCATTCTAGATCAAGAGTGCTTGATCTAACCAGTATGCTCTCATCTCCCATAATCTCACTTATGTTGGGACATTAGCATACTCACAATGAAGTGGCATTAGGCTTGTTACATTCATTCTTTCACTGAGTAAGTATTTATTAGGCACCTAACATGTCCAGGTATATAGTTCTAAAAAAATGGGAATAAAACAGCAAACAATACAGACAGAGTTTCTGGAGCTCACATTTCAGAGAATCATTAAAGATCTTTCTCACTTTAATATTACCTACGTAATGATTTTATGTAAATCCCATGTATCCTTCCATGCATAACTCAAGTTCCACCTCCTTTATGAAAACTTATTCTGACTATGCTCCCTCTTGCTGATCTATTTTGAATAATTACTGTCTGTTTTCCATTATATTGCCATTTAATAGTTATATTTAAATCAGGTCACCATAATAAAATTTAAAAGTTATCAGAGAATGAACACTTTGGGAAAAATAAAAATGCCTTGCACACAGCAGGTTTCAATAACTACTGTTTTGGATTCATTTGATGATAAGAGTTTCTGGAATATTTAAGCTTGTTCTTTGTTCTCTTTCTCCTCCATTGTCTCCTTCTATTTTATTTTCATTTCAGCTTCTGTGTGGTTAGCCATACCCTTTGACTCCTTTCCAAAATTCTATGTTCTCAACAAATTTTTAAATTCATTCATTTAGCAAATCCTTATCAAGTGGTCTCTTAAGAGTCCGATACCACATAATGTAATGCAAAGACCAAAAATCCTTGCAGACATTGAGGAAATTATAGCTTAGTGGTAGACAGATATGTAAATAAATAAACTAAGTAAGGTAAATAAAGTAAACAAGTAAATTGCAATATAATGTGGAATGGGTCATATAAGATACAAGTAATGTTGTAAATCAGAACATAATACTAACTGGAAAGGGAAGGATGGCTTCACTCAAGAGGTGCCATTTAAGTCATCTTTTGAATGGTAACTAGATATTTTCTTGGTAGAGAAATAAGGCCAAGAGAATTTTAGGTAGTGAAAATAGAATGTGAGAGAGACTGATGTGGCCAAAAAAAATAAAAAGTGTTTGGCAGGGATATAACATTTGTTGGTAGCTGGAGATGAGATGGCAATTATATGTTGGGGCATAGTTAACAGACTTTGTAAGATAAATTGAATGCAGTAAGCAGTGGGAAGCTAACAGAGGCTATTAAACAGAAAAGTGCCATTGAAAAGGGCACTGGAATTTTCTAGTTTGGAACATTATGTAAATTGTAATGTTGCTAATCATCTAAAGGAGTCACTGCCATAAACTCCAGCACAGCATCCTACTTTTGTACCTCAGCAATAATCCCCCTGGCAGCAAGGTCTGCAGAGAGTGCTGGGGCATCAGAGATCAGGAGCCGGAGACAGTGAGACCCACTCTGGACTAGAGTTAAGGGGGAAAATGCCTGAGCAAATCCCCATGCCTTCTAACCAAATTATTTACCCATAAATCCATAGAGGAGTTCAAAAGATTAACAAAGAAAATTTAAATTCAAGATTTTAGAGATTCTCTTATTGCAATCAGATAATAAATCAGGGATTTTGAAAGATTCATCTTTGATGAATCTAGATTCCAATTTATAGACACACGTAACAAAGTCAGCAAAATACTTGGCATAACAAATGCTTTGTCTTTATAAGCATTCTCTGATTTCTGGGCAGATAGTTGATTCAGCCTTTGATCTACAAAGCTCATTTTTTTGAGGGATCAGATCAATCCCTTGCTTTCCATATCTATATTAGATCCAGAGAAAGTAACTTTCTCTGACCCACCTTTTTTATACCTCCATTAAGGAGCCATATTTAAATATATTCATTTGCTCAAGTTTACTAATGGATGAGTTTGGGATTATAAATAGCTTACAGAGAGGAAAATCCCTCTTTTTGGGTTTATTTAACTTAGTTTGATGGATGTGCATTAAATTTGGTCTTTCTGGGAATCACAGTGCCAAAATCAGGTTTCTATATTTGACCGTGGAAGGTAAGAGAGACAAATTCCCTTTTTATCTAATTATCACAGGAAACACGATCCAACATTTAGTATACTCCAGGTTACTAAAGTTGTTGACTTGAGTTTGGAATATAAAATTTCAGCCAATAAAACTTTTTTTTGGTCTTGCATTTTACCTATTCTGTCATTATTTGACATTTTTCCCCATGTATTTTACTCAGGTGTTGTATTGGTCAAGACTGTTTTTTTTAACTTTTATTTTATTTATTTATTTGAGAGAGAGAGAATGAGAGATAGAGAGCACGAGAGGGAAGAGGGTCAGAGGGAGAAGCAGACACCCTGCTGAGCAGGGAGCCTGATGCGGGACTCGATCCCGGGACTCCAGGATCATGACCTGAGCCGAAGGCAGTCGCTTAACCAACTGAGCCACCCAGGTGCCCAAGACTGTTTTTGTTTTTTAAGTTGGAAAAACCCAAAAAGAAATAGTTTAGGCCAAACAATGGATTTGTTGTCTCATATAGTTGGAGACCATTAGGCATGGATGAATACAGAAGCTCAAACAATGTCATGATGTTTATTTCTCTTTTTCTCTCTTGTCTGTGCTTCTCTCTATATGTTGGATTTATTCTCAGGCTGGTTCTCTCCATATGGTAGAAAACATGGCTGTTAAAAACTATAAGCCTATACCCATATTGTCTGCCAATTGAAACAAATAGACCTCCTGTCTTCAAATGTCTGTATCTTCTCAAATAAGGACTATGATTGTACCTGCTTTGGATATTTCCTCACCCTTACGCATCACTCCATTCATGACCAATGTGTTGTACACTTCTTCCAGGTACAATGGTTGGTCTGGCTTAGGCTACATGCCTGTGGTAGGGGTGGTAGGAGTGAGGGGTAGGGCTGAGATAGACAAGTCCTGCACTGGGAAAGTGGTTGTTTGCCCTAGGATTGGAGTTTGGCATTGTCATCTGCCTAAAACTAATGTCATCTGCATAAAACCTAATTCGAACTAGTTCCTTTTCTATCTTTCATAGCATAAATAACTACCACCATACAAAAACATTTGCTCCCTTTCCATTCCCAAACAGAAATAAAAGACATTATTTTATTCTATTCAGTTTCATATACAGACTCTCTAAGTATGATGCATTGCACTTACAAAGCCTAGATGTAGTTTCTTAGCATCTAGCTATCTATGGATGGATAAATGGAAACATTTACTTACGCCAACAATTCACAATAAATAATGATGGAGAGAAAATAATTACAGTTAAACTATCATATAGGCAAGTGGCAACAGTTTGTAGAATTTATTGCTTCTTAGTAGATAGGGAAAACAAAGATTCTCTCCATTGGAAATGCAGTGGATTCCTTGATAATTTGACAGCTAGGAAGAATTCAGCAGTAAATAGAAAAAAGCCCTATTGAAGTCAGTTTAAACAATAAGGGATTTATTATTTAATAAAACAAGAAATCTGTAGGTTGTCACAGTATCTCGGGGATCCAGATAACATTGTCTTGTCTTTGCTCTCCTCAATGTGATGGCTTCATCCTCAGGTTTGTAGAAGGAGGGTTCCTATAATCCCAGGTGTCACATTCAGGTATGTGTTGAGATTTTATGTTTGGAACTCCAGAGGAGTTATCTCTTTTCACAAATCTCTCTTAATAAAAATTTTCCCCAGAATTTTCCAACACAACTCTCATTGCCCCCCCCATTTTTTTTAATTCAGTTCCCAAGAATTGGTCATATGCATATACCTAAATAAATCACAGTCAGTGCTATTAATTACTATGGCTGGTTCAGACTGCTAAAGCTGGAGGGGTGTTCAGTATCTTCTGAATTATATACTGTGTGGAGAAAGCAGAAATACTTGAACAAAACCAAGATTTTGTTAGGAAGAAGACAGGGGAGTAGAATGCGTATCATATACAATCTAGGATGTCAACTAGTTAGTCAATCAGCTGACTCTTGTTCTATGCTTTAGAGGCTCTCCAGAGTTTATTGTTCTTCATAACAATACATGTGATGAGGTGGTAATTCATGGGTTTTTAGATTGCAGTCACACATCCTTGTTTATCAGACTTGGGGAGAAATCTTGCAATAGGTCTGCTTGAAAACTGTAAGGGTAAATACTTCACCAGATTTCTGGTGGTAAGGTATTTACCTTTACGGTTTCTACCTTTTAGCAACAAGTCTTTGGCTACTTCCTAAACCTTCCAATAATAGTTTCCATCTTGGAATCACTTCAGTGTTTAAAGCAGAGACCACTTGTCCTCTTTCACCTGACTGGATTATTGTGGAGAATGCTTTACAAGGGAATATTTATCAGACTATGAGTTCATGCATACAGGAAGTTTGGGAGGGTAGGGTTTATATGGCCTCTTCCACTTCTTTGTTTTCTGGCTCTAAATCTTATCTCCTGGCTTGTTTTCCATCTTCCCACCTTTGCTCATATCAACTACAGTGTAGGACACAAAATTTGGCACTTTCCAATTATCATCTGGCCTTTGGTAGTGATGTTTCATTAGTTATAAAGAGAAAGGGCCATTCTGATACATTCTATTCCTTTTCAAGAAGGCAACTAAGACCAATATATCTTTTTCTGCACCTTACCAAAGGCCAAAACAGAATTTAACATCTCAATATTTCTTACCAAATATCTCAGTGATCTAGTCCAGGTAGCACTTAGTACAAGTAAGATAAAATAGTGAGAAGTTTAACCAATTGCTTCACTCCCACATCACAAAGAAGATCTATTTTCTGGCTGAGAACTGGGGACACCACACTGACCTTCACCTGATCTCAACCTAGTTCCTATTTCAGATTCTATCATTTGCAACACCTTACATGAAAGTACCAATTTCGATATTAATGAGAACTCTTTTAGTTGTAATTTTTAAAAGCTTTATTAAAACAGGTTTTCCAAAAGTCCATGTTTATTTTCCTATTTGACCGGAATGTCTAAGGATTGTTCAGACTTTGGGCACATCCAAGGATGCAAAGGCTGTCACCAGGATGCTAACTTTCTCTATCTCTTGGCTCTGTTCCTCTCTGCATGATGGAATCATTCTCAATCAGGTTCTTTCTCTGTGTCAGGGAAGATGGTTTCTGGCAGCCCCAAGTCTACATTTTTAGGACTTGCAATCCAACAGGAAGAGAGACCATCTGTCTTCCATATCCACATATCAAATCTATCCAAATCTCCATTCTAGTAAAATTGCTGGGGTCATCTGATTCCACCTGGACAACTCATGTTGATCAAAGGGAGGAACACATATGATTAGATCAGTTAGGTCATATGGTGCCCACTCCTGTGGCAAGGGTGGTGGGCCGCCTGGACAGACACATCAATATCACGTGGAGGTTGGAAGTAGATTCACAAGGCAGGAGAACTGGGACAAAAAAAGCAATGTTCTCACTATAGGTAGGAAAAATGGGGAGCTTGGCCAAGGCTATGTTTGGCTACTGCATTGTCCCCCATCCATGGTATCATTTAAGCACCCAGCGTCATCCTACTTTCTCACACTTAACAGCCAATTTATGCTATGTGGGAAGATGCATTTGCCCAGTAAGTGAAAACAATCATATGGATATATTTTAAAGAGTTTTTCAGATGAATGCTGCTTTCCAAGTGTGAAATGTTGTTATAAGAAAACCTCTGCAACTTGAAGTTAATTTATGCAAAGGGTAGGTGGGGGTTAAAAGCAGCAATACACAGCCATTTCTCAAGCTGTCTTTTTCACAGCTACATTAAAAGACCCTCCCTAACTCCCCTAAAATTAAAAAAAAAAAAATCCACCACAGAATAAACCTCACTACTGTTTTCTTTCCCAACAATATTGCTTTCCATCTTCCTGATTTTTCCACTGAACAGATCATGTGAAAGCATTAATGATTACACAATGCACAGAGTTAGTAAGGTAAGTGAAGCTCATAATTACCTCATTTACATTCTTTTATTCACTGAAACAGAATTCTTAATGACTTTTATGTGAAGTGTTGGGTAATCAGCCCAAATGAAGCTCCCTGGTACAAGGCAGAGAAGGGAGCCAAGTCACTGGCTGTCAGCAGAAAACGCCTGATGAATGGTCAAACAGAATAACCCAGCATGGAGGCCTGGATGTTACAATTTAAGAGACAAAACGAGAGGCTAGCAAAACTAGGTTGAGAACTAAGGAGCAGAGCCTAAAGGCAAAAAGAACCAGTGTATTTTCACCATGTCCATGACTTTCTGTAGGAGGAATAACCAGCTGTCTCTGCTGAAACTATTGGGGGGATAAAGAATACTAGTCAGTGAATGGGAAGACCTGTGCTCTAGTCCTGACCTGTGCGCAAGCTAGCAATGAAATGTTAAATAAATCGCTTCACCCTTCTGGATTGCAGATAATCCACTTATAAAACAAAAGGTGCACACTTCAGAATCACCTAGGGAAACTTCCTTAAAACAGCTTCATTTGGCACTTTCTAGTAGTTCACTCTCTCCAGGGAAACAGCTACAATTGCATTTTGAACAAAGTCCCCAGGTGATCCTTAAACAACCAGTATGTAAAATGAAAACCTTCGGAAAAAAAAAATCATGTGTGCAAGAAGCTCTTTAGGTGAAACATTCTTGATGTTCAGAAAAAAAATCTCAAAATATCAAAGGATAAAAACAGTATCTAATTAACAAGTGCACTTAAGACAGTATAGGAATTGAAAAGACAAAATGAAATATTTCAAATGTGTTGGCAATCATACCAAATTATAATAACAGCATCAGCCAGCCAGTGTGGAAGACAGAGACCATTTCCTAACATTAAGAAGCCCTAATGCTGGAGAGATGCTCTGTATGAAACAGTTACCTGAGTGGGCTAAGATGGGTAGTCATTGATTCTGACACTTCAGCCCCATTTCTGTAACTTTCTTAAGGTGCTTAGAGCAATCAGCCTTATATCGTAGATTTTTAACATCATTAAGCGCTTGGATCTCAACCTACCCAGCTTCTGCCAATGTTTATAAATTGTATAAATGAATTTATGTCATTTCTAAATCCTTTCCATCTCTAATATATCACTGCCCTGTTGGAATATGTGTGCAATGTTGACAGATATTCCAATTATCTAGAGATATTCTAGATTTTTCATGAACATGATGCTGATTTTTAAATGGTAGGAAGTAATTTAAATTATTTTAGGACACCCAGAACTTTGGGCCTCCTAACTTCGTGAGCCAAACAAATTTTATTCTATGCATCACCTCATATTTCTACAAGAATAATATGCATTAAGAAAACCTATCTCGACATTTTAATAAATAATCTCTGACAGTTAATTTTGTCTGCATACCTTTAAGAGTTCTGAGAGGTAGGATATGACTAGTGTGTCTTCTTAATAATCCCTACCCTCCATGATTTTATTTGAAATGTCCATGACCTAAATTATGAACATCTGTTGTCATTGTGGGGGGTGGTATCATCCATGTGCAGAGGAAAATGCACTAATACAGTATAGTAACCAAAGTGGTTAATAGCTCAGTCTTTCTCACACTAGGTAAAGGGTCAGTGTTCCAGTTTGAATAGCAAGATTAAGATTTCACTCACCACATGTTGAATGAGTGTGTGCTCCTCCTCAAAAAGCTATCGCAGAATATCTACTTAGTTATCAAAGTTTGCATGAATGACTATTGTATTTCTATTTTTTTCCCTCTGATCATTAGTCCCCTCCTATTTAAAATGCTCCATTATAGGGGGGCGGAGCAAGATGGCGGAGGAGTAGGAGACCTAGATTTTGTCTGGTCTCAGGAATTCAGCTGAATAGGGATCAAACCATTCTGAACACCTACGAACTCAACAGGAGACCAAAGAAGAGAGTAGCAACAACTCTCTGAACAGAAAAGTGACCACTTTCTGGAAGGTAGGACGTGCGGAGAAGTGAATCCGAGGCGATATTCGGGAGGATAGACGGCGGGGGAGGGGCCTCCGCGGCCGCTTCTGGCAAGTGCTAGAGCCGCGGAGCACAAAATCGGACCTTTTAGAAGTCGGCTCCGTGGAGGGACGCCGCTGCAGTGGCTAAGCGGGGGGTGGAATCCTCCCGGGACAGTGTGGTCTCAGGACCCTTGCGGTCACAGAGAGACCGGGGGTGCCTGAGTGCGCCAGAGCTCCCAGGGATCGGAGCGGGGAAGCCGGCTGCAGAGACGGAGCAGAGTCGCGGGCTCTCAGCTCGGGGTTGCCATAAACTGTGATCTGCGGCCCAGTCGGGGCACGGCTCCTCCAGCAGGGACCCAGTAGGCGGCAGATCCGGGGAGACTCCCCTTCCTTCCCAGGGAGGAGCGGTGCGGGAACGCACTGCAGGGATCTGTTGGGTTTGGAGACTCTGCGCGGGGTCGGGTGCCAGAGATAGCAACGCTCGGTCACAGGCCGGGTGAGCACGGAGTGCGGCCAGAGACCGGGGACACGGAAGTGACTGCTTTTCTCTGGGGGCACACTGAGGAGCGGGGCCCTGAGTTCTCAGCTCCTCTGGGTGGAGATTGGGAGGCCACCATTTCTGCCCTGGTCCTCCAAGGCTGTACGGAGAGCTTGCAGGGAACAAAAGCTCCTGAGAGCAAACCGGAGCAGCTTCCTTAGCCCGGACCCACAAGGGCGGGGCAATTCCGCCTCCAGCAAAGACATTTGGAAACGACAGCAACAGGCCCCTCCCCCAGAAGATCAGCACAAACAGCCAGCAAGCCAAGACCAAGTTGATCGATCAAGGAGAACGGGAGAACTCCAGCGCTAGGGGAATACTGCACATAGATTCATGGCTTTTTTTTTTTTTTTTTTTTTTACCATGATTCATTATTTCATCAAAGTTAATTTTTGTTGACTGTTTTTTTTTATTTTTCTTTTTTCCTTTTTTAACCAACATCTTATCAATCCCTTTTAAAAAAAAAAACATTTTTCATTTTTCATTTTTAGAGTCATATTTTATCCCTTCATAGTAGTTACCCTTATTTTTGGCATATATATATAAGTTGTTCTCTCTTTAAAATTTTGAGGTACAGTTTCTTCTAACAGATCAAAATATACCCTAAATCACTAGTGTATGGCTTTGTTCTAGTCTCCTGCCTGATCACATTCTCTCCCTTTTTCCTTTTTTTTTTTTCTTCTAAATTCTTTCTTGTTTCAAACAACTTATCTTACCAAGTCCTTTTATAAAACCTTTTATAATTTTCATCTTTACAGTCATCTTCCATCCCTTCATTGTATCAACCCTTATTTTGTACATATATGTCTTTCTTCCTTTAAAATTTTAGGAGGCACTTTTTTCTAACAGACCAAAATACGCCCAAAATCTAGTGTGTGGCACTGATCTATGCACTAGCCTGATCATATTTGATCATATTCTGCTTTTTTTGTATTGTTCTGTTTTTGTTTTTACCTTTTTTTTCTCTTTCTTTCCCTTTCTTTTCCACTGGTTTCAGGTCTTTTCTGATTTGTATAGAGTATATTTGCTGGGGACGTTGTTAACCTGTTAGCATTTTGTTCTCTCATTCATCTATTCTCCTCTGGACAAAATGACAAGACGAAAGAAATCACCTCAGCAAAAAGAACAAGAGGTAGTACCTTCAGCCAGGGACCTACTCAATACGGACATTAGTATGATGTCGGACCTAGAGTTCAGAATCATGACTTTAAAGATACTAGCTGGGCTTGAAAAAAGCGTGGAAGTTATTAGAGAAACCCTTTCTGGAGAAATAAAAGAACTAAAATCTAACCAAATCGAAATCAAAAAGGCTATTGATGAGGTGCAATCCAAAATGGGGGCACTAACTGCTAGGATAAATGAGGCAGAAGAGAGAATCAGCGATATAGAAGACCAAATGATGGAAAATAAAGAGGCTGAGAAAAAGAGAGAGAAACAACTACAGGATCACGAGGGCAGAATTCGAGAGATAAGTGATACGATAAGACGAAACAACATTAGAATAATTGGGATCCCAGAAGA
>NW_027397081.1:23263203-23383392 GCF_003265705.2 Callorhinus ursinus | reverse complement strand
AAATAAAAGAACTAAAATCTAACCAAGTCGAAATCAAAAAGGCTATTGATGAGGTGCAATCAAAAATGGGGGCACTAAATGCTAGGATAAATGAGGCAGAAGAGAGAATCAGTGATATAGAAGACCAAATGATGGAAAATAAAGAGGCTGAGAAAAAGAGAGAGAAACAACTACAGGATCACGAGGGCAGAATTCGAGAGATAAGTGATACGATAAGACGAAACAACATTAGAATAATTGGGATCCCAGAAGAAGAAGAAGAGAGAGAGAGGGGGGCAGAAGGTATATTGGAGCAAATTATAGCAGAAAACTTCCCTAATGTGAGGAAGGAAACAGGCATCAAAATCCAGGAGGCACAGAGAACCCCTCTCAAAATCAATAAAAATAGGTCAACACCCCGACATCTAATAGTAAAACTTACGAGTCTCAGAGACAAAGAGAAAATCCTGAAAGCAGCTCGGGAGAAGAGATATGTAACCTACAATGGTAGAAACATTAGATTGGCAACAGACCTATCCACAGAGACGTGGCAGGCCAGAAAGGACTGGCAAGATATCTTCAGAGCACTAAACGAGAAAAATATGCAGCCAAGAATACTATATCCAGCTAGGCTATCACTGAAAATAGAAGGAGAGATAAAAAGCTTCCAGAACAAACAAAAACTAAAGGAATTTGCAAACACGAAACCAGCCCTCAAAGAAATATTGAGAGGGGTCCTCTAAGCAAAGAGAGAACCTAAAAGCAGCAAAGAGCAGAAACGAACACAGACAACAGACAGTTAACAGTCACCTTACAGGTAATACAATGGCACTAAATTCATACCTTTCAATAGTTACCCTGAATGTAAATGGGCTCAATGCCCCAATCAAAAGACACAGGCTATCAGATTAGATTAAAAAACAAGACCCATCAATATGCTGTCTGCAAGAGACTCATTTTAGACCCAAAGACACCCCCAGATTGAAAGTGAGGGGGTGGAAAACCATTTACCATGCTAATGGACACCAAAAGAAAGCTGGGGTGGCAATCCTTATATCAGACAAACTAGATTTTAAAACAAAGACTGTAATAAGAGATGAGGAAGGACACTATATCTTACTTAAAGGGTCTATCCAACAAGAAGATCTAACAATTGTAAATATCTATGCCCCGAACATGGGAGCAGCCAATTATATAAGGCAATTAATAACAAAAGCAAAGAAACACATTGACAACAATACAATAATAGTGGGGGACTTTAACACCCCCCTGACTGAAATGGACAGATCATCTAAGCAAAAGATCAACAAGGAAATAAAGACTTTAAATGACACACTGGACCAAATGGACTTCACAGACATATTCAGAACATTCCATCCCAAAGCAACGGAATACACATTCTTCTCTAGTGCCCATGGAACATTCTCCAGAATTGATCACATCCTAGGTCACAAATCAGGTCTCAATCGGTACCAAAAGATTGGGATCATTCCCTGCATATTTTCAGACCACAATGCTTTGACACTAGAACTCAACCACAAAAGGAAAATCGGAAAGAACTCAAATACATGGAGGCTAAAGAGCATCCTACTAAAGAATGAATGGGTCAACCAAGAAATTAAAGAAGAATTAAAAAAATTCATGGAAACCAATGAAAATGAAAACACAACTGTCCAAAATCTTTGGGATACAGCAAAGGCAGTCCTGAGAGGAAAATATATAGCAATACAAGCCTTTCTCAAGAAACAAGAAAGGTCTCAAATACACAACCTAACCCTACACCTAAAGGAGCTGGAGAAAGAACAGCAAATAAAGCCTAAACCCAGCAGGAGAAGAGAAATAATAAAGATCAGAGCAGAAATCAATGAACTAGAAACCAAAAGAACAGTAGAACAGATCAACGAAACTAGGAGCTGGTTCTTTGAAAGAATTAACAAGATTGATAAACCCCTGGCCAGACTGATCAAAAAGAAAAGAGAAATGACCCAAATCAACAAAATCATGAGTGAAAGAGGAGAGATCACAACCAACACCAAAGAAATACAAACAATTATAAGAACATATTATGAGCAACTCTATGCCAGCAAATTAGATAACCTGGAAGAAATGGGTGCATTCCTAGAGATGTATCAACTACCAAAATTGAACCAGGAAGAAATAGAAAACCTGAACAGACCTATAACCACTAAGGAAATTGAAACAGTCATCAATAATCTCCCAAGAAACAAAAGCCCGGGGCCAGATGGCTTCCCAGGGGAATTCTATCAGACATTTCAAGAAGAATTAATACCTATTCTCCTGAAACTGTTCCAAAAAATAGAAATGGAAGGGAAACTTCCAAACTCATTTTATGAGGCCAGCATTACCTTGATCCCAAAACCAGACAAAGACCCCATCAAAAAAGAGAATTACAGACCAATATCCTTGATGAACATGGATGCAAAAATTCTCACCAAAATACTAGCCAATAGGATCCAACAGTACATTAAAAGGATTATTCACCATGACCAAGAGGGATTTATTCCTGGGCTGCAAGGCTGGTTCAACATCCGCAAATCAATCAACGTGATACAATACATTAACAAAAGAAAGAACAAGAATCATATGATCCTCTCAATAGATGCAGAAAAAGCATTTGACAAAGTACATCCTTTCTTGATCAAAACTCTTCAGAGTATAGGGATAGAGGGTACATACCTCAATATCATAAAAGCCATCTATGAAAAACCTACAGCGAGTATCATTCTCAATGGGGAAAGGCTGAGAGCCTTTCCCCTAAGGTCAGGAACGCGGCAGGGATGTCCACTATCACCACTGCTATTCAACATAGTATTAGAAGTCCTAGCCACAGAAATCAGACAACAAAAAGAAATCAAAGGCATCCAAATCGGCAAAGAGGAAGTCAAACTCTCACTCTTTGCAGATGATATGATACTTTATGTGGAAAACCCAAAAGACTCCACCCCAAAACTGCTAGAACTCATACAGGAATTCAGTCAAGTAGCAGGATATAAAATCAATGCACAGAAATCAGTGGCATTCCTATACACCAACAACAAAACAGAAGAGAGACAAATCAAGGAGTCTATCCCATTTACAATTGCACCCAAAACCATTAGATACCTAGGAATAAATCTAACCAAAGAGGCAAAGGATCTGTACTCAGAAAACTATAAAATACTCATGAAAGAAATTGAAGAAGACACAAAGAAATGGAAAAACGTTCCATGCTCATGGATTGGGAGAATCAACATTGTGAAGATGTCAATGCTACCTAGAGCAATCTACACATTCAATGCAATCCCCATCAAAATACCATCCACTTTTTTCAAAGAAATGGAACAAATAATCCTAAAATTTGTATGGAACCAGAAGAGACCCCGAATAGCCAGAGGAATACTGAAAAAGAAAAGCAAAGCTGGCGGCATCACAATTCCGGACTTCCAGCTCTATTACAAAGCTGTCATCATCAAGACAGTATGGTACTGGCACAAAAACAGACACATAGATCAATGGAACAGAATCGAGAGCCCAGAAATGGACCCTCAACTCTATGGTCAACTTATTTTTGACAAAGCAGGAAAGAATGTCCAATGGCAAAAAGACAGTCTCTTCAACAAATGGTGTTGGGAACATTGGACAGCCACATGCAGAAGAATGAAACTGGACCATTTCCTTACACCTCACACAAAAATAGACTCCAAATGGTTGAAGGACCTAAACGTGAGACAGGAGTCCATCCAAATCCTAAAGGAGAACACAGGTAGCAACCTTTTCGACCTTAGCCGCAGCAACTTCTTCCTAGAAACATCGCCAAAAGCACGGGAAGCCAGGGCAAAAATGAACTATTGGGATTTCATCAAGATAAAAAGCTTTTGCACAGCAAAAGAAACAGTCCACAAAACCAAAAGACAACCGACAGAATGGGAGAAAATATTTGCAAATGACATATCAGATAAAGGGCTAGTATCCAAAATCTATAAAGAACTTATCAAACTCAACACCCAAAGAACAAATAATCCAATCAAGAAATGGGCAGAAGACATGAACAGACATTTCTCCAAAGAAGACATCCAAATGGCCAACAGGCACATGAAAAAGTGCTCAACATCGCTCGGCATCAGGGAAATCCAAATCAAAACCTCAATGAGATACCACCTCACACCCGTCAGAATGGCTAAAATTAACAAGTCAGGGAACGACAGATGTTGGCGGGGATGTGGAGAAAGGGGAACCCTCCTACACTGTTGGTGGGAATGCAAGCTGGTGCAACCCCTCTGGAAAACAGTATGGAGGTTCCTCAAACAGTTGAAATTAGAGCTACCGTTCGATCCAGCAATTGCACTACTGGGTATTTACCCCAAAGATACAAATGTAGGGACCCGAAGGGGTACGTGTACCCCAATGTTTATAGCAGCAATGTCCACAATAGCCAAACTGTGGAAAGAACCAAGATGCCCATCGACAGATGAATGGATAAAGAAGATGTGGTATATATACACAATGGAATATTATGCAGCCATCAAAAGGAATGAGATCTTGCCATTTGCAACGACGTGGATGGAACTGGAGGGTGTTATGCTGAGTGAAATAAGTCAATCAGAGAAAGACATGTATCACATGACCTCACTGATATGAGGAATTCTTAATCTCAGGAAACAAACTGAGTGTTACTGGAGTGGTTGGGGTGGGAGGGATGGGATGGCTGGGTGATAGACATTGGGGAGGGTATGTGCTACGGTGAGCGCTGTGAATTGTGCAAGACTGTTGAATCACAGATCTGTACTTCTGAAACAAATAACGCAACATATTATAAGAAAAAAGGAAAAGAAGAAGATAACAGGAGAGGAAGAAAATGGGAGTATGTCAGAGGGGGAGACGAACCATGAGAGATGATGGACTCTGAAAAACAAACTGAGGGTTCTAGAGGGTAGGGGGGTGGGGGGATGGGTTAGCCTGGTGATGGGTATTGAGGAGGGCACGTTCTGCATGGAGCACTGGGTGTTATGAACAAACAATGAATCATGGAACACTGCATCAAAAACTAATGATGTAATATATGGTGATTAACATAACAATAAAAAAAATTAAAAAAAAATAATAAAAAAAAATAAAATGCTCCATTATATCTTCAAGGGTACATAATTTACCTATACATGTAGCCTGATATGCCCTAGCTTCCTGTATTTATCAGGACCACAATCAAATAGCTTTGGTGCCCTGAAGCAGGCAGAAATGAGACTTGGAATTTGGGCCCCAAAAAGGTTAGAAAGTGGTCAATGGACCTGCACAGGGGCTGCCTGCAGCACTAGTGTCCCTCCCAACCAAACAGAGTCAATTTGTTCTTGCTGTCTGCTGAGTCCGACCTACAGAGCTTGCCTGGTTGCTGTGAATTGGTTTCAGGAAGAAACTCTCTTTCCGCCTTGAGTGGTTGTCAAACTTTTTACGAAGGCAAAGACGAGCACTCCCTTTCTGCAGAGGATTCTTGTTCACCAAGCGGAACAAGCATGAGTAGGATCTTCCTTTGTAGCAAGCAGCTCAGTCACAACTAAAGGAGCCACAGTCAGGTGCAAAAGCACCACATCCTTACCATCCTGAGGCTTATTACTGCATGGATTATGGGTGAGGCTATAGGTACATAGACCATGGCTGTTTCACAGTCCAAATACCTCAGTTGTCATGAAGCACAAATTGTCTCTGACCCTACCTAACTGGCTAAGTCCCTTGCAAATATTTCTAGAAGTTAATAGGTTACTTACTGTTCCACATTTGTTTAGGTGAAACCTACTTGCACGACATTCACACCACTTTTCCAGGTATTGCTCCTGCTGTGGATGACTGTGGGTACCTCAGTCTCCCTGGGCTATTCTGTCAGAATCAGTGCATCCACTGGTGTTCTTCCACTACTCCACCAAGTCATGGCAATCCCAACTAGGCATGGCTGCTGCTAGCTACTACCACACCCCCTCCCATTGTCCCTGAAGCCCCTTAGTTTCTGTACGGCAGCCGTCCCCATTCCTAAAACACAACAGCTTCCTGGAGACTCAGGCCACCACAATTTCAAGTTGGACTCTATCCCAAGTGGGGAAAGTGTTCTTTCCCATTGGTGGTGCTCTCTTTTTTAAAAGATCCTTAACAACTGTTTTTCTGGCCTCACTGGATTGTAGAATTCAGTGCAAAAGACCTTCAAGGTTTTAAAATCTGTCCTCCTAGCACTTAGTGTAATGAGCTGCTGGTGGGTTCAAGTAGCAGCTGCTCTTTGGTTATAAGAATCCCTTTTTTCCAACCTATGGGTTTGAAACTCCTTTGTCAAGTTCCTTGTGCTGGACTCTGTATTTCCTCAGGTTTATTTTCTCAAAGCATTCTCTCTCAGGTTCTATACAAATAGTCCACCTGTTTTATCCATTCCTCTTTTGAGCTAAGCATACCACGGTGTATTCTAAACCCAACCTGCACAATGGCGGAAAGTCTCAGAAATTGGAGGCACTATGCACCTCTAAAGGTGGGGATAAAGTATAGGGCTAAATAAAGAAGAATCTGTTCTATGTTTTTAGAGGAAAAGGGTAGATTTTTAGATATCCTTCATTTCCTGAGTTGCCAGTAAGTTTTCTCCCCTTGAGGTGGACATAAGATTTATCATCAAGAGAAACCAAAGAAGGGTCAGTGACAGCAGGCACAGCAGAGGAAGTAGGCTAAGAGAAATAAAAGGATTAAGTAAACATCCATGTAACAAGTTGTGAGACTCTCCTTCCAGCCAGCCACTGCTTGTCCCTTTCTTTTTAGCCCTAGAAAAATTCTAGCCAGGTACAGTCCTCACTCCCAACCACAGCAGGACTTGTAGGTTTTTTCCAATTAACTTTTTAATGGCTTACTCTTAAGAAAATATAACCTTAAATTACCACATCTTAAGGGAACCATTAACAGGAAAAACAGAAACCAAAATAAGGAAAAAAAAAAAAACTTTGAAGACAGAGACACCGCTTGGAGCCGAAGAAAATAAATCAAAGAAAATTTTATCATTAGAGCAATCAGGTAATTTATGGCAACTGTAAAAGAGGAGAATGCTATGAAAAAAGAAACATAGAAAGTTTTTTAAAATTATTTCAAGAATAAGATATTTAATAGAAGGGTTGGCTGATAATTGTGAGGCCAAAACAAAAACAAAGAGACAAAAGAAAATGAATGAGAAAGGACATGGAAATCAGGGATCAATGAAGTGGGTCATAACAAACAATTAAAAGGAGTTTTAAAAGCAGAACAGGGAGGAAGCATCTGGGTGGCTCAGTTGGTTAGGCCTCCGACTCTTGATTTTAGCTCAGGTCATGATCTTAGGGTCATGAGATGGAACACCCATGCTGGACTCTGCAATCAGCAGGGAGTCTGCTTGAAATTCTCCCTCTGCCCCTACCCCGCTCCCTATGTCTCCCCCTCACCATCCCCCCACCAGCTCTCTCTTAAATAAATACTTAAAAAAAAAAAAAAAAAACAGAGCGGGTAGGAAATTTGCAAAGCAAAGTTTTAAAAATTGCAAGAACTGAGGCATGAATTCTGGTTTGAAATGACCCACTGAGTTATTACCTCAGCACTCTGATTTTTTCAAAAAGTTCTCCAAATCACATCATCCAGAAATATCAAGGAAAGGGAGAAAAATTGTAATATTACAACTTTTCAGAGTGAGTGACTAACACATACAGAAAAAGAAGTAAGTGGCATTGGAATGGTTAGTAGAAACAATGAAAGTGAAAGAAAATGGAGAAGTGCCCTCAAATTCCAAATGGAAATTCTATTCTACTCAAACTATCAATTTAAGGAAATTGAAGACATTTTTAGACATGTAAAATCTTGAAAATTTATATTTTAAATGTTCTTTACCAGAAAATTACTAAAGTTGTGTGTGCAATTAAAACTAGGGGGTGAATCAGGTACGAGAAGAGACCAGATCAAGGAATGACCTAATGTGGACAATACCAGTCAAAAAAGATGAATAATTGGGGGGCGGAGCAAGATGGCGGAGGAGTAGGAGATCTGGATTTCGTCTGGTCTCAGGAATTCAGCTGAATAGGGATCAAACCATTTGAACACCTATGAACTCAACAGGAGATCGAAGAGAAGAATAACAACACCTTTCTGAACAGAAAAGCGACCACTTACTGGAAGGTAGGACGTGCGGAGAAGTGAATGCGAGGCGATATTTGGGAGGATAGACGGCGGGGGAGGGGGCCTCCA
This sequence comes from Callorhinus ursinus, assembly GCF_003265705.2. Taxonomy (NCBI): domain Eukaryota; kingdom Metazoa; phylum Chordata; class Mammalia; order Carnivora; family Otariidae; genus Callorhinus; species Callorhinus ursinus. Next base: position 23,375,187 of record NW_027397081.1, on the reverse strand, counting down.
TTGGCTGCTTCTGGCAAGTGCTAGAGCCACGGAGCACAAAATCGGAACTTTTAGAAGTTGGCTCCGCTGAGGGACGTCGCTCCAGTGGCTAAGCTGAGGGTGGAACCCTCATGGGACAGTGTGGTCTCAGGACCCTCGGGGTCACAGAAAGACCGGGGGTGCCTGAGTGTGGCAGAGCTCCCAGGTATCGGAGCAGGGAAGCCAGCTGCAGAGACGGAGCAGAGTCACGGGCTCTCAGCTCGGGGTGGCCATAAACTGTGATCGGTGACAGTCGGGCCACTGCTCCCCCAGCAGGGACCCAACAAGCGGCAGATCCGGGGAGACTCCCCTTCCTCCCCTGGGAGGAGCGGCACGGGAGCGCACTCTAGGGATCTGCTGGGTTTGGAGACTCCACACATGGTCGGGTGCCAGAGATAGAAACACTCAGTCAGAGGCCCGGTGAGCGCGGAGTGTGGCCGGAGACCAGGAACACGGGAGTGACTGACTGCTTCTCTCTGGGGGCGTACTGAGGAGTGGGGCCCCGAGTTCTCGGCTCCTCCGGGTGGAGATTGGGAGGCCACCATTTTCACTCTAGTCCTCCAAAGCTGTACCAAGAGCTTGCAGGGAACAAAAGCTCCTGAGAGCAAACCCGAGCAGCTTGCTTAGCCCAGACCGGCAAGGGCGGGGCAATTCTGCCTCCAGCAAAGACATTTGGGAACCACAGCAACAGGCCCCTCCCCCAGAAGATCAGCACGAACAGCCAGCAAGCCAAGACCAAGTTTACCGATCAAGGAGAATGGGAGAACTCCAGCGCTAGGGGAATACTGCACATAGAATTCATGGCCTTTTTTACCATGATTCATTAGTTTTTCAAAGTTAATATTTTTTTAGCTGGTTTTTTTTTTTAATTTTTCTTTTTCCCTTTTTCAACCAACATCTTATCAATCCCTTTTTTTAAAAAAATATTTTTTATTTTTCATTTTTAGAGTCATACCTTATCCCTTCATAGTAGTTACCCTTATTTTTGGCATAAATATATAAGTTGTTCTTTCTTTAAAATTTTGAGATACAGTTTCTTCTAATGGATCAAAATATACCCTAAATCACTAGTGTACAGCTTTGTTCTAGTCTCCTGCCTGATCACATTCTCTACCGTTTTTTTCTTTTTTTTTTTAATCTTCTTCTTTCTTTTTTCAAACAACTTCTTATCTTATCAATTCCTTTTATAAAATCTTTTATAATTTTCATCTTTACAGTCATCTTCCATCCCTTCATTGTATCAACCCTTATTTTGTACATATATAAGTCTTTCTTCCTTTAAAATTTTAGGAGGAATTTTCTTTTAACAGACGCCCAAAATCTAGCGTGAGGCACTGATCTATGCACTAGCCTGATCACATTTGATCATATTCTGTTTTTTTTTGTTTTGTTCTGTTTTTGTTTGTTTTTATCTTCTTTTTTTTTCTCTTTTTTCTTTCTTTCTCTTTCTTTTCCCCTGGCTTCAGGTCTTTTCTGATTTGTATAGAGTATATTTGCTGGGGACGTTGTTAACCTGTTAACATTTTGTTCTCTCATTCATCTATTCTCCTCTGGACAAAATGACAAGATGAAAAAAAATCACCTCAGCAAAAAGAACAACAGATAGTACCATCTGCCAGGGACCAACTCAATACGGACATTAGTACGATGTCGGACCTAGAGTTCAGAATCATGACTTTAAAGATACTAGCTGGGCTTGAAAAAAGTGTGGAAGTTATTAGAGAAACCCTTTCTGGAGAAATAAAAGAACTAAAATCTAACCAAGTCGAAATCAAAAAGGCTATTAATGAGATGCAATCAAAAATGGGGGCACTACCTGCTAGGATAAATGAGGCAGAAGAGAGAATCAGCAATATACAAGACCAAATGATGGAAAATAAAGAGGCTGAGAAAAAGAGAGATAAACAACTACAGGATCATGAGGGCAGAATTCGAGAGATAAGCGATATGATAAGATGAAACATTAGAATAATTGGGATCCCAGAAGAAGAAGAAAGAGAGAGAGGGGCAGAAGGTATATTGGAGCAAATTATAGCAGAGAACCTCCCTAATACGGGGAAGGAAACAGGCATCAAAATCCAGGAGGCACAGAGAACCCCTAACAAAATCAATAAAAATAGGTCAACACGCCGACATCTAATAGTAAAACTTACGATTCTCAGAGACAAAGAGAAAATCCTGAAAGCAGCTCAGGAGAAGAGATATGTAACCTACAATGGTAGAAACATTAGATTGGCAACAGACCTATCCACAGAGACCTGGCAGGCCAGAAAGGACTGGCATGAGATCTTCAGAGCACTAAACGAGAAAAATATGCAGCCAAGAATACTATATCCAGCTAGGCTGTCATTGAAAATAGAAGGAGAGATAAAAAGCTCCCAGGACAAACAAAAACTAAAGGAATTTGCAAACACAAAACCAGCCCTCCAAGAAATATTGAAAAGGGGCCTCTAAGCAAAGAGAGAGCCTAAAAGCAGCAAAGATCAGAAAGGAACACAGACAATATACATTATACCTTACAGGCAATACATGGCACTAAATTCATGTCTTTCAATAGTTACCCTGAATGTAAATGGGCTCAATGCCCCAATCAAAAGACACAGGCTATCAGATTAGATTAAAAAACAAGACCCATCAATATGCTGTCTGCAAGAGACTCATTTTAGACCCAAAGACACCCCCAGATTGAAAGTGAGGGGGTGGAAAACCATTCACCATGCTAATGGACACCAAAAAAAAGCCGGGGTGGCAGTCCTTATATCAGACAAATGAGATTTTAAAACAAAGACTGTAATAAGAGATGAGGAAGGACACTATATCCTACTTAAAGGGTCCATCCAACAAGAAGATCTAACAATTGTAAATATCTATGCCCCTAACATGGGAGCAGCCAATTATATAAGGCAATTAATAACAAAAGCAAAGAAACACATTGACAACAATACAATAATACTGGGGGACTTTAACACCCCCCTGACTGAAATGGACAGATCATCTAAGCAAAAGATCAACAAGGAAATAAAGCCTTTAAATGAAACACTGGACCAAATGGACTTCACAGAGATATTCAGAACATTCCATCCCAAAGCAATGGAATACATATTCTTCTCTAGTGCCCATGGAACATTCTCCAGAATTGATCACATCCTAGGTCACACATCAGGTCTCAACTGGTACCAAAAGATTGGGATTATTCCCTGCATATTTTCCGACTACAGTGCTTTGAAACTAGAACTCAATCACGAGAGGAAAGTCAGAAAGAACTCAAATACAGGGAGGCTAAAGAGCATCCTACTAAAGAATGAATGGGTCAACCAGGAAATTAAAGAAGTTTTAAAAAAATTCATGGAAACCAATGAAAATGAAAACACAACTGTTCAAAATCTTTGGGATACAGCAAAGGCAGTCCTGAGAGGAAAGTATATAGCAATACAAGCCTTTCTCAAGAAACAAGAAAGGTCTCAAATACACAACCTAACCCTACACCTAAAGGAGCTGGAGAAAGAACAGCAAATAAAGCCTAAACCCAGCAGGAGAAGAGAAATCATAAAGATCAGAGCAGAAATCAATGAACTAGAAACCAAAAGAACAGTAGAACAGATCAACGAAACTAGGAGCTGGTTCTTTGAAAGAATTAACAAGATTGATAAACCCCTGGCCAGACTGATCAAAAAGAAAAGAGAAATGACCCAAATCAACAAAATCATGAGTGAAAGAGGAGAGATCACAATCAACACCAAAGAAATACAAACAATTATAAGAACATATTATGAGCACTCAATGCCAACAAATTAGATAACCTGGAAGAAATGGGTGCATTCCTAGAGATGTATCAACTACCAAAATTGAACCAGGAAGAAATAGAAAACCTGAACAGACCTATAACCCCTAAGGAAATTGAAGCAGTCATCTAAAATCTCCCAACAAACAAAAGTCCAGGGCCAGGTGGCTTCCCAGGGGAATTCTATCAAACATTTCAAGAAGAATTAATACCTATTCTCCTGAAACTGTTCCAAAAAATAAAAATGGAAGAAAAACTTCCAAACTCGTTTTATGAGGCCACCATTACCTTGATCCCAAAACCAGACAAAGACCACATCAAAAAGGAGAATTACAGACCAATATCCTTGATGAACAGACATTTTTCCAAAGAAGACATCCAAATGGCCAACAGACACATGAAAAAGTGCTCAACATCGCTCGGAATCAGGGAAATCCAAATCAAAACCTCAATGAGATACCACCTCACACCAGTCAGAATGGCTAAAATTAACAAGTCAGGAAAAGACAGATGTTGGCGGGGATGCAGAGAAAGGGGAACCCTCCTACACTGTTCGTGGGAATGGAAGCTGGTGCAACCACTCTAGAAAACAGTATGGAGGTTCCTGAAACAGTTGAAACGAAGCTACCATAGGATCCAGCAATTGCACTACTGGGTATTTACCACAAAGATACAAATGTAGGGATCCGAAGGGGTACGTGCACCCCAATGTTTATAGCAGCAATGTCCACAATAGCCAAACTGTGGAAAGAGCCAAGATGTCCATCGACAGATGAATGGATAAAGAAGAAGTGGTATATATACACAATGGAATATTATACAGCCATCAAAAGGAATGAGATCTTACCATTTCCAACGACGTGGATGGAACTGGAGGGTGTTATGCTGAGTGAGATAAGTCAATCAGAGAAGACATGTATCATATGACCTCACTGGTATGAGGAATTCTTAATCTCAGGAAACAAACTGAGGGTTGCTGGATTGGGGGTGGGGTGGGAGGGATGGGGTGGCTGGGTGATAGACACTGGGGAGGGTATGTGCTATGGTGAGTGCTGTGAATTGTGTAAGACTGTTGAATCACAGATCTGTACTTCTGAAACAAATAATGCAATATATGTTAAGAAAAAAAAGAAGAAGAAGATAGCAGGAGGGGAAGAATGAAGGGGAGTAAGTCGGAGGGGGAGATGAACCTTGAGAGACGATGGACTCTGAAAAACAAACTGAGGGTTCTAGAGGGGAAGGGTTCGGGGGCTGGGTTAGCCTGGTGATGGGTATTAATGAGGGCACATTCTGCATAGAGCACTGGGTATTATGCACAAACAATGAATCATGGAACACTATATCAAAAAAAAACAAAAACAAAACAAAACGAAACAAAAAACAAAAAAAAGATAAATACTCAACAACATACCTAGTAAATATGCAGAATCTTTATGATTAAAACATTAATACTCTATGGAAGATTATAAAACAAGACTTGTATAAACAGAAATGTATATCCTCTTACTGCATATGAAGAATCAATATTCAGAGAATTTCATTTCTTTCTAAGTTAATACATAATTTTAATGGAATCCATTAAAAATACTGTTTGGTTATATATTTGTGAAACTAGTCAAGTTGATAAAAATTAAAATTCAAATAGAGAGAAACAAGTAAGAGTAACCAAGGAATTTCTTGAAAACAAGAATAATTAGGAGATAGTCACTTTAAAATATTAAAATTATTATAAAACTGTAGCATATAAACAGTTTATTACTGAGACAAATAGATCATCGAAACAGAGAAGATCCATATAGACACAAATATGTAGGAGATTTAGAGAATTATAAAGGCTATATTTCAAAGCAATGGAGAAAAGATGGAATATTGTTTTCATAGGAGAAAATGAGTTTTCATGTACCCCACCACTAGTTTTCTTGGTTATTAACATCTTATATTTGTATGGTACATTTGTTATAATTAATGAACCAATGTCAATACATTATTATTACTGTCCTCTTCTATTAAAGTCCTGATTTCCTTAGTTTTTACCTAATTGTTTTTTTTTCCATTCAAGAATACCACATTTCAATTAGTCATCAGGTCTCCATAGACTCCTGTTTGCTGTAAGAGTTTCTCATTCTTTCACTGTTTGTAATGATCTTGACAGTTTTGAGTAGTAGTCAGGTATTTTGTAGAATATCCCTCAACTTGGATTTTTCTGAAGATTTTCTTATGATTTGACTGGCTTTATGGATTTTTGGGAGGAGGACAACAGAAGTAAAATGCCATTCTCATCACACCAAATCAAGGTACATACTATCAACACGACTTGCACTATTAACATTAACCTTGACCACTGGGTTGATACAATGTTTGTCAGGTTCTCCACAGTCTTTTTCCCCAGTTTTCATTCTGTACTCTTGCAAGGAAGTCATTCTGTGCAGCTCAGACTTATAGAGTGGAGAATTATAGTCCACCTCTTTGAAGGTAGAGTATACAGATAGATCACTTAGAATCCTTCTGCATAGGAGATTTATCTCTTCTTCCCATGTATATTTAAAATTTTAATTGTGTTTGCATTTTTATTGAGATATAATTGACATATAACATTGTGTAAGTTTAGGGTATATAATGTGCTGACTTGATGCATTTTTATATTGCAATATGATTACCACCACAGTGTTAGCCAAAACCTCTATCATGTCACCTAATTATAATTTCTTTTTTGTGATGGGAACAATTAAGATGTAGCTCTTAACAACTTTATAAGTTTATAATACATATTGCTATCTATAATCACTATGATGTGCATTAGATATTCAGGACTTAGTCATCTACTAGTAGCAAGTTTATACCCTTAAACAATATCTCCTTAATTCCCCCACCCCTGGCTTATGGTAATTATCATTCTACTCTCTGTTTTTATGAGTTAGACTGTTTTAGATTCCACATGTAAGTGATATCACACAGTATTTGTCTTTCTCTGTCTGTGATGCCCTCATGTTATCTCAAATGGCAGGATTTCCTTTTTTCTTATGGCTGAATAATATCCCTGTGTGTGTGTGTGTGTGTGTGTGTGTGTGTGTGTGTGTGTGTGTGTCCCAATTTTTCTTTATTCATTCATTGAAAGACACTTAGGTTGTTTCCATATCTTGGCTATTGTGAATAATGCTGCAATAAACATGGCAGTGCAGATATCTTTTCAGTACCTTGTTTTCATTTCTTTTGAATATATAAGCAAGAGTGGAATTGCCAAATCATATGGTAGTCCTATTTGTAATTTTTTGAGGAAGTTCCATATTTTCCATAGGAGCTAAACCAATTCTCAGGCCCACCAATAGAACACAAGAGTTCCCTTTCCACCACATCCTCACCAACATTTGTTACCTCTTATCTCTTTGATGATAGCCATTTCTAACAAGTGTGAGGTGATATGGTGGTTTTGATATGCATATCCCTGATGATTAGTGATGTTGAACATCTTTTTATCAACTTATTGGCCATTATGATGTCTTCTTTGGGAAAGGGTCTATTCAGTTCCTCTGCTCATGTTCTACTCAAATTGTTTATTTTGTTATTGAGCTATATGAGTTCTTTATATATTTTAGATATTGACCCCTTAATCAATACATGGTCTGCAAATAATTTCTCCCATTCTCTAAGTTTTCTTTCCACTTTTTTGATTGTTTCTTTTGCTGTGCAGAAGCTTTTTAGTTTGATGCACTTCAACTTGTTTTTAACTTTGTTGTTTTTGGTGTCATAGCTAAAAATCATTGTTAAGACCAATGTCAAGGAGCTTCCTCCCTATGTTTTCTTCTAGAAATTTTATGGCATCAGATCTTATGTTTAAGGCTTTAATCCATTGAAATTTAATTTTTGTGTAGGTTAAATGTCCACTTTGGTTTTTCTGCATGTGGTATCGTTTTCCCCAAACCATTTGTTGGAGAGACTATCATTTCCCTATTAATTATTCTTGACTCCCTTATCAAATATATGCATGGATTTATTTCAAATCTCTCTATTCTGTTCCATTGGTCTATGTGTCTATGTTTATGCCAGTACCATATTGTTTTAATTACTATGGCTTTGTAGTACAATTTGAAATAAGGAAGTGTAATGCTTCTGACTTGATTCTTTTTCTCATGATTGCTTTGGCATTTCAAGGTCTTTTGTAGTCCATACAGATTTTAGGATTGGTTTTTCTATTTTTGTGAAAAATGCCAGTGGACTTTTGTTAGGGATTGCAATGAATCTATAGGTAGTTTTAGGTAGTATGAACATCTTAACATTATTAATTCTTCTGATACATGAACATAGGATATCTTTCCATTTCTTTGTATCTTAATTTTTTTTCAAGGGTCTTGTAGTTTTCATTTTAGAAATCTTTTACTTCCTTGGTTAAAATTATTCCAAAGTATTTTGGTTTTAATGTTAGTATGAAGTAGATAGCTTTTTTTTCCCCCAGATGCCTTATTGTTAGTGTATAGAAACACAACCTATTTCTATGTTGATTTTATATCCTGCTGAATTTGTTATTTAGTTCCAACAGTTTTGGTTGAGCCTTAGGATTTTCTATATATCAAAGTATATCATCTTCAAATAACAATTTTCTTCTTCCTGATTTGGATACCTTTTATTTTTTTGTCTTTCCTAATTGCTTTAGCTGAGACTTCCAATACTATGTTCAATAGAATAGTAAGAGTGGGCAAATTTGTCTTATTCCTGATCTTGGAAGAAAAGCTTTTAATTTTTTATATTATCAAGTATAATGTTAGCTATGCATTCATTGTATATGACTTCATTACGTAAAGGTAATTTCCTTCTATACCCAATTTGTTGAGGGTTTTTATCATGAAAGGATGTATTTTGTCAATGTATCTTGTCAAGTGCTTTTTCTGCATCTATTGAGATAATCATACGATTTTCATCTTTCATTCTATTAATGTGATGTATCACAGTTTTTGGTTTATGTTTGTTAAACCACCCTTGCATTCCTGACATAATCCCACTTATCATGATGTATAATCCTTTCAATATGCTGTTAAATTTGGTTTGCTAAAATTTTGTTAAGAATTTTTGCTTTAATATTTAGCAAGGATATCGGTCTATAGTGTTTTTTCTTATAGTGTCCTTACTTGGTTTTTGTACTGGTAATGCTGGCCTCATAAAATAAGTTTGAAAGTGTTCCATCCTTTTCAATTTTTAAGGATTGTTGTTAATTCTTATTTAACTGTTTGGTAGAATTCACCAGTGAAGCCCTCTGGTCCTGGGCTTTTCTGTGTTGGGAGTTATTAAATTACTGATTCAATCTTTATACTTGTTATAGGTCTTCCAAATTTTCTATTCCTTTGTGATTCACATTTGGAAGGTTCTATGTTTCTAGGAATGTATCCATTTCTTCTAGGGTATCCAATTTGTTGACATATAATTGTTCATAGTTTTCTTTTATGATCCTTTGTATTTCTGTAGCATCAGTTGTAATGTCTGTGTTTTCATCTCTGATGTTATTTGAGTCTTCTCTTTTTTCTTAGTAGTGTTAATCTGTGTAAAGGTTGGTCATTTTATTTTTTTAAAAACAGCTTGGTGTTATTGATTTTTTTCTTTCTCCGCCCCCCCCCCCTTTTCTTCCCCCTACTCTACACTGCACTTATTCCTGCTCTGATCTTTACTATTTCTTCATGCTAACTTTGGACATTTTTTTTTTCTAGTTCCTTGAGGTATAAGTTAGGTTGTTTATTTGAGACCTTTCTATTCTCTTAATATATGCATTTATTACTATAAACATCCCTCTCAGAACTACTTTTGCAGGATCCCATAGGCTTTGATGTGTTGTGTTTCCATTTTCAATTGTTTTATTTTTTTTATTTCTCTTTCGATATCTTCTTTGACTATTGGTTGTTCAGGAGTGTGTTGTTTAATTTCCACATATTTGTAGATTTTCTAGCTTTCCTTTTGTTATTAATTTCAAGTATGATACCATCATAGTCAGAAAAGTTACTTCAGATAAGTTCAATCTTCTTAAATTTGCTATTGTTTAGTGTCTTATAATGTGGTTTATCCTGAATATTGTTCCATTTGCACTTGAGAATAATGTGATTCTACTTCTGTTGGGTGGAATATCTATAAGTCCTATTAGTTCCATTTGGTCTAATGTATGGTTCAAGTCCATTGTTTCCTTGTTGATTTTCTGTCTGGATGACTTATCCATTGATGAAAGTAGGGTATAAAGTCTTCTATTACTACTGCATTGTTATCTATTTCTCCCTTCAAATATGTTAGTATTGGCTTAATATATGTAAGTTCTCTGATACTGGGTGCATATATATTTAAAATTGTTATATCTCCTTGAAGAATTGACCTCTTTATTATTTTATAATGACTGTCTCTTGTCAGTATTTTTTGGCTTGGTGTCTCTTTTGTCTGATATAAGTATAGGTACCCCCATTTTCTTCTGGTTTCCATTTGCATGCAATGTCATTTTTTTTTCATCCCTTCACTTTGAGCCTGTGTCCTTAAATTTGTAGTAAATCTCTTGTAGGCAGTATAGAGTTGGTTAGTGCGTGTGTGTGTGTGTGTGTGTGTGTTTAATCTACCCAGCTACTTTGTGCCTTCTGATTGGTGAATTCAACTCATTTATATTTGGAGATATTATCAACAATAAGGACTTAGTGATGCCATCTTAATAATTGCTTTCTGGTTGTTTTCTGTTTCCATTGTTTCTTTTTCCCTTGGTTTCTGCATACCTTTGCAAATCGATTATTTTCCATGGTGGTATGCTCTGTTTCCTCTTTCTTTATCTTTTGTGCATCTACTCTAGATTTTTGCTTTGTGGTTACCATGAGGCTTACATAAAACATCTCATAGATTAAATGGTCCTTTCTTTTTTTAAGCCGAGACCCTCATTCGCTATGAAGCCTTCTTCAATTCTTCAACCCATTCAGCTAGCTCTCACTTCTAAATCTTTATTCTAATACCCATCATTACCAACTAATTTTCTAAATCTTCCCAAAAGAGGTTTTAGTATGTTAGTCTTCAGCCATAGCACCATGCTTTCCACAATGAGTACATTCTGGGCATCCTACAAGGTATGCTTTGCTAGGTGCCAAGGAGACACAGATTAGTGAAACACAGTCACTATCCTAAAAGTCATTATGGATGAATGGATTATTCACACTGGAACTCACTAGAATTCTCCAGTATCTACAGAGTGAACTAGAAACAATTCCAAGGCCTCCATAGTCTGTCTCCAATTTATTTTGCTTATTTTATGTCCCATTATTCTTTTTCCTTTGGTTCAATAAATTGGGCTACTTGCCACTCCCCAAACACAACTGATACCTTTCTGTATTTCTTACATTTTCTCACTTTGATCTCCCTTTCTGAAATGACCTCCTCACTTTCCTACCCATGTCAATTCTTATATATCCTGAAGGACCCAGATTTCAAATTCCACCTTCTTCATGAAATGTTATGATTGTTCATGAAGTTTCAATTAAGCCATTTTTCTTTAAAAAAAACTCCACATAACACCAAATGCAATGACTAGTTCTTGATCAAATTCTGGTTTGAACAAACCAGCTCTAAGAGATATTTTGTAATAAATTTGGGAAATTTGAATGTAAACACGGTACAAAATAATATTAGGGAATTATTATTAATTTTTTTAGGAATTATGTTATTGTAGTTATGTAAAAAAGTCATTTTTAGATATGAAAACTGAATTAATTAGAGTGTAATGATATGATGGCTGTAGCTTAAAAATGGATAAAGCAAACATGGCAAAATGTGGAAATTTGATAATAGGAATATAGATTTTTTTGATTACTCTAGTTTCCTGTGTATTTGAAAATGTTTCTAATCAAAAGTGAAAACAAGAATCCCAATTATCTTTTGCCTATAGAAATAAAACATGTTGATTAAAGAAAATTTGAGGGGAAAAAAGTAACATGAATAAAAAGCAACCATTATCCTACCATGCAGAGAGAATCATTATTCATCTTATGATGCATTTCCTTCTATACACTTACAAATATAATTATTTTTATTTTGAAAATATTGTGACTTCTTTGGACATATAATTTTATATTGATTTCAGATTTCATGTATTTTTAACTGAGATATAATTGACATATATAACATAATATCAGTTTTAAGTATACAACATAATGATTTGGTATATGTGGATACAGCAAAATGATTGCCACAATAAGTTAAAATAGTCCATTCTGAGCTGATGGGAACTTTAACCATCTAAAAAAGTTCCACATTTAAGTCCTCTTCTTTTATACTTTTGATGTCATCATTTACCTCTTTTTATATTGTGTATTTATTAAGAAGTTATAGTAGTTATAATATTTTTAATACTTTTCTCCTTTGACCTTTATATCATTTATAAGTGTCTGTTAAGTGTCTAATATACCATCATATTACAAATTAGAATTCTCTAATCTGACTGTATATTTACCTGTATATTACCTGTGTGTTCTTAATTTTTGTATGTTTTCATGTTACTGATTTGTCTTTTCATTTCAGCTTGAAGGACTCCTTTCATCATTTCTTGCAAGGCAGGTCTAGTGGTGATGAACTCACTCAGCTTTTGTTTGCCTCAGCAAGTCTAGATTTCTCCTTCACATCTGAAGGATAACTTTCCAGATTGAGTATTTGGCTGGCATTTTTTTTTTTCTTTCATCACTTTGAATGTCTCTCCTAGTCTGTAGGGTTTCTGCTGAGAAATCTGCTGATAGACTAATAGAGGTTCCTTTGTAGGTCATCATTTTTCCTTGTTTACAGGATTCTCTCTTTATCTTTGATTTTTGACAGCTTCATTACAAGGTGTTTAGGAAAATATTTTTTTGCATTAAGATAATAGAGTGACTTGTTAGCTACATGAATTTGGATGTCCAATTCTTTCCCCAGGTTTGGAAAGTTTTTAGTTGTTATTTCTTTAAATAAACTTCCTGCTCCCTTCTCCCTTTCTTCTCCTTCTATCTAGGAATCCAGATAATCTCAATATTTATTCTTTTGATGGAATCTCATAGACCACATATTCTTTCTCATTCTTTTTTATGCTTTTTCTTAGTTATCCTCAAACAGGGTTATTTCAAAATTCTTATCCTCTAACTCACTTATGCTGTCTTCCATTTGCTTTATTGCTGATGCTCTGTTACATATTTCATTTATGTAATATGTAAATTACATATTTACATATTTGTAATTTGTAATTTACATATTGAGCTGAAGAACTCAGCTCAATAATTTCTGTTCAGTTCTTTTTTTTATGATTTCTATCTTTTTGGAATAATCTCATTTTAAACATGTATTTTTTGCAAGATTTTACTGAATTGTCTTTTTGTTTTCTTGTAGTTTGTTGAGTTTCTTCAAAAAAGTTATTTTGAATTCTGTTTCAGCTAGATTATAAAATTGCATGCCTTTAAGCTCAGTTATTGGAAAATTATTATCTTTTGGTGATGATGTGTAAATTTATTTTTCACATTCCTTGTAGTTTTGCATTGCTTTTTTTTTTTTGAAGGCACAAACATCTCCTTAAATCTTTTTTTTTTTAAAGATTTTATTTATTTATTTGAGAGAGAGAGAATGAGAGATAGCACGAGAGGGAAGAGGGTCAGAGGGAGAAGCAGACTCCCTGCTGAGCAGGGAGACCGATGCGGGACTCGATCCCTGGACTCCAGGATCATGACCTGAGCTGAAGGCAGTCACTTAACCAACTGAGCCACCCAGGCACCCTCCTTAAATCTTTTCTTATTGCCTTCAGATTAGGTATTCTGTTTGTTGGTGCTGTTATCTGGGACTTTCTGCCTTTGTATGCAATATACCTGTTCCACTTTTCTTGTTTCTTTTTGTGGCTGATTTCTTAAATTTTATGTATTCTCCAATGCTTACAATTCACTAGGCTGGCCATTGGAAACCTCTCTTTTGTGACAGAAGGTGGTGCCATAGCCAAGTTTGAGGTTTCTTCCTTGCCCACACACCCTGGTTTGTTTTCTGAGCACACTCTTGGTTTACCAGAACTTGTTCTCACCTCTACCCTTGGCAGCATGTGCAAGGAGCCCACCGCAGAATGGAGGAGGTGTGGGTTTAGCACTGAGGGTGGTGGGGGTGCCTGCAGACTTGGTAGGGAGATACCTAGGTGTGGTACTCACAGAGGCTCAGAGTAGACTTCTGGCTGAGCACAGTCAGCAGGAACTACATACCTCTGGTGCCCTTTGGTATTCTTATCTGCCTCTTTCCCAATCTATTCCTTCCTCCCAGTCATGGAGGTGCCCCCCTCAGTACTCCATGTGTTGCCAGAGGAAAATGGGTTTCCTGAGGAAAATGGTGCTTTCTGCACCACTGAGGTAGCTAGATACTCACATGCCTTTTCTCCTGGGGGAGCTATCACCAAGCCTGATAGTTCAGCCTCATAAACTGTTGCCTTGGTGGTGGGGCCAGTATGGTTCTGGTAAAGTTCTTGTCATTTTCACTGCATCCAAATTCTCTCTCTTTTTTCTGCAATGTCCTGATGGGTCCTTTCATGTATACTGCTGGGTCCCACAATTCCCACAAAGCCATTTCTGATCATAGATGGAGGTCTAATTTCTTGTGGGAAAGAGTGGGAGCAAAAAGGAGAAACATCTTATATCACCATGAAGCTGATGTCACTGTCCATGCCCATGTAATTTTTATTCAATCATTTATTGATATCAGTGTGGACACATGGGTTATTTTATGCTTGAATTATAATCCAGTAGTGCATTATTTCTTTTGTTGCTCAACTTGTTCCAACTTTGGCCACTGGGAGCTCTCTTTATTTGGCCCCTGTGTTCTGTGACATTCCTCATCACTGTGTTTTTTTGTTGGTGGTGTTTTTTGCTAGTTTATTTTGAACACTTTCTTACTGGCACTGGAACATGCTCCAGGCTAACCTTGTATATTTTCTGCCCAGTCTAGAATCAGCCATTATCCAAAAGCCCTGTTCTTTTTATTTAAGAATGGTATTAGAAAACAAACAAAATCTAGACAGAGTTTGTTCAGTGTCACTGGGACATCATTGTTTTTAGGCTCTGTCTGCTGACAGAGCAGGGAAATATATGTATGTACACTAAGCCCTCCATACATACATATTTATAAATATTTTGATACATATTTTAGTGTGTATCCATCTGTACCTATAAGTTAAACATTATTTGACATTGATATCTACAATTGTAATCCATTATCACATTGATTATTCCAGATTTCTCCCTTTATTTATCTGTTTATCTATAACCTCCAACTCGATTAGTGAGAAAACTGGATCCCATCAATCTGGATCCATTTACTCAATTGTTCAATTACAGTATAATATTCAGTAATGTTAATCTGTACCCTCATGGGGTGAGAACTTTATTAACTAGAAGACATTGCTCCTTTTGGTTGATAGTTGAAGACATTGCTATATATAGTCCTTTTGGTTGATAGTCTTAGTCCATTCATTTCCAAAGTTACTTAGGACAGCCCCTACCCCACCACCCCATTCAATACAGTTGTTTCATACATTTGTAATACAGTTAGATTCTTTTATCACAGTCTGCATTATATCCTGGGATCCTCTAATCTTCTAAGTGATCTTTTCATTTGCATACATTATAGTTTACCCTTTATAGTATAAAGTTCAATAGATTTGAACAAACTTATATACTGTCATGTATCCATGATTAGAGTATTGTGCAGAATAGTTTTATCACCCTACAAAAATCTATGCTTCATCTACTCAATCCTACCCCTACCCTATATTCCTGGCAACCACTATCTTATTTACCATTTCAATATTTTTGCCTATTCCAGATTATTGTATAAATGGAACCATACAGTATGTAGACTTTTCAAACTGACGTTTCACTTAGCATAAGTAAAGCATTTAAGATTCATTCATGTCTTTACATTCTTTACATGGCTTGATAGTTCATTTTTTTTTTAAGCACTGAATAGTATTCCACTGGAAAATGTATCACAGTTTGTTTATTCATTCAATGTTTATCCATTCAAGAACATCTTGGTTTCTTCCACTCTGGGGAAATTATGGATAAAGCTGCTATAAACATTCATATGCAGGTTTTTATATGGATATTCATTTTCTTTTATTTTTTTAAGACCACTAAGTCTTGTTTTTGTTGTTGTTGTTGTTAAGATTTTATTTATTTATTTGAGAGAGAGTGTAAGAGCTCACGGGAGGTGGGGGAAGGGCAGGGAGAGAGGGAGAAGGAGATTCCCCACTGAGCAGGGAACCCAGCTCCAGGCTCCATCCCAGGATCCTGAGATCATGACCTAAGCCGAAGGCAGATGCTTGACTGGCAGAGCCACCCAAGCGCTCCCCTGGATATACATTTTCCAAAATATTTGGGTAAATATCTAGAAAAGCAATTCCTAGATGATATAGTAAGGTTTTTTTTTTTTTTTACAATTTTATTCATTTACTTGTCAGAGAGAGAGAGAGAGAGAGCACAAGCAGGGGGAGTGGCAGGCAGAGGGAGAAGCAGGCTCCCCCCTGAGCAAGGAGCCCATTGCCGGACTCAATCCCAAAACCCAGAGATCATGACCTGAGCTAAAGGCAGATGCTTAACCAGCTGAGCCATCCAGGTGTCCCATATAGTAAGATATATTTAGCTTTGCAAGAAATTTTCAAACAGTTTTTCATACTGCTATATCATTTTGTATTTCCTTCATCAATGAATGAAAGTTCCTGTTGTTCCACATTCTTGACAGCAATTTGTATTGTCAGGTTTTTTGTGTAGTAATATCTCATTGTAGTTTTAATTTGCACTTAGCTAGTGATGAATGATGTAGAGCATCTTTTTATATGCTTATCTGCCATTTTCATATCTTCTTTGATGAGGTGTCTGTTCAGATCTTCTGCCCATTTTTTAATCGGGTTTGATTTCTTATTGAGTGTTAAGATTGTTTGGCTAACATTTTCACCCAGTCGATGGCCTGTCTTATTATTCCTTTAAAAGTGTCTTTCATAGAGAAAAACTTTTAAATTTTAATAAATATCAAATTAATTTCTTTTTCCTGCTTTTGGTGTGGTATCTAAAAACCCATCACCAAACCCAAAGTCACATAGATTTTCTCCTTTGTTTTCTTCTAGGACTTTTATAGTTTTGCATTTTGCATTTAAGTCTCTAATCAATTTTGTTTTCAATTTTGTGCAAGGTGTAAGGTTCATGGTTGGGTACTTTTCTTTTTTGGCATATAAACATTAGATTGTTCCAGAATCATCTGCTGAGAAGACTATCCCTTCTTCATTGGATTGCCATTTGCACTTCTATCAAAAATTAGTTGACTGCATTTGTGCAAGTCAATTTCTGGGCTTCCTAATCTATGTATCTAAATTTATCACCAATACCACACTGTCATGATTACTTTAATTTTATAGTGAGCTTTGCAATCAGGTAGTGAGTGCTCCAACTTTGCTTTTCTGGTTCAGCTTGTGGTCTTTTCTAGGTCTTTTGCCTAGCTAGGACTTCCAACACAATGTTAACAATTTTGTTGAAACATTTTACATCTATGGTCATAAGGGGCATGTTCTGAAAATTTTCTTTCTTCCAATGCCATTATCTAGGAAAGAGGAGATTCATACAGTGAGTTAGGAAATATTCTCTCTGGACAAAATTGTCGAGAATTGGTATATTTCTTCCTTAACTGTTTGAATTCATCCTGAAACCACTGGATTTGATGACTGTCTTGGAAAGTTACTAAGTAATTCATTTTTTAACTTTTATAAATGCAGGGCTATTCACTTTATCCATTTTTCCTTGTGACAGTTGTGATAGTTTTTGTAATTCAAGGAATTGGTCTGTTTCATCTAAGTTTAAAATTTGTAGGCATGGGGTTGTTCATAGTATTCCTTTAGTATCATTTTAATGGCTATTGAATTGGTAGTGATTATCCATCTTTTTTTCTAGTATCAGGAATCTGCATCTTCTCTCTTTTTTCCATGGTTAGTCTGGTTAGGGTTTTACAAATTGAATTAATCTTTTCAAAGGAGCAAACTTTGGTTTCATTGGTTTTCTTGATTTCAATTTAATTGATTTCTTCTCTAATTTTTATGTTGTTTTCTGCTTGATTTAAATTTAAATTGCACTTCTTTTTCTAGTTTCCCACAAATTCAGGTTATTGATTTTAGATCTTTCTTCTTTGCTAATATGTGCATTTAATGGCATAAACTTCCCTCTGTTACTTTCATTGCATCCCACTAATTTTGATGTTATATTTTATTTTCATTTAGTTCAAAGTATTTTTAAATTTCTCATGAGATTTCTTTGATATACACACACAGATATAGATACCCATTTATCTTCTATCATCTATCTGTCATCTATATTAGTTGAATATATATATATATATAAAGTTGAATTTCCAAATATTTGAGAATTTTCCAGCTATCTTTCTCTTATTATTTCTCGTTTAATTCCATTGTGATCTTAGAATATACTTTGTATGACATCTAGTTATTTAAAGTTGTTAAGGTATGGATTACAGCCCAGCATATGGCCTATTTTGGTGAATGTTCCATGTGAACTTTAGAAGAATGTTAATTCTACTGTTGTTGGATGAAGTACTCTATAAATGTCAATTAAGTCAAGTTGATTTATAATGCTATTTAGATATCTATATCCTTACTGATATTCTGCCTACTTGATCAATCAGTCCCTCACAAAAGAATATTAAGGTTCTCCAACTAGAACAGTGAATCTATTTCCCCTTTCATTTCTGTCAGATTTTGCCTCATATATTTTTATATTCTGTTGTTAGGTGCATTCATGTTCAGGATTATCATGTCTTCTTAAAGAAATAACCTCTATCATTATATGATTCCCCTTTTTATCCCTGATGATCCTCTTTCTACTGAAGCCTGAATTCCCTGAAATTACTAGAGATACTCTAGCTTCCTTTTGATGAATGTTAGCATGGCATATTTATATTTTCACTTTTAACCTATTAGAGTTTTTATATTTAAAGTGAATTTTTTTATAGACAACATATAGTTGCATCTTGTATTTCTTCCACTCTGGGAATCTCTGTCTTTAATTGATGTATTTAAACCATTCACATTTAAAGTGACCATTGGTATAGCTGAATTAATATCTACAATATTTACAACTGTTTCCTATTTTTATGTGATTCTCTTCCATATCCTCTCTCAGTATACCAATTAACTACTTTTTAAACACAACTAGGAGGTGCCTTAAAATGTAAAACATACATTTTTAATACAAATTAACCTTTAAATAACACTATGCTACTCCTGTATAGTGTAGGTTCCTTATAACAGAGTATCCCCAATTTCTTCCACTCATCTCTTGTGATGTTGCTTCATTTCTTTCATTTATTCCATTTATTCATTTGCTATAATCACCGAATACATTGTTTTTGTTATTACATTAAGCAACCAGTTTTTTTGTGTGTGTGGTAAAATACATATAACACAAAATTTATCATCTTAACCATTTTTAAGTTTAAATATATTCACATTGTTGTGCAACTATCACCACCATAACACTTTTTATCTTGTAATAATGAAGTTCTATACCCATTAAACAATAACCCCCTCTCTCCCTCCCCACAAGCTTCTGACAACCACCATTATATGGCCTTTATAATTTCAACTACTCTACCTCATATAGGTGGAATCATAGAGTATTTGTCTTTTTTTACCGACTCATTTCACTTAGCATAATATCCTCAAGGTTCATCCATATTGTAGCATGTTGCAGTATTTTATTCCTTTATAAGGCTGAATAATAATATTCCACTATACATATAAACACATTTTGCATATTCATTTTTCTGATAGACACTTGGGCTGCTTTCATGTTTCAGCTATTGTGAATAATGCTGCTATGAACACAGGTGTACAAGTATCCCTTTGAGACGCTGTTTTAAATTCTTTGTAGTACATACCCAGAAGTGGAATTTCTGGATCATATGATAATTCTACTTCTAATTTTTGGAGGAATTATGCTGCTTCCTACAGCAGCTGTACCATTTCACATTCCCATCAGTAGTGCACAAGAATTTCATTTCTCAACATCCTTGCCAACACTTGTTTTCTGTTTTTGTGATAGTAGCTATCCTAATGGGTGTGAGGTGGTATCTCACTATAGTTTTGATTTGAATTTCTCTCATGATTAGTCATGCTGTGCATCTTTACACGTGTTTATTGGCCATTTGTATATCTTCTTTAGAGAAACGTCTATTCACTCCTTTATCATTTATGAATCAGGCTGCTTTTGTTGTTGTGTTTTAGGAGCTCTCTATATATTCTGCATGTTAAATATAAGATCTAGGATTTACCAATATCTTCTCCCATTCTGTGGGTTGACTTTTTACTTTGTTGATAGTGTCTTTTGGTGCACAAAATTTAAAAAATTTTGATGAGGTCCAATTTGACTTTTTTTTCTTCTTTTGTTATTTGTGCCTTTGGTGTCACAGACAAGAAATCATGGCTAAATCCACAGTTATAACATTTTATCTTATGTTTCCTTCTAAGAGCTTTGTTGCCTTAGGTCTTATATTTAGGACCTTGCTCCATTTTGAGTTAATTTTTGTATATGGTGTTAGGTAGGCATCCAACAACATTCTTTTGTATGTGGATGGTTTGTCTCAGCACGATTTGTTTAAAAGACTGTCCTTTTCACATTGAATGGCCTTGAAACCCTTGTCAAAAACCATTTGATCATATATACAAGAGTTTATTCCTGTGTTCTCTATTCTTTTCCATTGGTCTACATGTCCATCTTTATACTAATATCATCCTGTTTTTAATACTGTAGCTTTGCAGTAAATTTTGAAATCCAGAAGTGGAAATCTTCCACATTTATTCTTTTTCAATATTATTTTGGTTATTCAGCTTCTTTGAGATTCCTCTTGAATTTTAGATGGGTTTTCTATTTCTGTAAAACATATCATTGTGATTTAATAGGAATTACACTGAATCTGTAGATTGCTTGGATAGTATTGAAATTTTAACAATATTAATTCTTCCCATCAATGAACATAGGCTATCTTTCCACTTATTTGTTTCTTCAATTTCTTTCATCAGTGTCTTATCATTTTCATTGTATGAGTCTTTTATCTCCTTGGTTAATTTATTTTCTAAGCATGTATTCTTTTTTGGCGTTGTAAATGGAATTGTTTTTGTAATTTCCTTTCAGATTTATTGTTTGTATATAGAACTGCAACTTAATTTTGCATGTTGAATTTGTTGTTCTTTTGCTGAATTCATTTATTAGTTCTCACAGGTTTTTTTGGTGTGGAATCTTTAGGGTTTTCCCCATATAAGACCATACCACTTGCAAACAGAGGTAATTTTACTTCCTCCTTTCAAATTTGGGTGACTTTTATTTCTTTTTCTTGCCCAATTGCTCTGGTTAGAACTTCTGGTACTATGTTGAATAGAAGTGCTGAAAATGGACACCTTCATCTTGTTCTTGATCTTAAAGGAAAAGTTCTCAGTGCTTCACCATTGAGTATGATGTTTACTGTGTATTTTTTAATATATGGCTTTTATTATGTTGAAGTAAGTGCCTTCTCTTCCTGGTTTGTCCAGTATTATTAACATGAAAGGGTGTCAGATTTTGTCAAATGCTTTTTGTGCCTCAATTAAGATGATCATGTGTTTTTCCCCCTCATTCTGATGTGGTGTATTAACAATGATTGATTTTTATATGTCAAACCATTCTTGCATTACAAGAAAAATTCCACCTGATCATGGTGTATGAGCCTTTTAATATGCTTCTGAATTCTGTTTGCTAGTAATTTTTGAGGATTTTTATATCAATGTCCATACAGAATATCTATAGTTTTCTTTTCTTGTAATGCTTCTTTGGCTTTGGTATCAGGATAAGGTTAGCCTTGTAGTCTGAATTAGGAAGTAGTCCCTTCTTAATTTTTTGTAAAAGTTTAAGAAGGATTAGTATTAATTCTTTTTTAAGTGTTTGGTAGAATTCACCAGTGAAGCCATCTAATCCAGGGCTTTCCTCTTTTGGGCAATTTGTTGATTATTGATTCAATCTCTTACCAATTATAGGTTGTGGTATTATAATTTATCATAAGAAATATATATTTGGTCTTTATCCCCATTACCAGCATAGAGATCCTAAAACCTTTGGAATTTCCTAAGTGATGGGAGCAATAAAAGTATCTTGTTAGGTTAATGAGGT
The DNA here is from genome assembly GCF_003265705.2 of Callorhinus ursinus. NCBI lineage: Eukaryota > Metazoa > Chordata > Mammalia > Carnivora > Otariidae > Callorhinus > Callorhinus ursinus. The sequence continues at coordinate 23,353,203 of NW_027397081.1, read as the reverse complement.
GGCTTTTGGAAAACCCCTAAGTATCCAAAGGATGGGTGCTGGTTGCCAGGGGAACCAACTTGCAAACAGAGGTAATTTTACTTCCTCCTTTCAACACACCTCCTTCCCACACACCTAGCTCTACGCATCTCTTCTGTCTGGTTGTTCATCTGTATCCTTTATTAATCATATCCTTTTATAATAAACTGATAAATAATAAGTAAACTGTTTTCTTGAGTTCCATGAGCCACTCTAACAAATTAATCAAATCAGGGAGAAAGTTGTTGGAACCTCTGATATATAGCCAGTCAATCAGAAGCATAGGTGACAACCTGGACTTGCAAAAGGCTTTTGAAGTGGGGTCAGAGAAGCAGTGTTGTGGGATTGAGCCCTTAACTTGTGGGATCTGATGCTATCTTCAGGTAAACAGTGTCAGAATTGAGTTAATTGTGTAGTGGTATAGAAAAAAGCACACACACACTGGACAGGTCTATTCAGGTTTTCTATTTCTTTGTGATTTAGTCTTGGTAGTTTTTTGTTTCAACAGTTTTATCCATTTCACCTAGGCTACCCAATTGCTTGGCTTTTAGTTCTTCATAGTACTCCCTTATAATCTTTATTTCTGTAGAATTGGTAGTAATGTCTACACTTTCATTTCTGATTTTAATTATTTGAGTCTTCTTTTTTCTTAGTCCAACTAACTAAAGGCCTGTCAATTTTGTTAATCTTTTCAAAAAAACCAAATTCTGGTTCCAGTTATCTTTTAGATCAATTAAGAAAAATAAAAGATTCTATTTTGCCTTTATTTACTCATTCTTCATTCATTCATCCTTTGTTTAAATTCATGTCTCTGAACTATATCATTTCTCTTCGGCCTAAAAAAATTATTTTATCATTTCTTTTAGGGAGGGTTTTCTGATGATGACTTTCCCTCATTTTTTTTGTTTGAGAAAGTAGTTATCCTTCAATTTCAGAGGATTATTTCATAGGATACATAATTCTAGGTTGGTGGTTTATTCTTTCAACATTTAAAAAAATTCACTATACTCTATATTTGCTTCTGTGGTCTATTGAGAAGTGCATAGTAATTCTTATCCTTATCTTTTATAAGTTTACTTTTTTGACTCTGGACATTTTCAAGATTTTCTCTTTGTATTTGTCTTTCTGCAATGTGGGTATGTTATGCTTAGGCGTGTGTGTGTGTGTGTGTGTGTGTGTGTGTGTGTGTGTGTTATTAATCCTGCTTGGCATTCTCTGAACTTCCTGGTTCTGTGGCTTTTTGTCTGTCATTAATTTTGGAAGGTTCTCCATCATTACATTATGTGTGTGTGTGTGTGTGTGTGTGTGTGTGTGTCTGTGTATACTTTTTTCTTGATCCATTCTTTCTTCTTGAATTTTAATTATTCATATGGTATACCTTTTGATGTTGTCCCAGAATTCTTACATGTTCTGCTCCATTTGTTTTGTTGTATACCCATATTTTTCTGTTTGTCCCTTAGTGTAGGAAGTTTCTATTGACATATATTCAAGGTCACTGATTATTTTCTAAAATATATCAAGTTTACTGATCAAATCTGCTGATAAGCCCACTGTTGACCTCTACCATTTTGTTAGAAAGGAGGCTCTGGTTGTGTTCCACTCCTCTTGTTAGAGTTCAGGGATATTTCTCAGATATTTAGCATGAGAATCTAATGGGATTTCTGGAGATAAAGCCCACAAATATGTGGAGTTCCCTTAAGATTGTGGCACCCAGGATTTCTTCTTCCAATGATGGTCCACCCTCAGCCTCCAGCAACTCATCATAGTATTTAAATATTCCCACTCATTAATGGATCTAGTGGCTTCTGCAGGTAAGGAGATCTTTTTGTGTTTCTCTGGATATTTCTATCTGTCTAGATTTTGGGGTGACAGTTTATCTGACTAGTCCAAGCAAAGTCACTATTTCTTAGTTTATCCAGCTTTTTCTTGTAAAAATGGGAAAAATGATTTCCAAGATCCATAAGCATTGAAATAGTGAAGCTGGAAGTTTTATTATGTTTTTTATTTAAACTTTTGCTTTTTCCAGGATCAAGTAAAATGCTATTTCTTCTATCCTTTGGTTCAGATGGATTTGCTTTCTAATTTTGATTACTACCAGAGCAATAAGGTGTTCCGTTCTTCTGTTCCAGCTTTGCTAATAGTGACTCAATAAGATTGAAGTCCCCTGCTAGGAAAATCACTAAAATAAAAGGCCATTTTGTCCTTCTTCTCACATACAGAGCAAAATAGAGAAAATAATGTCTACTTTCATTGCCCAAATATTATAGTTATGATTTTCAGCACCTTAAAAATTTCAATTGAATAAACTCAATAATTGGCCCTTTTCCTTCAAATTTGGGAAAGGTTAATAGTAATAATAATAATAATAATTTCCTGTCATCCAGTGACCATTGTTTATATCTCCCATATAGTACCTATGCTTAAAACCAGTACTATACAGTTTATTTCAATTGTGCAAAACAATGTATAAAAATGACTTTAAAGAAATTCACAAAATGAAATCTCTATTGCTTATCTCTTTCTCTGTCTCTATCACTATCTCTGGACATGTATATATTTTTTCTGATTGTGGCTATTATTACCCTACCAGATGATAAGCCCTATGAGAGCAAGTATTATATTTTCCTACAATGTGCCCAGGATCTAGAAGGTTCACAGTTGCTTAATGGATTGGTACAATAGACAAATGAGTAAATGAATGGATCAGTGGTGATATTTCTGGGTGGCTATGGGTGATATAATTTACTTTCACTTATATAATTTCCATCCAAAGTTTTTATAATGCATGTGTGGTATTGTTATGAGAAATGTACTTTAAGTCAAACGAATCAATAGGCAAAAGGAACTACAGCTGGACAAAACAATTTAATAAAATACATTATGAAATATTTCGAATATGTTGAAAGGTATGTAAAAAATATTACAAATGCATATGTACCCACCATGCAGATTTGTTATATGGTAACATTGCTTGCCATTTTCATGTTGACATTTTTGTAAGGACTAAAACATTAGATAGAGCCATATCCCCACTCATACATTCTAACCGGAGCCCTATATTTAAACCTGAGAAAAGTGCTATTCTAAAGGTTGGTATGTATTCTTATCCATGGATTGTATAATGTTTTCTCGTTTTAAATGCTATGTAAATATTATAACATCCATAATTTTTGCAGCTTTTATAACCTTAGAATTTTTGATATTTATCCATATTTATAAACATATACTTAGTTTTCTTAAAATATTAATTGCTACTTAGTATTCCTTTGATTAAAAATACTACATTGTATTCCTGTTTTGGGACACAAAATTTTTTTTAATTGTTCCCTTTATAAACAATACTGAAATAAACATACTTGTTTACCTCTCCTTGTACACTAAGAGTCTCTAGTTTATATATCAGTGAGTAGAATTATTGAGTTGTAGGACATGTGTGGCCTCACTTTTACTAGATATTGCCCAATCGGTCTCAAAATAGTTAATTAATTTATGTTTTATTGGTGGTACTTAAGAATCTTTTAACTCCTAAACTTTCACCACTGGGGAGTAAAATAAAATAAAAAGGCAGGAAAAAATGATACTTCACTGTTGGAGAGTAAAATAAAATGAAAAGGCAGGACAAATGATACAAGTCAACTTAAAAGGAGGAAAATATATATGTATCTAAAAATAGAATCAATTATAAAAGAGAAGAGAACAAGAAAGTCAATTTAACAATTTACTGTTAATATGATATAATAGAAAGCAATTATCTGGTTCTGTATGTAATTTTAATAATAGTAGCAGATCAAAATAGAGGAAACCCACCATAGCCCATCTCTACCACTGATTACAACTAAACACTGTGGGTAGAATACAAAAAGCAACTACCTATGGATTCTGAAAAGTAAACAATTGTCAGTAAATTGGAAGTCAAAGATAAAGAACGACCACACTGCAATATTGGGTGAGTTTCTAGGTTTTGATTTAGGTTTTGTCCTCTTATATTTCCCAGCTTCCCACAAGGGGGAGGGAGCCACAAAGCAGGTATAGACAACTAAAACTCCAAGAAATTCCCCTTTATCTGCAGATAAATAAGAAAATGGGCCTTAGTGAGTTGAAGAATATAGGCAGAATCCCCATTTTTTAAATTCTTTCTTTTTTCTCTCTTGAGTCTGCTCCAAGGGTTGTGCCCGTCATGGAACTGCATAGGAGTGGTAATTCCAAGAGAAAACCTCTAGTAAGAGGAACTGGGAAAAGGGAATCAGAGAGTGTGGGGAAAACCAAGAAAAAAGAAGTAGAGAAGCAGATACCCCAATTCTGTGTGTAAGCTGATACAAGTTCTAAGCTCGACCTTGAGTACCACTTTTGTGCAACAAGCCCAAACTAGCATAGCAGGAGCATGTGCATGGCTCAGCCAGTTGAGTGCAGACCCTTGGTTTTGGCTGGGGTCATGATCTCGGGGTTGAAGTCAAGGGACTTTAAGCCCTGCGTTGTTCTCTACATTCAGTGCAGATTCTGCTTCAGATTCTTTCTCCTTCTCCCTCCCACTCATTCTCTCTCTCTCTTAAATAAATAAAATCTTAAAAAAAAAAGCATAACAAAGTTATGAGTTGTAGACTACTGTATATAAAACAGACTAATCTCTGAGTGACACATGCATGGTGAAGACCCAAAGTAACACAGCAAAGATTCTGAACACCAAACTAATATTTGGAGCCATCATTTACAGAAAATGAAACAGAACTCACAGTCTGATCCTAATAAGATTTATTGTTGCTAAACATGCAAACAAACCAGCAGTATTGTCCAGTATTGTAGCAAGACCCAGATCTCAAAACATAATATTCAAAAATGTCTAAGATACAATCAGAATTACTTGACAAAGAACTAGAAAAATTTATCAGTTCTCAAGAGAAAAGATAGTCAACAGATATTAACCTGAAATGACCCTGATGTTGGAATTATCAAAGATATCAAATCATCTATTATAACTATGCTCCATGAACTACAGGTAAACACTCTTGAAATAAATGGAAAACAGAAGCTCCAAGCATAGAAACTGAAGCTCCATAAAAGAACCAAAAAAGAAATTTTGTAATTAAAAAATGCAATGCCTGAAATAAAAAAAATGCATTGGATGGGCTCATTAGCAAAATGGACATGACTAAATAGAGTAATAAACTTGAAGGTAGTTCAACTGAAATCATTCAACTTGAAGAATAGAACTATAAAAGATTGAAAAAATAGTTCACCTACATTTAGAAGAAAACCAAAACACTTTAGGATCATCACTAAGAATATTCTCTGCATGGCTCTGAGCATCAACTAGAATACCAAATCATTTCCTTTATTATAATGACCTGATAATAAAATGAATTATATATATACATCTCATTTGGTCATAGAAATGGGCAATGCTTGAGATTGCCCTGGGGTATATAAAAAACCTGGAGAAGGTACTAGGTAAACACTCGGGTGGAGATCGAAGATTGAAAACAAGTTTGGGGTTTTACACAAATATTTTTTTTTAAAGATTTTATTTATTTAATTGACAGAGAGAGAGAGAGAGAGAGAGACAGTGAGAGAGGGAACACAAGAAGGGGGAGTGGGAGAGGGAGAAGCAGGCTTCCTGCTGAGCAGGGAGCCCCATGTGGGACTCGATCCCAGGACCCTGCGATCATGACCTGAGCCGAAGGCAGTCGCTTAACCAACTGAGCCACCTAGGCGCCCCTTTACACAAATATTTAATATAGTTTATCCTGCTATCTAAAGTCAGATCAGTATAGCTAAACAAGATAAATAAAATAAAATAAATCATGAAGTTGCAGTTTCACACTGTTTCAACATTATTTCACTTGTTTTATAGCCAGTAGTCATTACTTCATGAAGAATTCCCGGACTGGGAAAAATTATGGACTTCCTCTCCCAATGCATTGGTGACTTGACTTAATATGGAAGCAGTCTTGGCCAGGCTGCTGTTTGGATTGATCCCCTCATGCTTTTCTCTGCCCTTACCCAAAGGAATTTGGTCCACAGAGAGGGCATAGAAGGCCACAGAGTCAAAGCTGAACACATAAAAATACATCTGAAATTTTTAGATATTGCTGTTCTGATGGAGCTGAAATACTATCTCATGGTATTGGATTTGCATTGTCCTGATTAACAGTGAATGCGGGCAGTCCTCACTTGGCACAGTATTGCAAGACTACAAAAATAATTGTGTAAGCCAAAATCATGCAAAGTGATATATTCAATAGGAAAAATTGCAATTGGTCCAATTTTTGTCAACTTTTGTCAAAACATTAAAAATTCTCTTCCTATTGGTTACAAATATATAGGAAAATGAAAAAAATAGTAGTGCTAATATTTACTAAGTACACTGTCGTTTAAACCACTAGCAATATTGAGAATTAAAGTGTTTTATCTCTTTGTAAAAAAAAAAATTACCAAAATCAGTTTAATGAAAAACAGAGACAAACCAAAAGACAGACTCTTACATATAGACAGCACACTGGTGATTGCCAAAGGGGAGATGGGGGGGGGCGGTGATGGGGAAATAGATAAAGGAGATTAAGAGCACACTTATCATGATGAGCACTGAGTAATGTATAGAACTGTTCAATCACGCTGTATTGTACCCCTGGAAACTAATATAACACTCTCTGTTAATTATACAGGAACTATAAAAATAAATTTAAAAAATTTTTAAAAAAGAGTAGTTTAAATAGTGCTTGCCTTCTTGTTGCTCTATCACATGACATGGAGAAAGCATTTTCCCTGTGCCTTAATGGATTTTCATACTTCTTTCCAAGTTCAGCATTTAAAAGTTAGGAAGGCTTTCAGCATTTTACCCTTTACATTTTCATTACATAAAGGTATAAATATTCTTGAGTGTCCCCGTTATTGTAAAGTTTTTTGGCAGGAATCACTTCCACCTGTTCATTATGCTCTCCCCTGGTTTGCTCAGGTAAGTTTGCCCTCACCAAGTTCCTGAGAAGCCTCTCAAAATGTAGCTGTGTCAGAATTGTGCCAGGGTCAGTTGGTTCCTCTACAACCTCATTTCCATTTGACTCAAATTTCGCTTCCAGTGTAATTACTTTTCATTCCTTTGCTGCACTTTCTTCTTTGTTGGCCGGTTTCCTCTTTCAAGTATTCGTTTTTTATAAAATGTTACATGGCGCTATTTCTAGGAGACAAAGAAGCAATGCAATTACGAGCAAGGCTCTGTCTGCTTGAACTAAGTAACAGATGAGCAATGACCAAAGACTCACAGAGTGAAAGAGACATAGCTGGTCACTGATCGTGATAAGCTTGTTATTTACATAGCAATTTGTGAACTGAGAAGCCAGAAGCCAGCAGCAAAGTGTGTATTTTATGCAATCACTCACCGTTAATATGCCATCGTACCTGAAATTTGAACTATAGTGTTGGGAAACTTGTGTAGTCTAAGTATTAAAACTAAAGTTTGTGCATATCAAAAGTGGGCAAAGCAAGGCCTATATAATATGCAGGGTATTTCTTAATGAATATACTGATCTTTCAGCTCTCCTGACCTAAAATCTGCTAGTGCAAAACTTTTGACATTTTTTACTATTTGTTGTTTATATTTTTCTTGTTCATTTAAGTGAGCTCTTTATATATTCAAAATATTTATATTTGTTAGTAATATGCAAATAAGTGCCTTTAAAAAAACTGTAACTTGTTTTTTAGGATTGTTTATACTGTTATTAAGAGGTTGTATTTTTCAGAGGCTCCTGGGTGGTTCAGTTAGTTAAATATCTGACTTTAGCCCAGGTCATGATCTCAGGGTCCTAGGATCCAGCCCCGGGTCATCGAGCTCCCTGCTCAGCAGGGAGTCCGCTTGTCCTTCTTTCTCTGCCCCTCCCTCCAATCATGCAATGTCTCACTCTCAAATAAATAAAATCTATTAAAAAATAAAGAGGTTGGGGCGCCTGGGCGGCTCAGTCCTTAGGCGTCTGCCTTCAGCTCAGGTCATGATCTCGGGGTCCTGGGATCGAGCCCCGCATCAGGCTCCCTGCTCAGTGGGAAGCCTGCTTCTCCCTCTCCCACTCCCCCTGCTTGTGTTCCCTCTCTTGCTGTGTCTCTCTTTGTCAAATAAATAAATAAAATCTTAAAAAAATAAAAAAATAAAGAGGTTGTATTTTTTGTTTTCATGTGGTTAAGTGTGTCTATTCTTCCCTTCATTATGTGTTATTTAGGTCTTTTCCAGAAATGTTTTCTTATTCTGATACTATAAATATACAACTCATATTTTCTAAAGAAAATATTTGCCCTTCACATTTATGTCTCTAATGAATATGGAATTGTTTGTGTGTTGGGATGAGGTAGGGATATAATTTTACCTTTTTTTTTTAATTCTCTCTCCCCATTAATCTGCATTGTAAACTTTTTTTTCCCTAAAGATTTATTTATTTGACAGAGAAAGAGTGAGAGAGCATGCGAGTGAGCACAGGGAGGGAGAGAGGGAGAGAGAAACTTCAGCAGACTCCTCTGAGCTCTGATCCTGACATGGGGCTTGACACTGGGCTGAATTCCATCTTCTTTTCTTCTTCAAAATCATCTTGGCAATTCCTAATTCTTATTCTTCCATATGAATTTGAGATACAATCATACCAAGATTATAATTGAGATTTTTTGAAATTTCATTGAATTTTATGGGTTTTTATGTTTATAAATATGGTTTATATCTACTTTAGCTATGCTAATTACCTTTAATAAAGTTTTATAATTTTTCTTACATAGGTTTTGCACAACTTTTGTTTGATAACTTCCTAGACAGCTTATAGTTTTAGTGCTACTACAAGTGGTTGCTATGATTTTCATATTATAATTTCTAATTGGTTGCTTTCAATGCATGGTTGATATGATAAGTTTTTGAATTTAATATAAAAATCTTACTGGATTATCTTAATAATTCAAATATTTTATAAATTATCTTGGATATTTTGTGGAAATTAGAATACTATCTACTAAAATAATAATTCAGTTTCTTTCCTTCTTTATATAGCTAGCTTTTCTCTTTTTATTATTATTATGTTAATCACCATACATTACATCTACTGCTAGCCTTTCTTGTTGTATATGATTTCCAGCATAATGTCAGATGGGGTGAATGGGTGAATGTAGTAAATATCCCTGACTTTTCCTGACTTTGGTAGGAATGCTTCTAATTTCTGAAAATTGAATGTAGTGTTTGTGGTATTTTATTAGAATAAGAATATGTTCTTCTTTGCCTAATTTTTAAAACCTCTTATTATGAATAGGTAATGTATTTTATCAACTAATTTTTCTCTTTGATATAATCATATGATTTTTTTCCCTTTAATCTTCAATGTGATGCATTAAAAAGGTATTCAGGAAGCATATAATGGCAATGACAATACATGAGAATCAACAACTTCTTTAAGTAGTTACACTTAACCTCCATTAGCTGACATCATTAGACAACCTTTTCTATGTAACGAAACTACCATGGGAAGCCTTGATCTAAGGTAATTGTCCAGAGAATTGTCAACTCTGGTTGACTCTGCAATGAGCTCCTTCCTGTAGTTCAAAGGAAAAGTAGGCCTTTTTTTTTTGGCCTTTGATTTTGCTGGATGTTTTGCCTTTCTCTACCTTCAAACATAGGTTGAAGTGAGGAGTAATTCCCTTGAGTCATGGGATCAAACAAAGCAATTTAGAACAAATTGCATTCACTTCATACTTTTACATTAAACTTTGAATTTAAGGACAGCTACTGAATATGGCTGAAGTCCCAAGAACCTTCATGCATTTATAAGCAAGCACAGGTTTTCTGCTAAACCTAACTGGCTGGGCACCAATTGTAGATGACCATCTTCACTCCATGCTTGCTTCTCTAGGTCACCTTCTTTATCAGCCTCAGGGTAGGTTTATGAAGCACTCTCTGGAATACTAAAAGCTAAAACTAGAGGTGACTGGGCAGACATGATAATGTCATATGAAAGCTTACCTGCTCTGCAAGTCGGCTCTGCTTGAAGGGACAGAAAACAGGGATTGACTCTCTCTCTCTGTGGGGAGTCTGCAGGCTCTTGCCAGATACAAGTATGGCTTTTACAACAAAAATAGACCCAACAAAGAAGACAGGATCATGAGCAGCTCGGAGCACAGCTTTCTTGGCAGCCTTCATTGAAATCCAGCTGACTTTTATTTGGTTTTCATTGTGCCTACAAACAGGACAGGCAAGATTCATTGCCTGCCAAAGAGCCATACTTCCCCTTTGAAGCAACCTTATCAGAGAGGCACAATTGCTGGTACCTTTCAAACCAGCCCCTGGAAGGAAAGGAAGAGGCAGTGCTTAATCCACCTCAGCCCTACACCCGTCCCCCAAACTATCACCCCCACAACACCAACACACATGCCAAACACTCCTTTGAAGGTAATCTGTGTCTCCAGTCTAATGCAAGAGAAGAGAACATGTCTCAAAGGTGCAACCTAAAACTCTCTAGCCCCCTGCTCTATATGCTCCTTGTCATCTGGGGTGTGTATGAGGAAGATGCATAGTCTTGTGTATTTTTTATTTATCTTTCTTTTATCTTTGTTTATTTTCTGTCAAATATAAGTTCAAGGTCTTTCAGTGGAATTTTTAAATACAGTTTTGTTACTCTATCCATGGAACCTAGAATAGTGTTTGTAAGTGCTCAAAAAACATTTATTAAATGAAGAAAGAATAAAATAATGTTACTTTCACAGTATCCAGCATGGTGCTTTAGTCAAGTACTTACCGTAAGGAATTATGTAAATGCGAGCTAATTCATGAAATTCTATGGTCTCCTATAGTATATCTGTTCTCAAGACCCCTCTGATGAATGTAATAATCCAAGCTAGAGGGTTTAATGGCTGGTGCTGCTTCAAATTTATAATACTGAAGTGGGGTGAAAACAGGAAAGGGCATTTCAGTGCTACTTAATTCCCTTGTCCTTCCATACCCTTTCCCCAATGTCCTAATTCCAGAAATACTTCTAAATCCAGAATTAGGGGGACAGGTGAGTTCTGTCTGATTGAGCTGAGAATCCTATAAAAGGTTACGGAGTTGCTAGCCCTTATCCTTCAGTAAAGAGAAACCTAACGGGATCAGATCTGTTCCAAACCTAATCTTTCAGAGAGGCATTTGAGCCAACACAATTTCCTCAAGATTTAGGATTGTTAAATATTGACCACTAAAACATTTAGGTGATTCAGTTAAAATTCCCTATAGAAAGTAATCCATCAACCAGTCAATTGATCAGATTCAATATTTTATAAAGAAGAAAAAGGAATCGGCATTATTTTTCCCCTTGGGATTTTTCAGAAAGAAAATACACACTTTGGTATAAGCATGATATATAAAAGTGTTTTTTCCCCACATCTCAGGAAGCGATTGTGTGTGTATGTGCCCGTCTCTGTATGTGGTGCAGTGAATATATATGACTGTGGCTGTATGTGCGGCATGTGAATGCACGTGCAGTGTGTGTGTGTGTGCGTGCGTGCGTGTGTGCGTGCACACGCAAATGTTCCCGCATTTCTACCTTCAACAGATAACGGTCTATTGTCTGCCTAATGTCTTTTTCAGATGTGACGATGAAACACTCAGTACATGTGGACGCAGTCCTTCTTGCTCACTTAAATTGGTACTATTGTCATCATAATGAATTGTAATTACTCTAATTTCCCCTTAAATGTCTGAAAGCAGATAAGCATAGCTCTTTCTTGACTCAGACCAAAAATGTTGTTGCAGAAAATAAAATTATAGAAAGGCACTTAGAATGTAACCTAAAGTTTTGAGTTTCAACTTTGGTCTCTCATGGTTTTGAGGAAAGCATGAATTGTTGCAGCCTCTCCATGACTTACGGCTAATGGGAAAGACCAGTGCTCCGTCACTGAGAGAAACGGGACCTAAGCAATGTGAGCTGAGGGGCACTGGGAAGCAATTCACTTCTTAAAGTATTTCAACTCATAAAGCTTGAAGTTAATGCTAAGATGTCTTCTGCCAGTTTCATTTTTTTAAGTTTATCACTGCTGCTATGAAAACACATGTAATCCAAGGCAGTAAGATTTTAAGCTGCTGTAAATTCATATCTTAATGTGATTTGCTTATTAAAATCTTTCCAAGAGACAGCCCCCTGTGTACAAGGCTTGATGGGGAAGAGGGCAATGTGAGGCTTTGGGATTCATTTGGCCAAAAGGCTGACCCAGGCCAGGGAGCTGGAGGGGGAAGGGAAGAGAGGAGGGAATCCAGTTAGGGAAGGGTGAGGCCTGCTTTGATGCAAAATAAGGCTTATTAGCTATACAGGGCTCTTATTGCTTGTTTTTACAATCATGAGCCTACCAGCCGCATGGTAAACATTATAATTAAATCATGTGTATTTGTAATTATCATATTATACTAACAGAATCAGAAGGTACCGTATGTTAAGCATCAAATGAAGAAAATTCATTGTCCTTTAAGTCCTCATTTCAAAGTGACTACAGATGGCTAGGTGAGAATTTATGTTTTTTATGGAGTGTTAAAGATTATCAGATGTATAGGAAAGGCAAGCATAAAAGTCTCAATGTGTGTCAAATGAAAGAGGCTCTGGAGGAGAAAACTGGGGTAATTAGAAATTAAAGTTTGTTTAAAAATGAAAATGCCAATCTGTTGATTTAAGGGTAAATGTAACTTCCAAGATAAGTGGAAACCAGCATGTCTGCTCACGATAGGATGGCGCTCTGGGAAGGAGAGTGATCTGGGCTTGTAAAAATGGGCCTTCCAGTCCCACGACGCAGTGGGTGTGAGCTCTGACTCCGTCCCGGGCCAGCCTGTGATCTGGAAATATTTCCTTGCCTCTGTACACCTCAGCTACTCTTTCTGTTTTACATTTCTATAAAATGGAGGGAATAACACTTACCCTACAGTGTTATTATGATGTCATTGAGTAAAAAGAACAATAGCACAATATTGAAAGGTTTTAGACACTCAGTAAATGGAAGCTTTTATCATTACTTTTGTAATTCAAATAGATGATGATATCAGTCTCTGACAGCCTGATGGGCCCATCAGACTGACAAGGTCCTTCGTCCCTGAAACAGTTTGGATAGAAACTTCACGATGTTTAATGAGTTCATAAGTAGTGCATTCTATCTTTAAATTTTGGCACTCCTTTAATTTGTGCACTTGGTTTAATGTTTACTGTTGAAGGTTAAAGAATTGTGGAATAATTATAGCAACAGCTGGAGAAAAATTAGATTTTGCTTTGCTAGGAAGCCCCATACAATACTAGTATATTAGTACACCGCCCAGATTCCAGGGTCCGATCTCAGCTCTTTACTCCTACAAAGTGCATCTTGCCATTATCCCAATATGATCAGAATCTTGGAGACATTTTAATGCTAACTAAGAGATTTATAAGTTAATCTGAATGTCAGTGTGTTAATATCTATGAGGGATGAGTATGGAAATATTTCCAAAAACTAGAATGTTCTAGTATTTTATCAGGGGCGTTTTCTTCCCCTGGAAATCTATGTACTTTGTGAGCTATGAGTAGACTAGAGAGAATGCCATTTGAGCAATGGGAAGCTGATTGTCAAGAGAAATGTTTCATGCTGCCCTCAGTGAGGCCTAAAGACATGAATCTCCTTACAATAAAGCAAGGATTTTGTTGTGATCTTTCTAATCAACGAATAGTCATTACACCCCCTGCATCAGAATCTATTGTCACAATAATGCTGTAATAGCAAACTATCCTGTGACTCAGTAGATTACCCCAATAAGGATGGATTTAGCGGGGTGCCTAAGTGGCTCAGTTGGTTGAGCATCTGCCTCCGGCTCAGGTCATGGTCCCAGGGTCCTGGGATCTAGCCCCGCGTTGGGCTCCCTGCTTGGCAGGAAACCTGCTTCTCCCTCTCCCACTCCCCCTGCTTGTGTTCCCTCTCTCGCTATCTCTCTCTGTGTCAGGTGAATAAATAAAATCTTTAAAAAAAAAAAAAAAGGATGGATTTAGCTCACACATCTTTGGATCAGCAATTTAGCCTGGACTAGCCAGGTGGTTCTGATGTGATCTGATCTGATCTGATCTGACCCTCATGTCTGGCAGCTGGTTGTTGCTGAGCTGAGGTAATAAAGTTGACTGAGCCACGTGTTTCTCATCTCCAGCAGGACAGATGGATTATGTTCTTATGGTAGTGTTACAGGGGAAAACGGGTCCCAAAATACAAGCCCATTTCAAACTCTGCTTATGTCATATTTGCAAAGCCATTGACCAAGGCAAACCACTTGGCCAGGCCCAGAGTAACTGCAGAAAGTTACATAGTAGGAGCAACAGATATAGGGAAGTATTAGGAATGAGGGTCATTCAACCCAAAATATATAAAGAACTTGCACAACTCAACACCAAACAAAAACAAAAACAAATACAAATAACCCAATTAAAAATGGACAGACTTGAATAGACATTTTCTCCAAAGAAGACATATAGATGGCCAGCAGACACAAGAAAAGATGCTCAACATTACTAAACATCAGGAAAATGCACATCAAAACCATAATGAGAGGGGTGCCTGGGTGGCTCAGTTGGTTAAGCGACTGCCTTCGGCTCAGGTCATGATCCTGGAGTCCCGGGATCGAGTCCCACATCGGGCTCCCTGCTCAGCAGAGAGTCTGCTTCTCCCTCTGACCCTCCTCCCTCTCATGCTCTCTGTCTCTCATTCTCTCTCTCAAATAAATAAATAAAATCTTTAAAAAAAAAAAACATAATGAGATAACACATCACACTAGTCAGAATGGTTAGTATCTAAAAGACAAACAATAACAAGTGTTGGTGAGGATGTGGAGAAAAAGGAACCTTCATGCGCTATTGGTGGAAATGTAAACTGATGCAATTACTATGGAAAACAATATGGAGGTTCCTTTAAAAATTAAAAACAGATGGGCGCCTGGGTGGCTCAGTTGGTTAAGCGACTGCCTTCAGCTCAGGTCATGATCCTGGAGTCCCGGGATCGAGTCCCGCATCGGGCTCCCTGCTCAACGGGGAGTCTGCTTCTCCCTCTGACCCTCCCCCCCGATGCTCTCTCTCTCTCTCATTCTCTCTCTCAAATAAATAAATAAAAATCTTAAAAAATAAAAAAAATTAAAATTAAAATTAAAAACAGAACTACCATATGATCTAGTAATTCCACTATCAGGTATTTACCCAAAGAAAATGAGAACCCGGAGATATATGCACCCCTATGTTTATTGAAACATACGGGGTGATATGCTGATATTGCAAGATATGCTCCCATAGCTAAGATATGGGAGCAACCCAAGTGTCCATGGACAGATGAATGGATAAAGATTTGGTTTATATATAAATGGAATATTACTCAGCCATAAAAAAGAATGAGATGTTGCCATTTGTGACAACATGGATGGACCTAGAAGGCATTATGTAAGTGAAATAAGACAGACAGAGAAAGACAAACACCACATAATTTCACTTATATGTAGTATCTAAAAAAAACAAAACAAAAAACCCCAATAACCAATGAACAAACAAAAAAAGCAGAAACAGATCCATAAATACAGAGAATTGGTGGTGTCCAGAATGGAGGGGCTGGTGAGGGGATGGGCAAAATGGGTGAAGGAGAGTGGGAGGCACAGGTTTCTAGTTAGGGAATAAGTAAGTCACAGGGAGAAAAGTTACAATATAGTCAATGGTATTGTAATAGCTTATGGTGACAGATGGTAGCTACACTTGTGGTGAGCACAGTATACCATATAGACTTGTCAAATCACTATGTTGTATACCTGAAATTAATGTAACATTCTGTGTCAATTGTACTTCAATTAAAAAAAATAATTGGGGCCATTAATGCAATCAATTGGTCACACTCTGATCAGGGTCTCATTTCACTGCACACCTATTTTGACTCTGATGTCCATCCTTTTTTTTTTCCTGATGTTCATTCTTTCTCAGTTTTACTGTTGACATATTCTTGCTATAAACTGATGCTGTTTCTTTTTAATGTAATATTTTTTCTGATTAAAAATAATACAGGCTTATTATAAAAAATTTACAAAAATTAAAAACATCTCACCACCTGGAGATAATCACTATTGACTGTTTAATAAAAATCTTTCCAGATTATCCTGTGTTGTTTCTTTTTAACCCTGTGTGATTTTTTTAAATTAAATGTGGTATATGCTCTCTGTGAAAACTGAGAAATACAGAATAGTACTATCAAGAAAATGACAATTATCCATCATAATTTCAACTCCAGGATATAACCAATATTAGCATTTTGCCACATTTCTGTCTGGTATTTTCCTCTTTAAATAATTTTTATATATATTACATATATGATAAATATATATGTTATATATTATATATATAATTTGCAATATATTTGCATATGCTGACATGCTGCACATATACTTTGTACCCTGTTTTCTTTTTTTTTTTTTAAAGATTTTATTTATTTACTTGAGAGAGAGAGAATGAGAGACAAGAGAGCACAAGAGGGAAGAGGGTCAGAGGGAGAAGCAGACTCCCTGCCGAGCAGGGAGCCCGATGTGGGACTCGATCCCGGGACTCCAGGATCATGACCTGAGCCGAAGGCAGGTCAACTGAGGCACCCAGGCGCCCTGTACCCTGTTTTCTTAAAAATGTTACATCAATAGTGTTTTTGCACTTAAAATTCTTCAAAACATTGATTTCAATGATTATATTATTTGGATATAGTATAATATACTTAACTATTCCTCAACTATTACATATTATGTTGTAGCCCATCATTAATTCTACCATTCAACCAATTTTTTGAAGTTCTTACCTAGTGTAAGGCCCTATTTTTGGCAAGGAGAGTGAAATGATGACTAGAACAGTAAGGATTTCTGTTTTAATGTGTTTTCTTAAATAAGGTTGTAATTGATACTTTATGTGTGCATCTTTGTTCACATTTCTATTTACTTTTGGGATAAATTCTTAAAAGCAGCATTATTAGGTTAAAGGCTATAAAATTTTTTTACACTGTTTATACATACTGCTCAATTGCATTCTTAAAGGCTACATTAATTTATATATGGGAATGAGAGTGTATTGTCTCACTGGACCTTTATAAACAATGTATACCTACTTTTTTAAAGTAACTTCTTGCTTAATATTTTTGATTAATAGTTTAACACATTTTCACATATTTATATCCCTCTTTTATTCTCTCTTATTAACTGTTTTAATGATTTCTCATTGATTGATATGGGCTTTTCATATATCAAGGCTATAAAGCCTTTTCTGCCATACATGTTCCAAATGTTTTTCCCTTTATTATTTGTCATTACAGTTTTGACAAAAAAAAGTTTAAACTTTTATCTAGCCAACTCTATTGATTGCTTCCTGTGAGATATATCTCATTAGTTTTAAGCCTGGAAATTTTGCCTTAACAAGGATTGGGCAATAATTCATTTATCTTTTCTTCCATTTTTATTTCCTTTTTAGTAGGGGTCCTTAATTAATCTAGATTTTATTTTGATGTTTAGTTTTATAGGAAGATCTAAATTGATTTCTTTTTCCTCATAAACCTAGCCTATTTTCCCAGCATCATGTACTGAATAATTGACCCCTTCATCATGGATTTGTGCTGCTTCCTCTATCATATACTGACCATGAACACAGAGGCCAGGACCTGCTTGCAGGCTCTGTTTATTGGTAAATTTTAGTTAGGACTTGTTGGATATTCAGGGGCAGTACAAAATTGCTACATGTAGTCTACTTTTAGGGGAATCTAGAGTCATATATAGATGAAAAAAAAATTATGGCTTTGGGTTTTAAAAAATCTGGGCTTAGATCCTGGCTCTACAAACCGACTGTATGAGCCTGAGAAGGCCATTCAACTTTTCTGAAATTTAGTTTCCTCATTTACAATGTAGTGACAAGAATACCCTCCTGACGTGTTGTTCTATAAAGCAAGATAACACAATGTGCAAAACCTTTGTGAAATGTAACAGGGATCACCAATGCTAATTTATAATTAGTATAGCTATAATCTGGGCTCTAGATTCATTACAAAGCCCTACTGGGCATGGCTAGTTTTGTGTTTGAATAAACTCAGATATAGAAAACTGAAAACAGAAAATGAAGCCAGCCAGAACCCCGCTCTATTATTTTAGAAAGAGGATTCTGAGGTCGTTCTCTGAAGAGCATTTCCCATTTTGTTCTATTTAACTGGAAATCAATGCTGTAAATACCAAACAGTGTGGGTATTAATTAATGAGGTCATGTGTAAATGCCATTGGATATGGAAGAGAGACAGTAAAGTAAGTAATGCAAACTCTATAGAAAGTGACTTAAGTAGGAGCACAGGAAGACTCTAAACACATAAATGTAGCCTTGAGAAAGTATTTCACCAGAAAGAAAGAAGGGCATACTTTGAAAGACATGACTTGACTTCCCCTTCAAGTCTGTGAACTCTGGATTGGCTAGATACACAATGATACATGGCAAAATACAAATGTGCAACCAATTATCCAAAAACTTACATTGGAGTTAATAAGCCTGGAGAATCAAGGAGAAACAAGGTTCATTTACATTTCCCTGCAGATCTAGTTTGAGGAAAAACTGTCTTGCAGTGTCCAGAAGTCCTTGAAGGTCCAACCTTAAGGAAAAAATCCCCAATGACCTGCTTGATGGAGATGCCACTGCTTGCACAATTTCCCAGAGTTCCCTCAACATTGGCTGAAGATTTAGCTTATGCATAAAGCCAAAAGGAACAATCACATCCATATGCTCAAGACTGCATCTGTTTAATGGTCAATAAAAAAAACTAATTTCACTCACCACAGCAGGCTTGTAAGTAAATGTTCAATCCATGAGTGCTGAATTGAATAACTTATGCAATTTCTAGATTCATTTATATGATTACTTATTGAGATTTTACTCATGGGATGACTCTTCTAGGCATGATATAGATCAGACTTACATTTTTACCCCAAGGATCTAAAGCTTAGTAAAGGGAGATGATATATATACATCCATAAGGACAATAAAAGACACAGTTATAGATAACATGATATAGACAGGGTATTATAGGAATTCAGTGGAAGGAAAATTAGACAAGTATGGGAAAAGCGTGGAAGACTTTGTGGAGGAATATACTTATGAAATTAGAGAGAGAGGGGACATTTGTGATAGAAAATACATCATAAGCAATGTTGTGGTGGCACAAAGGTAAAGGGGATATAAACAGGGAACTTAACAGATAAAATAAAATGTTAGTTCGTGACAGACAAATGAATATCATGAATATCAAGTATGGAGTTCTGCTGGGAGCCCAAACCCCTGCAGGAGAAATTCCAACAGTCTGGAAACAGTAGACATCAAGTAGATTCTGATCCATCTCTCCCTTAGATAGGATGCTCTTTGAGTGCAGATACTGTGTCTTGTGTCCTTGTTCCTAGCACTGTGCTTTGTAAAGTGTGGAGGCTCCGTAAATGAGTGTTGTGTTGAATTTAACTAGCAACCCAGAGAAAGCAGATAACTGATACAGAATGTGTATCCAATGCACACCTCCCAGCAAGAAAGAGAGTGTAGAAGATTAGATAAAGTGCTAAACTAGGGCCCTAGATTTGCCATTTAATAATTTTCTAACTGGGTGAACAATGCTAAGTCAAATAACCTCTTTAGGTTTCAATAGTAGACTATGGACTCTGAGAAACAAACTGAGGGTTCTAGAGGGGAGGGTGGTGGGGGGGATGGGGTAGCCTGTGATGGGTATTAAAGAGGGCACGTATTGCATGGAGCACTGGGTGTTATACGCAAACAATGAATCATAGAACACTACATCAAAAACTAATGATGTAATGTATGGTGATTAACATAACATAATAAAAAAAAGAATGGCAAAAAAAAAAGTCTTTTCTATGAAATGAGGAGGTTGAATAACCCTCCCTTCCTGTGCTGATAGAATAGGACTTACACGATCAGTACTTACTGCCACAAAATCATATGAGTTCAATTATACACAACAAACTTTGTGTTTCCTGAGGAGGTGTATTGTCACTGGAAGGCCTTACATATACAAGAGCCCTTCAGGAAGGAGATATGGCCCTATCCACACCACCACCCCCCCCAAGAAGGAATTTCCTCTGCAGATCAGGTCCATGTCCAACTTCAGCTGCAGAGGCAGCTTCAGGGATGGAGGGGGGTTTATTCCACAATCTTCAGCAGTCCTTTAATAGCATCCACTAACCATATAGTCTTCCATGTGCTTTCTTTTCCAAGCCCAAATATAACTGGTGAAAAATAGGGAATGATACTCGTTTCCTTTTTTTTTTTTTAAGATTTTATTTATTTATTTGACAGAGAGAGAGAGAGACAGCGAGAGCAGGAACATTAGCAGGGGGAGTGGGAGAGGGAGAAGCAGACTTCCCGCTGAGCAGGGAGCCCGATGCGGAACTCGATCCCAGGACCCTGGGAACATGACCTGAGCCGAAGCAGAAGCTTAACGACAGCCACCCAGGTGCCCTGATACTCCTTGTTTCTTTTTTGCCCCCTCTTTTTGCCTCAAATTATGCTTTTAGCCTTTATCAAATGATGTGTGATTGTATCTTGGAGCATATGTTAAAATTGAGTATTAATCACAGGAAGAGCTAATATTTTATATTTTCTTACAGCTTATTTTCTTTTACTGTCATATCTACTGTGTGCAGCCAACTAAGGATATGGGTCTCATCTTCTCTGCTAAAGTTCATTACTGACCTACACTAAAACAGATAATTTCAAGGCTTCCAAAATGTACATAGTTGAGATTCTAAAATATAAATAAATTAAAAGTACAGTTTGATCAGCAACTCTTCATAGTTTAATAGAAGGCTGGATATTACAGACCTGGATTTCAACCCCGATCCTGTTTTTTGCCTCCTGTGTGACCTTGGGCAAATCAGGCAGCCACCCTAGACCTCAGTTTCCTCATCTGCAGAAAAGGAGATTACAAATGTCCATCCACCTATCACATCATTGGTTGATTAAATAAACAGTGTGGGCAAAAGTGTTTCACAATCTGTAAAGCAGCAGACACATGAAAGGGATTACAAATGGCAATACCACCAAACCTTCCCAGACAACTCTTTGTTTCTACTTCTCTTCAATTGTTTTTTTTTCCCCTAGTTTCAGTGAGATGTAAGTGACATATAAACATTATATAAATTTAAGGTGCACAACATAAAGAGTTGATATATGTATATATTATAAAATGATTACCCCAATAAGTTTAACATCCATCACCTCACATAGTTACAATTTTCTTTTTTCCTTGTGATGAGAACTTTTAGGTTTACTCCCTTAGCAACTATGATCCAACAATGCCACTCCTGGATGTTTATCTGAAGGAAATGAAGTCACTATCCTGAAGAGATATCTGCGTCATTGTAGGATTATTTACAGTAGCCCAGACTTGAAAACAACCTAAGTGCCCATCAACAAATGAATGGATAAAGAATCTAAAGAAAGGAAACTCATATGAACAAAAATCATATTGGCATTGTCAGAGGTGAGGGGGCGGGGGGGGGGGGGTGGGGCATTGGGTAAATGTGATCAAAAGGTACAAACTTCCAGTTATAAGATAAATAAATGCTGGGGGTATAACATGATGACTATAGTTAATACTATATTATATAGTAGAAGAACTATAGAAAGTTCTTCAATTATTTCTATTTGAGGTTAGACGTTTTCCATCTAGGCCACCTTACATCCATTTTCCTGTCCTGGGCTAAACCCTCATCTTTAGACTTTGTTTTAGAATATGGAAAATGAAGTGCTATTTTGGTGTTGGACGGGGAGTAAATTAAAGGATATCTCTTCGGCTTTTGGCCCAAACAGCTCTAAGTATAGGCAGCCTTCTTGCCAGTTTAATAGTGTACCCCTTGTCCTTTCCCCACGTGCCAACCTTGGACATACACTCTACTAAGTGTATGTACACTCCCAGGCCTTTGTGTATCTGGCTCAGTGGACAATGGTCTTTCTGCCCCACTTGGTTCTTCCTTGTATCTATCCACACTGTTTTTAACATTTTCTCTGTTTACCACCTCATTGACTGCTCCCTGAGGCCTGATCATCATTGCCTTACCATCATACAAGATGCTTACTATTATTAATATCAGTAACTACAATTAACATGGATTAAGTGTACTCTGCAAGACTGGGTTGTATAAATTATTATATTAACTAATCATTTTTCAGGAAATAATCATTGAGAGCTTATTAGGTATCAGGTACTATGATCATTCTTGTTTCATTTATTACTAACAGCAACTTTGAAAATTTGGTATTATTAGCTCCATTTGATAGATGAAAAACTTGAAACAAAGTGAAGTGATGGGACTTGTTCAATATCACAAAATGCTACACGAGAAAGCTAGAATTTGAATCCCCATCTGATTCCAAAGCCTTTCTATGGCGCAGTGTGTTAGGCAAATGCTGTGTGGGTTTGAGACGACACTAAGTTCCCACCCACAATATACTGGCTGGGTCAGTCACCCGTACATTTGTAATTACTTTGAGGGGCAATTGCTGTGCCGTTTGGGACCAAAAGGGGATACACATGGAAATGAGCAGACTGGTAATGATCCTCTGCTAGGGGCAGAGAGAAGAAATTTAGAAGCTCAGGACAAAGCAATCCTGGCAGGAAATGGAGTCAAGGCCCACTGGGCTTTTCCATACCACTGTCGTCAGTCCAGCCACAGTTTACCAGGGCCGGTGGCTTCTGGAAGGGGAGGTTATGCACACAGTTCGAATTTCAGAGCCAAGCATTGGGCAGCACTCAGGAATTAACCAGCTGTGGCGTCAAGGGCTCCCCTTAATCAGGTCCCATTTAGGCTGATTAGTGCCCTAATGGGGGCCACCTGTTTCCCTGATAAGTCAGGCAGGGCTCTACCTAGGTCCCACATACAACAGACACCACTGTCTGCCAGGAAAGCCCCACCTTCACAGCTACCAAAAACACAGTGGTAGCCTGGAGCGCGGGGGTCTCCTCACCTGCTTCTTGCAGGGGTGAGAGGGATAGCTCAGTAGCAGACTCACGTTTTCAGATTTCCATCCTTTTCAGCTCTCCAGCAATTATTCACATCCTTACGCTGTTCGTGATCATCAGACTGCCTGGTTAAAGGGAAACACGATTAGGAAAGTGGTAGCAGCACAATAAACCAGACAGATCAAATCTGCAATAAATAACAGCTATAAAACAAGTGCCCTTAGTCGACAAGGGCAAGGGCAAACCTCTAAGCGTCTGAGTTTGCTGGGTATCTGGGGTAGCTCATTCTGGCTGTAAACCTATGGGGCAGCTGGAGGACACAACCTTGCCTCCGTCGAGTTAACTTCAGTCTGCTAATTCTCCGGGGATAAATGAAAGAGCCCTCAGATTATAAGCTTTTTGGAACTGATTATCTGGCCGGCCTAGGTCAATCAGGGCAATGATACACATCAAAGTGCTCTGCATGCGATGTTTATCCCTCTCATCCTGCACAAAATACTGCCATCAAATTAATACGGCAAACTGGTAACAGTCGATGGTGCCTGGCTTTTCCTCCCACATAATATACCATTTATTTCTCCTAATTAGAATTAGGCTTTAGTTGAAATCTTTGCTTTCCAAGTTTTTATGGGTATATAATGGACTTATATATGGCAAACAGCTAAAATGTATAGATTGCTTATCAGATTAATGAAATTCATTCGTGACATTATGCTAACATGTATGATCAGTGACTCAAAGGTGCACTTACTTACAAAGTGAATCAACCATAAATGCCTTTTCTGGAAAAAAATATATGTGCATATATAGAGAGAATTGAAACCCTGAACATATTAATTTTTACGAAATTAATGCTTTCATTTCTATAGAATCAATATGCTCAGTTTGACATATTCCAAAAAGAAATTAGAAAAATAGTCCTTTGGTCTCAAGTAGCTTTCTTCTTTGCCACACGCTCTGCATGTGTTAGAGGGAATGACAGGTAGAACATGATATCGTGGGACAGCTAAAGCACCCCTCCAAAGGTTTATGAAATAATATTAACTTAAAAAAATGGGAAAGCAAAAGTGACACGTGGACTATAATTGTAAATATGTGAAATATGTATATGCATGCACTGCTTAAAATAGCTGCTTACAGATGATGGGATTAGGAGATTCTGACTCTGAAGACTAACTTGTTTTTATACTTTTCATTTAGTAAAGCACAAAGATCTTTCACAGTTGTTCTCCTTGATTTCTGTCCAAACTACATAGTGATTCCAAAGCCCATTCCCTTAACCTCTATTCTGCTCTCCACTCTTCTCCCTCTGTTGGTTCCAAACCTTGGAGCTTCCCCCACTGAAATCTGAAACTGGCCCGGATAAGGGGACAGGAGAAACAGAAGGAGGAGCCAGGCCACTCCAGGTTCATCGCAGGCTGGTTTTTTTTTTCTTTGTCTTTGCTTTTGTTGTTGTTGTTTTTATTAGAGAGAGAGAGAGAGAGTGTGTACAAATGGGAGGGGCAGAGGGGCAGCAGGAGAAAGAAAATCTCAAGCCTACTCTGCTGAGCGCGGTGCCCTGCATGGGGCTCAATCTCATGAACCTGAGATCATGACCTGAGCGGACGGCAGACGCTTAACTGGCTGAGCCACTCAGGTGCCCCTCACCTGCATGATTAATAAGCAAGGGAACTTACCTAGGAGGCCAGCCTCGGTCCCCTGCAAGAGGAGCAGAGCTCCATACTGGCCTACCAGAATCTTGAAAGTTTACATAGAGGCCTTAACTGAGTTCAGCCACATATTGGGCCCAGGTGGTCTCCGCAAGGCCTTACTCTCTCAGTGCTGCAGCTGTGAAAAGGCTCTGCCTGTGCGAATGGTGGGTGGCAGGAACATTCCAAGGACCAGACAGGGAGGGGATGAGGAGCTTCTAGCTCCCCAGGTCCGGCTTGTGGGTCAACCCGCGGTGGCGTCCTTTCTGCGACCTCCCCTTAGAGCCTCAGATTGGAGGATTCTGTGTGAGAGGGGATGGCACGGCCCTGTGGTGGGCGTGGCCAGCGTGGTATTAACAAAGCTGAATTAGAAACGGGTTGGGGGGGGCGCTGAAAGAAAATCGTGCCCCCTTCCTGATTCTGTGGCATACTGGCTGGAAGACATTGGGCAGTTATTTATCTCTGACCCATGTCTTCATCTCGTATCAGGAGTAGAACTTTGTCGCCCCATAGCTGGGGATTAAAGGATATCACACAGGTGCAGTGCTCAACCTGTTCTCAGCTCATGGTAAAGCCTTGATGAATTTTAGTGCCTTTCTGCCCCTCTCCTTAGCTTCCATGTAAGCCATCATCCTCACTGTGCCGGTCCAACCATAAATAAATCACACAACTAACCGTGAAGCGTTCGAACTGGATGGAGTCTTAGATGGCATCTGTAAAATCCTTCCCTCTTATTTTAAGAAAGGAAACAGAACCAGAAATGTCAAGGGCACACAAAAAGGATGTGGCACCTCCCAGGAGCCTGGAATTATGAGAAAAATCACCCTCAGGTCCTTTCTGAGAATTCTGGCTGGTGATGATTTCTGCCAGCATAACACCCTTCTGTTAGCAAATCAATGTGCCAAGGATGCACCGGGCACCAAGAAAAGGGCAGGGCTCACTTCTCTTCTCTCATCCCAACACAACTAGTTAGTTGACTGAAGTCTATGTTACCAAAGCAAAAAAGTAAGTTAAATCCTCAGTGCTATATGGTAAACCTAGACCCCTCTCTTCCTGAGAGTCACACTCAAGAGAAAACCCCAGCACAGCAGAGGAGTTAAAAAAAAAGGTGGAGGGGCACCTGGGTGGCTAAGTCGGTTAAGCATCTGCCTTCAGTTCAGTTCATGATGCCAGGGTCCTGGGATCGCGCCCCACGTCAGGCTCCCTGCTCAGTGGGGAGCCTGCTTCTCCCTCTGCCGCTTCCACTACTTGTGTCCCCCATCAAATAAATAAAATCTTTTAAAAAAAAAGGTGGAAAGATTGTCTTCTTTGTACCCTCTGAATGGATGGGAAGAACGGCATAGTTATAATACATGCACACATAGAATACGTGTGTGTTTGGACACCTGAGAGGCTCAGTCGGTCCTGGGATCCCGTCCCGCATCAGTTCCTTGCTCAGTGGGGAGCCTGATTCTCCCTCTGCCTGCCACTCCCCCTGCTTGTGCTCCCTCTCTCTCACTGACAAATAAAATCTTAAAAAAAGAGAATACGTGTGTGTTTACTCGGTTACTAGGCCAGGCAGCGATGCCCCTTTCGAAAGGACAGCATTGCAGAAGCAGATTAGCTACAGAAAATGTAAAGACACTGTTTTTGCAAGGTCAAGCCAAGGACAATGACTGATTAAGGCAGGCAGAGGAGGGCCCTGCCGCAAAAGCCTTCAGCGTTGCAGGACAAAATCTGCACTTTCCCCTCCGATGCAGTGCGACTGGCCCGTCCCTCTTTCCCAGACCGGGAGGGCACTCTGGAAATATACAAACCCACTTAGCTAACCACCTTGACCACATATTCTTGAGAAAAAGAAAGATTCTTCCAGACCACACTATCCTTCACATCTTCCTTTCCCACACTCAAAGAGTCTCCGATTTCTTAAATTGCTTTCAGTAATTTGTGTGGTTTTCATTCTAGCCTCTCTGGAGATATGTTGTCAGACAATAGCACTTGGCAACTCTGTTGCCTTCTTCCTTCACAGAGTTACATGATTTTTGTTTCTTACCTCCACTTCTTCCTAAATGGTGTCATTGGAGCCTGGCAGAAGCCTGAAGTGATTGGCTGGGTTTCCTTAGGTAGTAAAGGCCTCTTCAGAGGCAGAGTGATACCAGAGTTATTGCATCCCCAAATTGAATTTTATTAATGGTTGAAATATAATCTTATGAGAAAAAAAGCAGAATGCAAAGTAGTATGTAAACTACCTTTGATAAGATATGTCTGTGCATAGACACTGGAAAATATAGGTACAAATAAGAACAGTTGTTTTGGGGTGGTGGGATTAAAGTTGGGGCTTATTTTCCCATGTGTTATTGTTAATTAATATTTTAAAGGAAATGTCCAAAACACTTTTTAGGATTGGCTGTCCCTAGGTTAACTCAACCCATGATATGGAATAGTATCATTGCCAAATAGCTAGACCAGAATTATAAATGTAATATGACCTTTTTTTCCTGATTAAGCAAATTTCTATCCAAAGTCATCAGAGGAAGAAGAACAGAAAAAGAGGGAACTAACTTTTAAGTCATATAAATCCGGCTAAATCTGCCAATAATTATGAGTCATTCAAAAGTAGGGATTACTATGAGGCTTAGTTCAAACTGGAAGCTACACTAATTACCATTGGTTATCTTGGATAGAGGCTTCACTTGCAAGCATATTCAACTTTGAAAAAGATGGAAACTGGATCAGTGAATATTTGCCACAAAGTACAGAATTAACCAGATAGTGCAGTTGTATTCAGAGAACAAAACAAAAGCTACAAACAAAACCAACTTTCTTCTCTTCTTTCATGCTTCCTTCTTTTCAGGATCAATTTCTTTATTAACAGGTTTAAGGGCCCAGAGGCCCACTTGTTTTGCTAGGAGAGAACAGACTTGCCATGCTCATTATACCTGATCCGCCTAGATCTGGCCATTGTTTCTGATCATCCTATAACCCCAGAGAACAGTCTGTGCTTAACAGAAAATCTTTAACCATGGCTAATCACATGGTAGATGGCTGGTGAATAATTTAAAGATGCACTCACTTGAATTGCTCCTCTTACCACTTTAAGCTGAACATATACTCCTCTTAGCAATTAAAACAGAACATTTAGGCTACCATTAGTATTGCCTTCCAACCAAAAATGGCATGGTCTAGTAGACTTCCTTTGTAGAAAAGACAATATAACCTGTTTCTCTAAGTGATATTTGTACCAGCTACCACTTCTTAAACTCAACTAAAAAAACTAATTATGTGGGTAGTTTCCCAGAATTAAACTCTAAACTTCTACTACCTTATTTTTTTTTTTTTTTGGATGAGGCTTTGGAGTAGAGACCTGATCCTTTCCTGACCTTGAAGAAAGAGAAATTCCGAAGAGCAAAGTGTTTTTTCTCTTCTTCTAACTTCTCCTCCTACCTGTCCAGAATCCCCTTTGACCAAAATTTGTATCATTAGATTTTAAAAAAGAAGTCTTTGATTGCTTGTATGCAATAACAGAACAGATGTAAAACTCAGATCTTAATAATTTACTAATTTAATTTTTTTTAACTTACTAATGTTTTTAGCAAACATCTATTGAGCATTGCTAATACTGGGGAAACATGTGACCTCAAGAAGTTCAAAGCCAAAGAGGGACATACATAAATATTCCAAACCTTTTAACCAGCATTGTCCAATAGAACTTCCCACAATGGTGAAAAGGCTTTACATTTCTGATCTAGTACAATTACCTCTAGCACACATGCTAACATTTAAAATATGACACCAGTGAGAACCTAAAACTTTAATTATTGTAAATTTATT
This sequence comes from Callorhinus ursinus, assembly GCF_003265705.2. Classification (NCBI taxonomy): domain Eukaryota; kingdom Metazoa; phylum Chordata; class Mammalia; order Carnivora; family Otariidae; genus Callorhinus; species Callorhinus ursinus. Next base: position 23,324,710 of record NW_027397081.1, on the reverse strand, counting down.
TTTTCAGGTTTATTGAGATATAACTGACAAATAAAATTGCAAGGTATTTAAAGGGCACAGTGTGGTAATTTGTATATTTATACATTATAAAAAGATTCTCCCCACTGAGATAATTAATACATCCAATGCTCTCGTACTTACCTTCTTCTGTGTGTATGAGGACACTGAACTCCTACTCTCTTAGCAAATTTCAGTTATGCAATATTATCAACAATTATACAGTATTATCAGTATTACCAACTATAGAACCCTGTTTTACCTTGGATCCTCACATCTTACCCATCCTGTAGCTAAAAGTTTGTACCCTTTTACCAACCTCTCCCTATTGCCCCAACTACACAGCCCCTAACAATCATTTTTCAATGACTTCTCTGAAAAAAAAGAAAAGAAAACATATATATAGTTACTCTGTGTCTAGTCATCTGTTGACTGACACTTAGGTTGTTTCCAAACTTTAACCATTATGACTATTGCTTCACTGGATATGGAAATGCAGATGTCTCTTTGAGATCATGATTTCATTTCCTTTGGATATACACCAGCATGGGACTGCTGGATCATATGGTTGTATTTTTAATTTCTCGAGAAACCTCCATACTGTTTTCCATCATTTAGTTTATACTGTGAATTTAGATAGCCGCACATGGCTAGTGGCTGTCATTCTCACGGTGTGTGATAAGTCTAGGAGGGTCAAATGTGCCAGATGGGATGAGAGTGCATAGGCAGACATCTCACTCTGACTGGGACAGTAAGAGATGAGATGATTTCCTGAAGAAGCTGAAGCTTGACCTGAGAACTTAAGGCTAAGTAAGAGTTAATAAGGTAGATATCGAAAGCCAGGAAACATACTTTGGGTGGATGAAACAGTAAATGTAAAGGCACTGGGGTGTGGGAGAGCATAGTATGCTCTAGCAACCACTAACTGTTCACAGTTGACACAGCTCGGGGGTTTGTGGAATTTACTACAAGGACAAGGCAGGGGAAAGAGGCTGATGATGAAGGGCCTCATGTTATGGCTTAAGAAATAGTATCACCATCAGATATATCACCATAAGATTTGCTTATGAGAAAGCTCACCCAGCAGTACTATGGAGAATGGATTCAATAGGGACGGTATAGAGTCAGGGAAACCAAGTAAAGACTAGTGAACTAACCCTGGAGGGAGGTGTTAGAAGCCTGAACGAAGGTGATGTTAAACCTGGTGGTTGTAGGAACGTCAATAATCTTCCAGCATCTTTCCAAAACCAGTGCTACCCAAATGACAGTAGCTGGAGCCTTCATAGTCCACTTCAAAGAGGGGATAGGTGACATTCATGTGCATTCCTTTGGATGGGAGTGGACAGAGCCAGAGACGGGGCAAAAACATCTAAATATGCCTTCTACTATATGGTGGATGCTTGCATAGATTCTAATGATTAATATTGATTTTTAGCCCAATAGCATATAACATCCAGCTTCACTATTGAAAACACTTTTTTGATTAAATAATAAAAGGACTTTGGATTCATGGAATTTCCTTACTTAACTAACATGTGATAAGGAATCAACCTACTCCAAGCATTTTCTGGGTTTCGGCCCAAATATCACTTCTTAAAGGAAGCCTTCTCCAACCATCAGCCACCATTATGTCCTTCTATTGAATACTCTTGTAGCAACCAGTCCCAACGTGTGTAACTCTGTCAGATCTGCATGCTCTGCAATTACAGAAGCTCTAGAGGCCGGGGTTGCCAGCCTGGAACACAGCTGCATTCCCAGCACACAGGCCAGGAGCTCATGCTAGGTAAGCTGGCCTTGCAGATGAAGGCCGCCTGCTAACATGCAGAGAAATACAGCTTCAACCCGAATTAGTCTGTTCTGGTTTCAATTTCCTCTCTAGAAAGGAGAATTGATCATTGTACGTTCAAAGGGTCCCTATCATTGCCTTGTTTTCAATACCACCTACAGTGTCCATCTTTGCATCACAATGACTGAAACTCGACTCCACAGTTTTCCAAAAAGACACTCAGGCTTCTAAATCTGGAAAGCCAAACTTTTCCCTTCAATGTATCTGGAATAGAGATAAAGTTCTTAAAAAAAAAAAAAACACAAAAAAGAAAAATTGCAGATACCCCACATTTAGCACTGTGACTATTGTTCACGTACCTGCACAGCAGACATAGTCTTTTCTTATTTTTATTTTTGTGTTAAAAGATCACAGCCGGGAATGGCAGTAACATAGCTACAGGCTTCTCATGTTGTGCTACATTAAGTGGACTGTAGGGACATGAGTTGATACACTTACTGTTCCAGCAAAGTGTAGAGATGAATCAAAAAATTCAATAAAAGAAAACCCAGTTCTACTTTCCCCATTTGCCTTTCAGGCTGTAAAGGATTTAAGTCCAGGAAAAGAACATATTTTGGGAGGATTTTTTTTTCTTTGAAGTAATAATAACAAATGTCGATGCTTTCAGCAATGACTCCAGCAGGGTCTCCTCTTTTGCAAGAAAACCTCACCTGCTGGCAACACCCAAAGATATGATGGAGCATCTGGGACCAGAACAGTGGGATCAGTAGTGTTCAGAGTATTTGGTACTGAGCCAATGGCTTTCCTCCATGTGGAATCATGATTTGGTTAAAGAGATGGAGGTGATCCCTGCAAGAGCACAGGTCCAGGTTCTGAATAAACACCTGTACCACTCCAAGCTTCTGCATTCAGATATGTGAATTCAAAATGGCTGATAGCCCAACTCCCAGGACTCCTCACAGCAAGCCATGATTTCCCCTACAATAAAGACAGCTGGCTCATTTTAATTTTCATGGCTCATTCCTCTTCAACTTTATAAGACTGAGATAGAAATTTCTTGAGATTTGTTATGTCTATTATAACATATTTAGTATAAACTTGGAATGAAAAGAGATGAGGTCAAGTGCAGATTCCACATTCTTTCTCAATGCCTGCCACCCAAGGATTTGAGTTTTAAATTTATAGAGAGCTGGTACTGAGAGGGATCGAGGGGACATGGTGGTAAAAAGCCAAACAGAAGGCAGTATAGTCTGCTTAGTTCAACTTCTGTGGACACTGGGAACGTGAAGCTGGAAATGGAGAAAGATCCTAATTCAGGTCAACAGGTCCAAATGTAATGGGCAGATGGTCAGGATTCAGCCAGTGACAAACTAAACAATTAATAGCGTGTGAATATAGAATGTATATTTGTTGCTGGAAAACTAGGTGATCTAGATATTTGTGAATATTTACTAGACTACCACTAGTTATTATTCTAAACAGCCTAGGAATTTTTAATGATGCATGACTAATACTGATTTTCTCTTCCAAAGAATATAAGCCCCATGAGAGCCATTCTTTTTGTTTGTTTTGTTCACCACTCTATGTGTGGTGCCTAGAGAAGGGCCTGAAATATAGTAGGTCGTCAAAAGCATTTATTGCATGAATGAACAAAAAGTAAATAAGAGGAACTGACTTACAATGTATTTGTACAATCATTTGTAACACCTGTATTTTTAAAATCAATTTTCCAACAGGTTTGAAAGTAATCCACCAAACACCAAACTCTCAACTACATTTTTTGGGTTTTTTTTTTTTTTTTTTTTTTTTTTGGCTTCTTCGGCCTTCCTACCTGTATCAAGCAAGATTAGAGTAAAAAGCTTGAAATTCAATAGGACGAATGTTTCTTCCTAATCAGATATTTCATTCATATGCCATATCTGGCACGTCTGTTTTCTTTGAAGAGAAGTCTATTGTTTTCCAAGCCCTGCAGAGTGGGTCCATGCTAATCAACTCAATCAATATTCATAACCAAACATTTTGTCTGGGTACACACACACATGCACAAACTGCAGAAACTAAGTTAGCAATTGCAGCCCCTATTAATTCTTGCTTGCAAGGCTACTGTGGAGGCAAGTTTAGTGCACAAATCCAGACATGCCTATCGATTTGTTCCCAGCAGACAGAGCATGCCACCTCTCCTCCCCAATGAATGATTCACACTTCGAAAGATTATAGATGGCAAGGTGAGGCATCCAAGGGAGACATGTTTCCAGGCATCTTGGAATGTAATGCTTCTGTGAGATCTCTCTTTAACAAAAGATTTTAGAACACTTTTTAAACTTAATGGTTATATTACAAGGATGGGTAGTAAGAAGAATGAAGACTTATAAGGCAATATCTTAGTTAAAATTTATTTTTTCCTAGGAAAAAAAAAGACCCAACATGCAATCAGTATAATAACTTCACATGGATTAGGAGGAACGGTGAATAAGAAATCAGAGAAGACAAAAGCTATCAGTTTCACCACAATTCTTATTATTTTTGATATGAATAGCAGCCCTTTACAGATTGTCCTATCACAGGGAAAGGGAGAAGATAACTTCTTTCCAGGCATTTCCATTTTGTCCCCATGACTAAGGTACACAGGTAGTCAAATACCAGGTTGAATTGGATCTTGCAAGGCTTTCTCCTGAAGGAGCACATTAAAAAAAAAAAAAAAATTAAAAAAAAAAAAAAGAGAAACAAGACAAAGAAATCATTCCTTAAGGAAAATCTGCAGTGAACATCAATAATGTGATCTATCCCTTCCTTCACCCACTCATTTCAGTAAGTTATTAACTTCACACCTACTGGAGTCATCCAAATGGGAATGTGATTAAGTGCTTGAAATCATTTTACTTTAAAAAAAAAAATGGATATTAAACCCCAGAAATTTATTTTAAAACAGATCTACATTGGCAAATTAAAACACACAGAATTTAGTAAATGTGAAAAGGTCTGTATGATATTCAAGATTATAAATAAGTCTATTAAACTCACAGGGTTTTGAATCTTAAATTTTGCATGTTTTGACATAAGTATATTCCAATTTGTAACTCATCATAACAATGAGGGAGATTGTTTTGCATTTGAGATAGAGAAAGACAAATACAAACTGATACAAAATATTACAATGTATCAGGAGCATGAATAATGTAATTACCAAAGGCCTCAATAAAACAGCATATGATTCATTTTGTCAATGTGATAAATGCAAGTAGCTGAGGTTTTAAATATAATGTGTTTATATATAATTGTGTCAATGATATTAATTAACACACATATCACGTTAGCCTAAGAAAATGGTACTGTGAGCCCCAAAGCTTCAACTTTACCAACTTTAGGATTTAAAAATATGGGTTTTTTTAATATATGTCCACCATCTTTTTTCTTAGGTTTGTATTAATAATTTCCCATTTCAAATTACAGAATTAACTCCAGCTGTTTGGTTGGGGAAATGAAATTGCTATTATTCTGAAAGTTATTGATAACAAATAAGACTGATCATGAAACCTCTCCCTTTCAATTAGGATACTTGGTTTCTAGGACCCACTCTGCCACCGGTTAGAGTGTTACCTTGGGGTGGTAACTTAATCTCTGCAAATGTCTTCATTTCCAAAGCAAAGGAATCAGTTTAGCCAACATCTAAGGTCCCTGGCAGACTGAACATTCCAAGCAAGTATCTATGATCTATGGTTTTCACCAGTTAGTCTAATTTTAAAAGGCAATGTCAGTGTTTGATCTGTTTTCTTCTCTACTATTGTAATTATCGTTGATCTTTCAGTAATACTCCCTGTCCGAACCTTCTGGGGGGTATTTGTAAAATGGAGACACAAGTACTCTGAAAAAACAAAATGGACAGAGATTTCTGTAATAATAAATATCTCATCCTATTCTCTGATCAAAGCATTGCAATGCATTCCCCTTGGTCTCGGGAGAGTCAAGGTTAGGGCCTTACACATGGATTTGGGGTGTGCCTTAACCCCTCGACATTCAGGAGTTAGTCCTCATAGAACATTCTAGATTCTGAGTTGCTTCTCCCCAGACAGCAAGAGAGCTCGGCTCTATTGAGGAATGGACTGGGAAGAGGAAATGCTGCATGTCTGAACGGGTCAGAAATGTGCCTCGAGCTGACCTCCTTTTATGGTCTGCGGACCAGCTCTGTCTCCATTTTCCCTGGCACCAAAATAAGTAGGGGTCCTGCTTGCACTGGCTATGGGAGGAGGGACGCTTTGGCTTGCAGAGATTTTGGCTCTTCTACTTTTACAGCTCTTCTCAGCTTGATTGGCAAAGCTCTGGATAGCAACACCACCCACTTCTTTCTCTTTTTGCCTCCTGTTCTATCAACCCTCTTTCAGTTTTCCTTGCTGAGAGATACAGAGGTGAGTCTGACTCCATGGCCAGCAATTCTGAAGACAGATGCAAACGGAGGACCCAGGTGTGTTTGGCATCCTCCAGGAAGCTCAAGCGGTGTAGCCCTGTATCAGAGGCCCCGTTTTAACAAGGAACGGCCCACCCCTCTCCACCTCCACTCATAAAGGAATCACAGTGATTCAGCTTCTAATTGTTTTAAATGTTTATGCAGAGGACCCATGAGGAGTTACAGCTGAATGTTTAATTGATCATTATAGAGTGATTAAGCTTGACATTTCCAAAGAATTAGGTGAAAAACCTACCGGCCTCTGGTAGGGTCAAAAGACTAGGCACCTTTATGAATTTCAATACTGCGACACTCATCTGGTTAGTGGAATGAGGCGTATTAGAAAATATTCTCAAATTTTAAGAAAGATTTTATGCTAATGGACTATTAAACATTTAATGCTCTGTTAACAAATGGTTCTTTCCCCATTAAGCCACCATCATGACCTGTGCATAGTTTATGAACATTCCTGTTGTCCTTGAGAGAAATCACATACTGTAGGGGCTAAAAATAGCAGCCATGTGAGGAACAGAGTATAATTTGCATCTAGAGTTCAGCTGACATCATCTATCTCGGAAGCTTATTTCCAGGGATCCAGCTCAGGAAAAGGTTCCGATAACCTTTTACTAAACCTGAACATTCTAGAAACGACCAAGTCCCGTGCCTTGGAGGGAGCCGGTTTAGAATGGTGTCACGTCTCCTTTCGTGGTGGGGTAAGCAGTATGACTTTGTTCTAGCCTTTCAAACTCTGCCCTGCCTTTGTGGTCTAGACTCCATTAACCCCATGCCATTATCTCCTTTTCCAACCAGCGAGAACCTACCTCCTCATGCTCCTTTCACCTTAGGGAACCACAAAGACCAGCCACAATTGGAAGCCATCTTAACAATTAGCCTACTTAATTTTCTACTGGAACAATATAGGAACTGGATCTCCAAGAGTTGACTAGAGCCACACTTGTCTCAGAGAGCCTAGATAGTAAGTCCGAGTCCTAGTTCACTGCTCTTTCCACCTATTTGAATTATATAGCTTCTTCAACAGTCACCTCCTCCAGGAAGCCTGCAATGGACTGTTCCAGCTAAGCATACTTTTCCCCATTCCACAACAGCTTGTGGCACATCCTAACTCCAGACCTCTCACGATCTAATTATGTTGAATTTAAATAGGCCCTTGTTTCAAATGGAGGTAGGAAAGATAAGGAAATAAATGAGGGCAGGAGAGGTAGGTTGAACCCTGCGTGCTCAGAACATGGGGAAAGTAGCTAGACAAAACTTTGGTTACAAAAAACCAAAATGCAGTTCATTTTTGTGAGTCTCCCTTAGCCAGACCTGTCCCTTCCCAGGATTTTCTTCCACTTAGTTTTCTTAAATCACAAATTGACCCATTTTCTCTTTCAATTAATACCCTTCAGTTTTATCCTAGTGGCTACAAAATTAAATCAAAACTCTTTCGTATAGCGAACCAAACCCCATACAGACATATTTGGCTTCATTGCACTTGGCACATACTGCATTTTTACCAGTGGAAGGTTGTGGCAACCCCGTGTCCAGCAAGTCTCTCGGTGCCATTTTTTCCAACAGCATTTGCTCACTTCATGTCTCTGTGTCACTGTGTGGCAATTCTAGCAATATTTCAATTTTTTTCATTATTATTCTATTTATTATGGTGATCTGTGATCAGTGATTACAACTCCTGAGACCTCAGATGATGGCTAGCACTTTACAGCAATAAAGTATTTTTTTTAATTAAGGTATGTACATTTTTAGACATGCTGCTATCACACACTTAATAGACTGTAGTACAGTGTAAACATACCTTTTATGTGCTCCGGGAAACCAAAAAATTCATTTGACTTTCTTTATTGCGTGATTTGCTTTATTGCAGTGGTCTGGAACTAAACCCACATTCCCTCTTAAGTATGCCTGTGATGTGGCCCTTATTACATCTTTACCATCATTTCTGACAGTCTCCACCTCGCAAATTCTCTTCTGGGGGTGGTGATGTTTTTGCGCACCTCAGCCACGTTGCTTCGGATCTCGTATCCTTGTTTCCCCCCTTCCCCGTCGCGTCACACCCTCCATCTTTGCTTGCCAGGCTCTCACGTGTCCTTCAGTCTCTGCAGAGGGGTCTTCTGGTCTCTGGAATCTTTCCCTCAACCTCCGGGTTGAGCTGCCCTTCTGTGCTTTCCAAATGGCCCCCTCAATAGCCTCCTCTTTGGACACACAACATGCTGAATTGTGAGTTGCTCAAAAACAGGGGCTGTGGTCTTGTCATGTCTTAGCACAGCTGAAAACACAATAGATGTCCCGTGAATGCTGGGGGTGGGGGAGGCTTCCTGGGTGAATTGACCTTCCCATGTATCAACTGTGTAGACATAACTGGGTCAGTAGATGCGACGGTGTGAAATTTATCTCAAAATGCTTGTGTCTGGGTTGCCCATGGTAGTCAGAGGATGGAGAGCTCTTCACATTCAGTTTCTCCCCAGTTGTCACAGACACCTGGGATTTCATAAGAATGCTTTATACTTCAAAGTTGTAAACTTTCATACACTTTATAAATTAGGTTATCATATAATTTCCAGTATATTTACTCTCATTAGTATTATAAGTTTAATCTAGAATTCAAGGCTAAATTCTAAGTGATAATCGAATTTGTGGCAACATGCAATGTGTTATCACAGCAGAATGTGGAAGACTGGTTTTCTTTAGAGTCTCAGAGTGAAAACCCAACACAATGGTCTTCATGATTTATCATGCCCCTCTATGCTTTATAATTTATGCTTTATATTTGTAATCAAGAAATCTCTTGGCAAGTTGAAAAGTCACCATTTGTCTTAGAGATCATGATGATCTCGGGGCATTTGGTGTTTCGTGTTTTTCCTCTGCAGCATGTGAAGGATCTCAACAGTTTTCTCTATATCACAACCACTTCTGTCCAATGATACTTTCTGCCCCATATCTGACACTTGGAATTACTTCAACGAATGTTAAGCAGAGCAATGCTGAGCCTTCTAGATTTCTTGGTCCCTTTTCCGGACAAGATTCTAAACACTTATACCCTTCCTGATTTTATCTTCTGAAACACATGTTTATCATATACTTGGATACTGTGCCAAATACTTTACCCTATATCATCTACAACATCACGTAATCACTCACAATTCTGTACTATTTCTTACATTCAGAAGTATATATTAAGTACTATCTATTCTCCATCTTTTTTTTTTTTTTTTTTTTTTGACAGAGAGAGACACAGCGAGAGGGAACACAAGCAGGGGGAGTGGGAGAGGGAGAAGCAGGCTTCCCTCTGAGCAGGACGCCCGATGCGGGGCTCGATCCCAGGACCCTGGGATCATGACCTGAGCCAAAGGCAGATGCTTAATGACTGAGCCACCCAGGGGCCCGGTCTCCATCTTTTTTTGTAAGGCAAAATAGCTCACTCACATGAGGAAATGTCATCAGTGAGATGAAGAAATCTTATAGGTTATAAGTAATTTTTTTTCCAGTTCATTCTATTTTGTGTCACCAAGTAACACCACCTGAACACAAAGTACAATAATTCTGCAGAGTACAGCAAACTTCAGAAAAACATAACATTGTACATAATACCCATGTATCCCATGTTTTTGCTTTTAACCCATCCTCACCACATACTTTTTTTTTTTAAGATTTTATTTATTTATTCATGAAAGACAGAGAGAGAGAGGCAGAGGGAGAAGCAGGCTCCCAAGGAGCAGGGAGCCCGACGCGGGACTCGATCCCAGGACTCTGGGATCATGACCTGAGCCGAAGGCAGACGCTTAACCGTCTGAGCCACCCAGGTGCCCCTCACCACATACTTTTTTAGAAATGCTTACTGGTGGTTATCTCAGTCTTTATGCCTTGTGACCTTGTATCCATGCTCAGTGTTCCTACCCTTCCTTACACTGCCTTGGGTCAAGCTACTGTCATCTTTGTTTTTTAAGCTTTAATTTTTTTCAAAGATTTTATTTATTCATTTGAGAGAGAGAGAATGAGATAGAGAGCACGAGAGGGAAGAGGGTCAGAGGGAGAAGCAGACTCCCCGCTGAGCGGGGAGCCCGATGTGGGACTCGATCCCGGGACTCCAGGATCATGACCTGAGCTGAAGGCAGTCGCTTAACCAACTGAGCCACCCAGGCGCCCTGTTTTTTAAGTTTTATATTTGCTTTTTATTTATTAGGAGTATTACCATTTTAAAATTACTAGTTGTATTTTGTAGTAATTTTTGTTAGTATTTTGTTTACCAAATTGTATAGATTTTGAAGTCTGCTCTCAACTCTATTTTTCTTTTATCTTGTTATTTTTTAGAGCATGAATTTTTAGAATAACAGGAATACATATAAAATACTAGAGCAGAAACACTGGTACCCACTAATTAGCAGGCACAAAGATTGGTATTATTTTCAAAACTGTGTGAATAAATAGGGTCAAAAAGCTCGGATTAGGTAGCTTGACTCTGACCACTTAGCCGCAGAGTGGGACAAAATCCAGTTCTGTTTCATTCTAAGCTACTTGTTCTTTCCATCATACTATTCTCCCTCCTTTTTTTTTTTTTTAAAGATTTTATTTATTTATTTGAGAGAGATAGAGAATAAGAGAGAATGAGAGAGAGAGAGAGAGAGAGCATGAGAGGGGGAGGGTCAGGGGGAGAAGCAGACTCCCCGCCAAGCAGGGAGCCCGATGTGGGACTCAATACCGGGACTCCAGGATCATGACCTGAGCTAAAGGCAGTCGCTTAACTAACTGAGCCACCCAGGCGCCCACTATTCTCCCTTCTTACTTTTCATCACCTCCTGACCCCCAAGCTAGCAAGAGCATAGGGAAGAACCTGCACATCCTATGTTTGTGTGTGTGCACGTGCGCGCGCACGGCAAGGTGACTGTGTATGCACCTGTATGCATATGCGCGGGTTTATTCCAATGCTCCCAAATCCGGGCAATCAGAAGATGTCAGCTCTTAGGTGAATGGTTGGATCTCGCTGAATGCCATGCCTTCTTGGAGAGGGAACACCTGGCTGGAATCACAGTGTTTTCCTTGGCTCTCAGAACAGCCCTGTGAGCAGTTGCAACAATTACCATGCCCTGTACAGGCGACTCAAACCTCCCCAGTTTGAATGGACTAATGGAGGACACAATCCAGGCAGGAGTAGAATATCTCCATCATAAACTGGAACGTTTTGCTGTTTGAACTGTTGCCAGTTTTTATAACAATTTCCATCTTAAGCTGGCTCAATACATATTTAATGAATTCTTCTATAAAACCTTTAACAGCCCTCAATTCATTTCAAGTGGCAAATGACTCAGCAGTTTGAAATGATGAGCTGGATGCTGTGTCTATATTCATTACCTAAGAAGAAAAAGTGATTTAAAAAAAAAAATGTTCTTTTCTCCTTGTGCTCACATCCCTATGATGTAGAAACAAACACTTATGTCTGCCAATTGTCTTTCACTCAAGGATGTGATTTTAAAGAGGGATCCTGTAAATTTTTCATGATGAAGACTTGTGATACATATTAGTGTTACCTATCATGTAAGATTTGTGTTGTTCTATATCATCAAGCCCTAATGACCTCTTATTATTATTTTGCTCACTTATTCGTTCAATAAATATTAGTAGGTATTTATTCCTGAGAAAGTCTCTTAAGGTGCTATGGAAAATACAAAGATAAGCCAGGCAAGGACACTGGCCTCAAGATGCTTCAATGCACAGGTAGTACTAGAAGGTATTAAACGGATGCATCTGATCAGAGAAATAACGTTCAACTTATGCCTGGTGCCATACACATCGTGCTGTACCTGATAAACCTCAACACACCTTGACAGCTTGAAATGCCAAGATACCTACTGACATTTGACCTTGAGGCTCCTTTCCTATTTCAAATGTCTCACACCAGCAATCCTAAATGGTAGTTGGGAAGTGTCCCCTCCCCAGCCCACCCCACCCCACCCCACACATACATATACATAAACACACATAGGCACAGCTTTGGACACAACATTCACATCCCAAAGTCCCTTACTACCTGTCCAGCCTCATCTTCTACTACTTTTTTCTTTCCTTATTTGGCCACTGCCTAGTGGCCTAGCATATATCTCTCTCTCTCAAGTCCCTTATGCTTGCTGCTCCCTCCATCTGGCATGGTCTCCCTTAAATGGCTTCATGAATCACAACTTTATCAACTTTTTAGTTCAAAAGTTACCTAATCAATAACCACTTTATTTAAAATAGCCCTCCCAACACTCCCTTTTACCATTCCTTGCTTCATTTTTCCTACCTAGAACTTATAACATTCCATCTTATATATTTTACATGTTATTTCATACTTCTGGCCTTCCTTACACAATCGATACCTAAAATCCATAAAGCAAAATCCACTGTTATATTTCCAGTGCACAGAAGTGTTACCTATCCCATAACAAGCTCTCTCTAAGGATTTGCTATATTACTGGATAAATGAATGAACCAATAAATGAACCCATATGTCCACCTACAGACACCTGTGTTTTATTTACCATACAAAACCATGCTGTACCCCAAGATTCCCACCACTTGTGCAGAGAAGAGGGGATTCTTAGTGTGGGAGTAATAATTAAACTATCATGAAACAAAGGGAGCTTGGAATCCACCCTCTGTTCTACTTTAGAACACACAGTCCCTTTTGGAGTACATCCTCTGCAAGCTGCCTGAGATTGGGTTACATAGGTTTTTTATGCAATCCAGACAACATTTTCACTGTATATTTTATAAACATAGTTTCTGGTTTGCATAGATTTGTGTGTTTATCCCAAGGCCCCCAAATTCCAACTACTTTATGTAAACAAATGAGATCAAATAGGGCAATTGATGGCAAATATATATTCCAATCATCCCTCCTGGAGTTGTAACGTCTTTCCAGGGGCTAGAGGAATTACCTCTATGGCTCCTCTTCCAAACTCAGGGCACCATTACTCATTGCGAGAAGTGGCTCAGAGATGCCATGCCTTGGCCTCACAGGTCATCATGAAGCTTTAATAACCACATTGGTTCCTTCCACTTACTGAAACCATGTTCTCTATGTTGCATATATTCTTAAGTTCTATGGATTGCAAAAATAGGTATTTCTGTGAACTAAAGGCAGGTTACAAAAGGGAACATGAAATACCGAATCCTAGTCTGAAATGGCATACCCTCTCTTTCTGTACTCTGTTGTTGGTGGTATTTTAACGGGTGGGGAAAAGACCCTAACCAGTGTCAAGAAGTCCTCAGTATTCTTCAAGGAGATCTGTTCTGGAGTGGTCTTCTTAACAAGTCCCCTTCAAAAAAAGAAACTTTCTGAAATTATTTTCTCAGCATTCTGGAATTGTACATCTACTAGTCAATGGCTCACCCACCAAAAGGGACTCAGTGTCCCCTAAACTATATTCCATCTGTGTCATTGCCTCCAGGAAATTAGATATTTGCGTGCTACTGACAGGTTCCTGCTTTCTCAGGAAGGCAATGCTATCATGATTTTTTTAAGTCCTTCCACCTCCACTGCAGTGGCTAGAGCATCTGGTATCCCTGTTCACCTGCTGAATTAGTACCTTCTTTCGACAAAAACAAAATTTGTTTTCTAATGAAGTATCACCTCACTTACTGGAATCAGAACTTCCTAATCACCCCAGTGATGTGCCCCTTTAAAAACTTCAGGAGGTTTGCAAAGTATTTCAGCTTCAAGGCTCCCAGAAATGCCTGGACACCAGCCAGAGATGAAGCAGACGCTTCTGAGCACAGTTGATTTAACGAAGGAGTGAGTGTACAACATTCAAACTAGGACCAACTGCCGTGGGTGTTTATTTGAGACTTTTTCCAGAATCACACCCACAGATCTCGCCTGCCTAATCAGAATGACATAAGTCACAGGCTATTGTTGCCTTGTTTGTGATTGAAATTGGGTGACAAGAAGGTCGAAAGGGGCTTGGTTCCTATCTAGAATCCTGCTCTATAGCCACTGGCCTCCTGGCACATTCTGAAGTTGCTCAGCAAGATGAATGAGCAGCCCCTTGTGCCTGTTCTCCCTTTCTCTTCTGGGAAGGTAGCAGTTCCATGTCCTCTAGGTCACTAAGGGGGAGAAATGGCCTCTGCTGATACACTAGCATCTTCTCTTCTAGAGGGTTTCCCTTTCACATCATGCCCTCCGTCCTTGATCATGCTGCCCCCTCTGCCTGCATCTTGGGAAACATTCATTGCTCAGGGTGCAGGACAAACCCTTTTTTCTTTATTAAGCTTTCCCTGCTTCCCTCCAAAAGAAATGTTAGTGTTTCTTTTCCTACACTTTTACCGTAATTCATACATTCAGACCTCCAAGATAGAAACAGAATTCTTTTATTTTCCTTCTTATATCCATCTCTTTTCCTAAATGGTAAGCTTCTTAAGAGAGTTATGCTTTCTAAGATTTGATTTCCTTCCTAATGCTCACAGAAGTGACAGAGTACACACACTCACAAAAACTTTATTGAATAAATGAATGAATGAATGAATAGTTCTTCAGGTCTCCAGGAAATCAGGAATATCATTTTGTTAGTGTCTAATCTTCATTTATCCTTCCAGGGCCTAAGAAATGATTGATGTGCACTCCAAATTAGAATGAGTATAAGTACTAACATTTAAGACCATGGCAGAAAGGCAGCTCGGTCAGGGGTAGCGACTCATTTGGAAGAAGCACACTTTCTGGTCGCTTCAAACCTAGAAGCCATATCCCTTGGCTCCAGGAATGAGTAAGACTAAAGTTGTAGCGCTCTGATGTTCAGTCCCTAGCTAGTCTCACTTCTCCTTATGTCACCTGTAAATGAGTAAAAGAATCAACAGATGGCTGAAGTCTATATTTGTAGATGACAATTATAGGGAAAAAAGAGAGAGAGAGAGAAAGAACACAGACACACACACACACAAAACCTTGTAACCAGATCCAAAACTTAGAGAAAAATTCTTTGCCTGCTTATAAATAAGACCTTGAGTGAGGACTGAGGTCAGTAGCAGGTGAGCTAATTTTCTCAAGAGGTGAAGCGAGCAATGTTTCATCTGTGGTTCCTTAACATGGTTTAGCAATATTTGAGGGACTGTAATCAATCAGTGACCAATGGAAGGCAAAAAAGACCATGTTTGTGATAACATGAACAATAATAATTGAGGAAATTACCACCTACCAACCACATAGAGCTGTTTGGAGAAGTGTGCTGAATATGCATGTCATACCAGTCACATGAAGATTCTGCATACGATGTCATGTTATCATTAAGCATTTTGCCACTAAAGCATGATTATGCTTCAGAATTCATTTCAGAGTGTCTGGAAGTACTCCCTCTGAATAATTAAAAAAAAACCTGTAAACTACTATTCTTACTCTTCTGGACAATATATATTTGCTTAGTCCAATATGGACTATTTCTATGAGGCAAGATGCAAGTAAATCATTCCTAAATGAAAAAAGCCATTTCAGTTTATAGGCATCACATACTTTCCCTCCGTCTCTGGCAGATCATATTTTATTGATTAGGAACAACTGATGTGTCATAAGTAAGACTTAATTCCACAGATGGTACCAATGAGGAAGGAGCTCACACTGTATCTTCAGACATTACCTTTAAAACAATCCAAAATGAGAAGTAAGAGAATTTTCTTTGGTTTTCTTAAAAATCTTCCTTCTGATCTCTGGGAACTGAACTGAATATAGAAGAGCCATTAAGAGAATTGGATTTTCAGCTCATTGAAACCACAGTTTTATAAAGACAAGATAGGTCTCTTAAAAATCCTTAATTTTTCACTGAACAAATACAGTTGAAATTCATTGACTTCCAAACCTTTGCATTTATTTTTCAGAGGGAATGGGGCCAAGCCACTGAGAAATCCGCCATGTTCAATTAGGCCATGTCACATCCAAGAGGTTGTGGAAAAGCCAAAACACATTTGGCTGAACAAACACCATCAAAGTTGTTATAGTGTACAGATTTCTTTTAGGTTGTACGGCACTTAAAGGGCTAATGTATGACTGGGAGCAATGTAAAAAAAAAAAAAGTTCATTATAACTCGTTAAAAATGGATACAATTCTAAATCAATCCCCATTAGTTAAAGTGTAGATATTGCACATCTTAGAGAATTTTATTATAAATTCATGCTAACCCTATGAGTAATGGTGGTTAGTCCATATCTCCTTCCTTAATAAAAAGGAACAGAAGAATGCACCCAGTACATTCTTATTAAATGAAATATTTAAAAGACATCATCTTGTTTCTTATGGTCATATCCTGATTATGTCAAGTCAAATTAGTTAAGTATATAAATTTCAGTAAACAAAAGTGACAGATAAATGAAATGCATGGGGACACTCCCATGAAAATGTCTATGGATGCCATACTAGGTGGCAATTTCACACACCACCATCTGGGTATCCAAAAGAAGAAGCCAATCTTCAAATGGCATTATGTCACTGCCAACATTGCACTTTTCTCTCTGCCATGTGTTTGGATTTTTTCATGTAAAGGTCTTCAATTTGCTCTATGAAGATACATGGAAGGGTAAGAGAGCTCTGAAATCTTCTTCCATTTGTCTTTTTTTGCATTAATCAGTCTATTCTAGTCCTACCCTTTTTAAAACTAAAGCTGCCTCAGGAAATGCATTAATACGATTTTGAATATCAGAAAATGAATATTCTCAGATTTTGGTCTGTGGATTGCCTTTCCTCCACTTATAAACACCTATCAAAACTGTTAGACAACTGTCAAATGTTTAGAAGCCTAACACAGAGCTTCTGGGAGAGTATCCTGTCCTAAATACTGTGTTAGGTATTAGAAGTAAAACTATGACCAGTATAGAGGTAACTATGACCTAAATAATTTGCTATTGTGAAAGATAAAGCCATCTATACCTACAATTACAATAGAGCATGATAAATTCCATGATAAGGGAATTTGAAGTGCTATGGGAACACAAAAAGAGGTTCCTAAATTGCTCTAGGGAACCAGAGGACATCCCCAGGGAAGGAACTGATAATTAAGAATTGGAGGTTAATAAGAAGTTACCTGGGGGGCTCCTGGGGGGCTCAGTTGTTAAGCATCTGCCTTCGGTTCAGGTCATGGTCCCAGGGTCCTGGGATCGAGCCCCGCATCGGGCTCCCTGCTCAGAGGGAAGCCTGCTTCTCCCTCTCCCACTCCCCCTGCTTGTGTTCCCTCTCTCGCTGTGTCTCTCTCTGTCAAATAAATAAATATATAAAATCTTAAAAAACAAAAACAGAAGTTACCTGGGTAAGGGGATAAGATATGGCTTGTGTCCTTCAGGGGAAACAGCCTGAGGAAAAGCATGGAGGCAAGAGGTTATGCAATACTTAACAAACAAACAAATAAAAATACTTACAAAATGCAACAAAGCAAAATATGACTCTAGCATTGGCAAGACATTGGCCCTGAAGACTATGAGGAAGGGGTACACGTGAGGTGAGGAAAGGCCTTGTAAGCGAGGTCAAGAGTGCATATTTTACCTGAAGCAAAGTGGGCGACACTCTACATTTATGGAAAACTACTCGGGCTGCAGAGTAAAGAATGGATTTCTGGGAGCAAACCCAGAGGCAGGGAGACAGGCTACAATGGTGGATGTAGTCATAACAGAAGAACAGCTTATATTTGTTGGGAGCTTATTATGTATCAGACACTATTTTAACATGGGTGTTAACTCCTTTTATTCAAATCACCACCCCAGGAAGTTATATTGCTATTATTCTTTTTATGGATGAGGTTAAGGCACAGAAAGACTGAGTAATTTGCCCAAGTTTACATAGGTAGTAAAGGACATATCCAAAATTTTAACCCAGACAATCTTAGCACAGAGCCCACATCCTTAATAATCACTGCCCTCTAGTACTTGAAACAGGGTAATGTCAATGAAAACAGAAGACAGATCCTAAGGAGTCAGAGACGTGCCAGTTCCATGTCAGAGCCAAGTTTTTGATGGTCAAGGCTGAACTGAGCATTTAGAATCAGGTAAGCAATTCCTATGGGAAATGCTTCTCATGCTAAGGTCAAGGGAGGGGTACAGGTCAAAAGGAGTGGTCATTACACAGATCAGTGGAGAAGGTCAGAACAGGTCAAGTAGAGAACGGAAATTCAAAACACAGCACAAACCAAAAAGTGGGGTAAAACAGGTAGTCAAGAGATAAAGGAAAATATGCAGGAACCAAGAATTCTCAGGAACCAAAGGAAGAGAGCCAAGACACAAGAGAACAGATGTGGAGTAACAAATCCTGACAGAGCAGGCTACGTGAAACAGGTTTTTGCCTCAGGCCTGGCACTTTTTTATAGTTCTTGTTGAGTTCCAAACCAGAGTCTGTGACTTCCGGGCCTTGCCCTGCTGTGGTGGAGGGAAGGGAATAAGTAATTGGGGACACGTGATTGAACTGATGTCTGCCAGAAGATGGGGAGCAGCAATTAATGGGAGATTCTTCCTGAGAAGGCCATAAAGGACACATTATAAATAGCAGTTATTAATAGATTAGTGGATTCTCTAGATTGTGGACATTTAATAAAGATGTGTTATATGAATAACTGAATGAAGAAGGGAAGTACCTATTTCTTACATTAAGAATGGCTAAAATAAGAGGGGGTCTATATATCTAAATTATCTTTCCTAATATTGAAAGATAATTGGCATCCTTTCCAATAAGGCCATTATTAAAGACAAATCCTAAACCCTTTTTCAATATTATGAAATTTTAGAATAATAGTTTTCTATATTTGGAGTTATTTGAAGGAAAGAACATGGATATTAGACCAAGAAAGACCTAACTTCTGGGAGCCTGTTCTAACACTGACCGGCCTCAGTTCCATCATCTGGAAACTGGGACGGCAATACTTCTGTCTCAAGCTGATTGTAAACACAATAAGAATACAGAAATAAACCCTTATATTCTCAGTCAATCAATTGTTTTATTAAGGTGTCATGGCAATTAATTTAATGGGAAAGTGTAGTCTTTTCATTGAAAGGTGCTGTAACAACTGCATATCCTTGTACAAAAAGGAAGACTTAGACTGTCATCTCACACCATACACAAAAGTTAACTCAACATGAAAAACAGACTGAAATGCAGAAATTAAACAATTTTTTTAAAAAAATGATTTATTTATTTATTTGAGAGAGAGAGAGAAAGAGAGAGAGAGAGAGAAGCAGGGGGAGAAACAGAGGGAGAAGGACAAGCAGACTCTGTGCTGAGCGCAGAGCCTGATGCAGGGCTTGATCCCATGACTGGAAGATGATGACCTGAGCTGAAATCAAGAGTGCGATGCTTAACCAACTGAGCCACCCAGAAACCCCAAAACAATTTTTATAAGAGACTATAACAAAAGTTTGAGACCTTGTCTTAGACAAAGATTCTCTAGATAGGACATCAACAAAGAAAAAAAAATGTGATAAATTGGGTCTCATCAAAATTAAAAACTTTCACATTTTGAAAGACACCGTTAAAAAATTTAAAAGACAAGCAATGGATTGGGGGAAAGATATTTGCAAAACACAAATCTGATAAAGTACTAGCATAGAATTTATAAGAATACTTCAAATTCAATTATTAAAAGATGAACAATGCAATAAAAAAGTAGGTAATGAATATGAATGATATTATCACAAAGAGGACACCAATGGCCAATAAGTACATGAAAAGATGCTCAACATATTATTCATGAGGGAAATGCAGATGAAAACCACAACAAAATATCATATTGCACCCACTGGAGTGGCTAAAATAAATAAGACAGACAGTAACAAATGTTGAGAAATGGGTAGAGAAAATGGGAACCATCATACAACGTTGTTGGGAATGCAACACGTTGCAGCCACTTAAGAAAACAGTTTGGGGGCGCTGGGTGGCTCAGTTGGTTGGGCGTCTGCCTCCGGCTAGGGTCGTGATCCCAGGGTCCTGGGATCGAGTCCCGCATCCGGCTCCCTGCTCCGCGGGAAGCCTGCTTCTCCCTCTCCCACTCCCCCTGCTGGTGTTCCCTCTCTCGCTGTGTCTCTCTCTGTCAAATAAATAAATCTTAAAAAAAAAAAAAGAAAACAGTTTGGAAGTTTCTCAAAAGGTTAAACATAAAAATACCATATGACTCAGCAATTCCACTCCTGAGTGCATGTCCAAAAGAATTGAAAACGCATGTCCACACAAAGACCGGCATGTGGATGTTCATGGATGTTCATAGCAGCATTATTAACAGCCCCAGAATGGAAATACCCTAAAGGTTCATCAGCTGGTGAACGGATAGACAAAATGTGGTATATCCTACAGAGAACACCATTCAGCAATGAAAGAGAAGGAACTGCCCACACATGCTATGACAAGGATGGACCTCAAACATTATGCCAAATGAAAGAAGCCAGACACAGGACACCATGTATTGTCTGGTTCCTTTACAGAAACTGTCACCAAAAAGCAAATTGAAAGACATAGAAAGTAGATTAGCGGTTGCCAGGGGCTAGGGCATGTGAGTGCATTAGTCTAATCTATACATGGGCTGAAGAAATTTTTATTGTGGGAATGAGAGTGTTCTAGAATCAACTTATTGTGATAATTGCACTCCCTAGTAGAGTTAGTAAAAATGGTTGCATTTTACAAAGGAAATGGGTAAGTTTCATGACGTGTAAAGGATACTTTAAAAAGCTAGTTGTAAGAAGTGAGTTAATTGCTCAGGAAATGTCCATTTCTTTACTTTGACTTCCACCTCTCCCGTGTTTCACAAGGAGCACCAAGTGAGACCACCAGGCCTCCTCCTGTTTTTCACCCTCGCCTCACAGAAGATGTTTTTTTCCCATTAAAAAACAAAACACAATAAAACAACCCACCCCCATCAACCCCCCCCAAATCTAAAGACAAATCCAAGTGATCAGTCAGTTCTTACCCTTAGGAAACTGTTTTCACTACATATTCAAGGTACAGGGCTTTGCATAAGCAAATTTGGGTAATGACTCTGCTGCGGGAACAGCCTGTCTTCCCACCTTTCCTCTCGGGGCTCACGGCAGCACACATGCTCTGCACAGGGCCCAGCTGGTGGAGTCCAATGTCGCTGGCTTTGCTGAGTGCCTGGGAGAGGCCGCTGGCCTCAGCATGTTAGCAATCCTTATTTGCTGGCTCTAATAGATACATTTTGTCTCCAGCAAAAAGTCTGCGAATAGTTAATAAGAATAATGAGCAGTAGCAGAGAATTAATGGCCTCTTTATTGTGAGAGATGGAGTCCAGTGTTCAGTGTTCTCGAATAGGAAAATTGTTTTATAGGCAAAATTAACTGGAGAGACCTTATTTAGCCAATTTTGAGGTAATGGGTTTTGGCTTCTAAATGTCAGTAAATGTAGAAAAGAAGATTCCAGGTAAGGGTTGAACCACTTGCATAGTACTTCCTCAGTTACAAAAAGGAAGATGAGGCTTGTCTCCTCGGCAGCAGATGGAAGAATGACATCTGCATCTTTAGCAAAAGGAAAACAAAGAGCAATCTCTGTCGGTACATGTGAGCTTTACCTTGGTTTACCTTGCAGCTTGCACATGATTTCTATTTCTTCCAGGGATGCTGAAATCATCAGGACACCCAGATTGTCATCGTCCATGGTCAGAACATACTCACTTGGGTGAGAAGCCCTTACCTACCTCGCTGTTACCATGACTCATGTTCAGCATATGTCCTGAGAATGTTGGACCAGAAACCAGTTGGCCAGGTGGGTCCCAGGTGATAGGATCTGGAATTCCTTGTTGGTGGTTGTTCTGGAGCCCTTGGTTTGAGGGATGTCGTCAATAGGAATTCAATGGTCCAAATGACAGGTATATTGGGTTACACTATTAGGAAGCAGCCTTTTGCATGTCATATATTTATTTAAGCTGTTTTTATTTTTTAAAGATTCATTTCTTTATTTGAGAGAGAGAGAGTGGGAGGAACTGCAAAGTGAGAGGGAGAGAACCCCAAGCAGACTCCCAGCTGAGCATAGAGCCTGACACAGGGCTTGAGCCCAAAACCCCGAGACCATGACCTGAGCCAAAACCAAGAGTCAGACCCTCAACCAACTGAGCCATCCAGGCACCCCTATTTAAACTGTTTTTAAAAAGCCGACCAAAGGGGCACCT
This sequence comes from Callorhinus ursinus, assembly GCF_003265705.2. NCBI lineage: Eukaryota > Metazoa > Chordata > Mammalia > Carnivora > Otariidae > Callorhinus > Callorhinus ursinus. Next base: position 23,302,364 of record NW_027397081.1, on the reverse strand, counting down.
GGGTGGCTCAGTCGTTAAGCGCTTGCCTTCGGCTCAGGTTGGGATTGAGCCCCACATCAGGCTCCCTGCTCCACGGGAAGCCTGCTTCTCCCTCTCCCACTCCCCCTGCTTGTGTTCCCTCTCTCGCTGTGTCTCTCTGTCAAATAAATAAGTAAAATCTTTAAAAAAAATAAATAAAGACAAACAAACAACAAAGACACAATGACAAAACTTAGAGCAAACATTGTTGAAATGGCGGTAGGCAATTTCAGAGTACTAGAGTCACATTGTTAAATGTGATCGGCCAAGGATGGCGCCATTATACATGGAAAGAAGCATCAGCAACAGAAAAAGTTCCATGTCAGCCATCCTCACTCAAATCTGTCATTATTCAGGCAGATTCATGACCATATTACAGGACAAGTCTTGTTGAAGAACTAGGGCAAGTTTTAACAACTGGATTCACTTTAAAACCTTTTTTTTTTTAATTTGTATCATCAACTTACTTTCTTGATCTCTTCAAAAATAATATGATAATGTGCCAGGCACAGTGCTGAGTTTGGCAGGGAAGAAAAGATGCCCTCACAACCTTCCTGAGTTCTCACAGCGCATCAGGGTAAGTAAACAAGCGGTCCCGCTGGGAGCTTCAAGGGAGAATATGCCAGATGCCTTCAGAATGGTTAAAAGATAAGGACCGTCAGGTGAAGGGACTATCTCAATTCATAAAATGGGTGCACAAAGGCTTCACAGAAGAGGGACTAATTGAGACATGCTTTAAAAAAAAATGAAGTCATGAAATAAAGGAATTTTCAGGGACTCTTTGAGAGGAAGAAAGCAACACAAGCAAGTCCAAGAGACAGGAAAGCCAGAGGGGTTTGGGGACCTGTCAGAAGTCCAGTTTAAGTGGCATGTGGGACACTGTTAGGGAGGTGTAGGACAACCGGGACAAAGCACTGTAGAGAGCCTGTGGTAGTTGATGAGGGAGCTGATCATAATATTCCTTGGGTTAAAGACTTTAGCCTGGAGTGCTATGAAGAGCCGTGGGGTGGTTTGGTCCATCTGGAGGCTGCATACAGATTGGATTTGAACGGCAGATTCGAAAGGCAGAGGGTTCAGTTGTGGAACTGCTGGTTCCACAAAGCTCCTGCTGGTGGCTAACTGGAGGTATTTTGGAATGATCCTGGCAATGAGATCAGTTTAGAAGCCACTCTGGTGAACCAAGGAAAAAGATAATCATTGGGATTTGACTTACGTTGGTCATGGTAGAAAAAAGGGAACATGAATGAACAATTTTGGACATAGGATATGCTTCCAACTAATGATGGAAAGAATATCAATTCTATTCACAAAAACTGATCTGTGGCACAGATGAGGTACCTTTCTTCACTTCGTGTTGATCTGCTTTCCTCATATCCTTGCTGAAATGTCTCTCAACTTCTAGTTTATTCTTTTCTGAAGAAAAAAAATGATAGCAAGCTTCTAGCCTCAAATCCTGTTCTTGCCAAAGACTAGAAAATGCGATACAAAGGAAGATTCTTTGGAACACTTTAGACAAACTTGCCTATAACCTGTGAGACAACCTTCGTTAGCATTCTCAGTGCTTTAGCATGTGGCCTGAGACCCAGTAAAGTTTCAATAAACATTTGCTGAATGAATGAATAGGTGGATGGGTGGATGGATGGATGGATGGATGGATGGTTGGATGGATGGATGGCTGGCTGGCTGGCTGGCTGGATGGATGGAGACATAGTTTCTTTATGGCTCAGTACAAATTAAGGTAAATTAATTCCAGCAGTTCTATCTTCTTTAAAGAGTTCCATAGGAACTGAAATATCTCGTTTCCTCCTCCGCCTCCTCCTCTTCCAGAGAACACCACCACCACCACCACCCTGAACTAATATTTGCTAGGCATTTTCTATGCTTGAGTCAATGCAATTAGCAGATGAGTTCAGCCCAGTGAACTATATTTTCCTCTATTTCCACAGCTATCTTTCACATGGCAGAATTAAAACCCAGCCAGGGCAACTTACCTGGACAATCTTCTCAGGGAAAATTTCAAGAAAGAAGAAATTGAATTGTCTTGAGTTCCCTCTAGTGAAGCTTTTCTTCCCCCAACAAAACTTGGCAATTAAGCACATTTACCTGACTCTCAAGATGCCTCCCACTGCATCCCTTGAACGGCTTTTCTTTGGGGGATGAGAATAATGGAACCAAGTGGCAAAGAATTCTGGGATACAAACAGCATGTTAGCATCAGGCCCCAGGGTTTTATAGAACCAAGTGGAAGATGCCACAGAGGTGACTGGCTTGAACAAAACTCACAGAGATAATCAATTTGATCACACAGGCAGACACTGAAGTATTTGTTAAAATGTCAGGGTTATGGATAGTGCCAATATATTTGCTTTGCAATGCATTAGTCTTTTTAAAAGCCTGTATCTAATGCGACACGGGACACAGTTTTATTTTGTCGTGCCCCCCCCCCTCACCGCCCCACTACACAGTCTTCTATTAAGAAATATAATATTCTGGTGTTCTTTGGAGGTGGGTTTTAGGGTTTTATACACAGAGACTTCTTGCCATATACCGACAGAAGAGAAATTTATTTGTGCATCTGCTGTTTATTTTAGGAAGGTTTGAGAAATACATAATAGTAGGTGAGTATCAGGCCCATTTCTTCTTTGTGGTCAACCTGAAATCCAGCTGAGAGCGGATCTTAGCAAGAATAGAAGACAGCACAGGGCAGGGACCTGTATCATCTCCTTAAGGAAAGCCAAGTGACATCCCACACTCCGCTTGATGTTAACCTAGGCAGCCAGCTACTTGTTCCCTTGCTATTCATGGAACATTCCTGAAGTCCGGATTAGCCACTGGCTCCTGGGAGATGCCTGGTTGTTCCACAGAGGAGCTTGACCTTTTGTTACCATTGGGCGATCTATTTAATACCCAAAGACCTGCATGGTTGATCACCTTAACTCAGGAGTTTGTAGCTTAAAACGGAAAAGGTAAAAATAATCAATTGCGATTGAAATGACACAGTATGCATATACTACTCTAGCACTGAAATGATATTTTTACATGTAAGAAATAGGAGAGAGGAACAATTTATTGCTCCTCAAGTGAATTATTGGGACAGCTAGAAAAAATATTTTTTAAAAATATCATGTAGGAGAATTCTTAAAACAAAGACTGATCAGCTGTAAAAATTGCTATGTGAAAGACTTTCATATATACTGGGCCATTAATTATTTTGCTTTCTATAGATTTGGAGGAACATCTCTTGTTTTCCTTTGGGGAAGAGTGGTGCTACATAGCTAATGCTCTGTACAGCCTTTCAGCTCTTTCAGTAGTTTTTGCTTTTTTTTTTTTCTTTTTCCTAGCCAACAGAGAAGACTTCTATTCCAATTTCCCTCTTCTCTACCCACCTGTAGCTGGATCTGCCTATTCATCTTTAGAATGTCTACCCTGTGGAAGAATTTAAGGTCTTCCCAGCTAACAACATAAAAATATTTCAGTTATGTCATTTTGACTCTTCCCAAACGATATGGATCTGGGTTTATAACCTAGTTCCTTATCAGCTGAAATCTTGGCCAAATATTGAAAATTCTGAGTCTCGAGGTGTCTGGGTGGCTCAGTCGTTTAAGCATCTGACTCTTGGTTGTGGCTCAGGTCATGATCTCAGGGTGGTGAGATGGAGCCCTGAGTCAGGCTCTGTGCTGAGCTTGGAACCTGCTTCAGATTCTCTCTCTCTCTCCCTCTCCTCCTCCCTCTGCTCCTCCCCTTGCTCACTCATCATGCGTGCAGTGCATGCATGCTCTCTTTCTAAAATATGAATAAATAAAATCTTTAAAAATATAAAATTCTGAGTCTCACTCTTTCATATGCAGATAATCGTAACAATTACAACAACAGATATTTAATAAGCGCTGGGTGCTGTTTTAAGTGCTTTCTGTGCATCAACCCATATCATCCACTCATGATTTGGAGGAAGGCATCATAGCTCTACTTGACAGATGAGGGCAAAGCATCTACCCAAAGTGAGGATGAAGTGAGATAAACGGACAATACCATCAGAACTGATCTTGGGGATGGTGCCCAATACATTTTCGTCCTCTGTCCCTCCTTCTCTTCTTCCTGAACGTCCATGTCCTTACAAATACTTCTCCACAAGCCCCAAACCAGCACAGATATGAAGAAGGGAGCATAGTGCACTGCCTTCAGAATTCTGGCACTTTTGCTAAACACACAGCAGATGCAGTTAGAGATGAGGACTGGTCCTTTTCCAACTGCGCAGTGACTGTTTATTTCTTGCTCTGCATCTAGCCCAGTGTCCTATCTGCATTGTAAACTATAGTATGTATATTTGGTATAGCACATATGCTCTGATTTAAGAGGATCAGTCTGGGGTCAAGAAGCTGGTGGCTGGCCCAGCTCTGCAGCTCATTTGTTGACCAACAGAACCGTGCTTATTCCTTGGGTCCAGTGCAATCATTTGGCCTCAGTTTCCCCATCTACACAATGGGCTCTGTAGTCACTGCTTTCATCTGACTCATTGTAAAGATGTGACCAAGGTGATTGCCATGTCTGGCCACACTTCAGGGGCCATGTATGTCTCAGCTCAGTTTGCAGTCTGGCCTGAGCATCCTGGATAAACGGTGCTGGAGAGCCATTGGCTATTATTGGATTTAGCCCAAAAGGGAGAAGGTGAAAACAAATCTGTGTTCAGAGCACCTATAAAAAGCACAAGCTGTACCATTTTCATCCCCGTGAGTGGAGAAACAGGAGACTTCCTGGGATGTGAGTCTTGCAGGCTTTAGTTTTATTAAAAGGTAGACAGCAGAGTAGAGACAACTGTACCAAGTCCAGCTGAAACCACAGGAACTCTCTGGGTCTGGCTCTCTCTCTCTCCCCTTCTGTAGACAGAGATTTCTAATAACTGCTTTCATCTGACTTATCATAAGAATGAAATGATACCATGGATGTGCAAGTAACTTGTAACTAGAAGCACTTTCAGTTCCTGGTTCTTCTCTAGACAGAGAGAGGGTAGGGGAGAGGGAGGGAGAAGAGAGAAGCAGGGAGGGAGAGAGAGAGACGCCATCTAAAATGCATACACTAGAGCACAAGCTGGTGAGACAAGATCAGCTTTCTTACCAGACTTGACTCAAGAACGTTCAGCCAACTGAGGAAGGATACCAGATGAGACTGCAGGCTCCAGGGTTCATAGCAGAAATAAGAAAACAACAATTAGTTCCTCCAGAAAAGGAAGTGCAGAGATTCATACACCTGATATTGACTATTCCTTTGTCCCTTCCTCCCTTCCTCTGATATTCACTGAGCAAAATGCTAATGCATCAGAAGCTTACCAGTTGCAGGTAGCTCCAAATGTAGTCTCATGCAGACTTGATAAACCCAGCTTCACTGTGATGGCCCTCTTGTTCTTGATAGTGTGCAAATGGGATAGCAGGAATCTACTCTGGATCCTTGGCTCAGGCCTCAGGTCTGAGCCTCAGTCTGAATGCTGGTTTTCGGGGTGGCTAGCTGACAGGGTTTACTTGCAGACCGGAACCAGTGAACAGAGCAAAGCCCCCCAGGATTCTCCTGTTTGGTATTCTTCCTTAAGTCGTCCCTTATCTAGACTGTGCATAAGGGACTTGTCCCTCTTTTAGCCTTAAGGTAGTTATGTGCATCAGGGAGGGATTGAAAGAAGCCATTGTAGGGGTCGGTAGAATTTTTTAAGGCAGCCTATATCACTTAGCCATTGTTCTGGCTGTTGTTGTAAGTGCCATAAAAGAAACATCTACCACCTGCCCAGAGTTCATGGATTGAATTCCAAACAGTTTGCTTCCCATGCTCCACAAAGCACTCTCACTTTCTCTCTATGTGTCACTCTATTTTTCCTGGACCTCTTGGCTGCCAACCTTCCTGTCTATCTACCATTTACTCTCCATGCTGCTTAGAGTTGCCCCCGGTCCTTCCATCTACTCCTTCACCTGCTCCCCTGGGATCTCGCTGGCTATTAATAATGTTCCAGGAATAGTCCTTCCTGCTTGGCCTTGTCCTCCAGATGTCCCTGTCCAAATGTAGTCCCTCTGGATCACATTCAGACCCACCCCACTCCCATTCGATTGGACTGGGTAATGTAACAAGGGATCTGAGCAAAGTTTATCATCAAGTAACACCATTATTATGCATCCATCACACCCAAAGTACTCTGTCAGCTAGCATGGGGTTCCTGAAAGTCATAAAATTAAATCACTGACATTTAAAATAGTTGCCCAAGTTTATCTGACAAGTAAATGTCACATCCACAATTTCTTTCATCAAATTTTGCCTTCATAACACATATAACATAATATCGCTTGCCCCAATTTACCATCTAGATTTTGAGACAAGGCATGCAAAAACCCGAAACAATTCAATACCAAACAACAACAAAGACCACACTGAGGAGATGTCCCAGAGGAGGGTGTGATTAATTGCTGAATGAGAGACTCAGTGAAGTCTGGGAGTTCAGAAGTGGGGAGGTCGCCACGGCTAGAAGCCTTCATGGCAGGGAGGCAGCGGGAGCAGCCTTTCTAACAGAACTGCACTAGGAGTCAAGGGTGGTAATATATCACAAAGAGAACAAAGCCCTGACAGAGGAGGATGGCTCAGCCAAAGCCATTCTGATACCATCTCTGTGGCAGAAATTTAAGATATTATTTAAGACTGAAGTTAAATCCAATTGACTTGCATCTTTGCTGTTTCCATTAAAAAAATTTTTTTTTAATTAAAAAAGCAAAACAAACAGACAAAAGCTCAGAAAATCCTTTATGACTCCAGGAACTTAAATCTCATATCAGGCTCTTGCAATCAGGACAAAGAAATCATTTGTTTTGCAAATGACCTTTGGAATTACTTAGTTTGGGGCTGTGTCTTGCTGAATAACACTTCACAGATGAAGAGCAGCAAAGTGTGACCCCTGGAAACAGGGACCTCCTGCTCAAGCACCACTGAACTGAAGCCAGATTGTTGTTTGGCTATTCAGTGCTTCCTTCTTTCCTAGAACCCCATCACCCGACCCAACTGACTGGACGCCTCTGAAACCCAACTCAGCCTTTGATCCATTCTGACTCATTATTAACTCAAGTGACTTGATCTCTTGCAACTCATAAATATTCTGAGATTGTGATTTCCAAAAGAGCCACTTACCAAGAGCTTGGAGCAGCCTTCCTGAAAGATCCCTTTGCCCCTGGGGTGCTCTGAGACCCATCATCATCTTTGCTTCTTGGATAAAGCCTTGTTAAGATGACTTCCAGCCTTTCCCCCCTCTACTGGTGATTAAAAAAAAAAAAAAATGGCAGCAGGTGCAGGCTGGAGGTGGAGATACTTTTAGTAGTTGAGCATGATTAATTTCTGCTCTCCTCATTTTAAAGGCAGAATTTTGTGTTGCTGATAGATCTGGGAGACACGTTACCTACCAGCCCACAGTTTAAAAGCAATTGGTTTTAACAATATAGATAGTACACAATGTAATGCAAATAAGACTAAGGAAGGCTGTGATAAATGTATCTCATCCAGCATAGTGCCAGCAACATGATCTGAACTCACAAATCCCGCTCTTGGGTAGCAACATAAATCCTCAGTGGTGCCTTATCAGCAGCAAAGGGCAGGAGGAAACTGGGAAGGAGGAGTGTGTCTCTAAATCACAGCGGAGGTAAATAAATATCTTCAGAATCGAGATGATCATCCTTTCAGAAGGTGGCCCGTGGGGACAGATTTATTCACCTTGCATTGAAAGCCACCAGAAGTAGAAGAAACTCCAATTTGCAACCACTTTCCACAAAAGGCAGCCCAAGGATCGGGTAACGTTATGCCTTGAATTTCTGAGAGAACACCATTTTATTTTCTTTTATTCTTTAATATAAAGTTGAAACAGTATAAATAATCTCAAAGTATTGTAATTATTATAGATTTTCATAAAGAGAAAGTCCTAAATCAGTGGGAAAAAGCCTTCATCAGATCACATGCCCCAATTTTTTTGGTGTAGGAAATTGATGGTCACCAGAAGCTTGAAAGCTCATATGCTGTGACAAGGTCTGCCTGTGTGAAAATGAAGAGCTCCTCCTATGGCTTTTCTGCTTTCTGGCAAGAAACAAGGGATGAAAGAAAAAGACCATGGAATTTGTATGTTTACTCAGTTCAGCTCTTCTTGTTCTTGCCATAATATCCATCACCAAAATGATTATCATAACGCTGCTTTAACTTTACATTCTATTTTACATCTTACAAACTGTCTTTGCATATATCAGTATGGCATACATAACAGGAGGCTGGTAATTATTATCCTCATTTTACAGGTAAAGAAATTATGGTCCGAGAATAAGAGAATTGTGCAAGCTTACAGGGTGAGTAAATAATTGAACTGAGCTAGCTGATAGATCATACGTCTTCCCAAGAGATGCTCTGCTGTGTTCACTCACCCACATTATTACAGGAGCTTCAGTGTCTCCCTGGCACCCAGTGACCACTGGAGAAATAATGGGGTAACAGGGAAAAAAGTGTAGCTACTGTGCAAACTTTCAAAGGCCCAAGAACCAATTTGTTTTGAATAGTAAGAATAGTTACTAGACTGATTTTTAGAAATAAAAGAGACCTCAAATCTAGCCAAAGGGAAATCACACTTACCTAGCTTAGGACACTCTGTACTTTTTGGATGCACTTCTCACGGTTCAAAATTTAAATTTAATTATGTGTGATCACTTAATTAAGTCTGTCTCTCACTAGGCTGAAACTTCCATTAAAACCGTGATTTTGTTTGCTCTTCTGCTCACCATTTCATCCCATGTCTAGCACAGTGTCTGGCACTCAATAAGTATTAACTGAATGGTTGAATGAATGGGCTAATTAGAGGACCAAGACCCTAAAGAAGGATAAAAAAAAAAATAATAAGGAATTTCATATGAAATATGGATGGAGCTGTCCTATCCACACAACCTACTTTTTTGATTCTGTGTTTTGGAATAGAATCGTATCAGGTAGCCTTAATTTCAGCTACTAGTGACTCATCATGGGAGATCCAGAAAGTCAAGTCTAGTGAGGGTGAAAGGGAAGGAAAGAATGAGAATCAGAGTTGTCTGATTGAAGAAAAATATAAAATTATTCCCATAGCAGGGTAGCCACAATTAAGGAGAATGTTGCTTCCCAAAATATGCGGTAGGAAATAGCCATTATAGTTATAATTGCTTCTAAAAGAGATAACTCTAATTCCAGCCTGACCATGGCATGCACAGTGTCTGATACTCCTTGGGGGTGTCTTTGCTTTCTGGCTGAATTCACTTGAAGATAGATAGCCAGCTTTGTTGGAAGAAATCTATAGTCTATAGTCTATAGAATCTATAGAGATAGGTAAAATTGAGTAATTGGGTTGGGGCTAAGCCTCAATCCTGGCCTTATTACTTATAGTAAATATAACTAGATGGAGCTAAGTGGCTTTGGTTCTAAGTTCGGCTTCTTTTTGTCTTCCTTGTTTCCTCTGTCTTAACTGAAGTCTCAGAAAGGTCATTGGGAACTCAAGTTGACATAGGCAGCATCTCAAAATGGTACATAGCCTACAGTGAGGGTAATGATTGCCATGCACCTAACATCAATTGATTTCTTGTAAAATTAGAATATTCCTGGGAGTCCTTAGATTTGTTGCTATTGAACACCAAATTTCTAATTTACTGCTCTTAAATCAGGTAGAATTTTTCCTTCAGTAGTAAATAAATGATTCATACCTAAGTTTACAATTATCAGTATATTTCTTTGCTTAACTTTGACCAATAGGTTGGGATGGGAGATTGATTTTCTAATCTTCTATTAACTGGTAATGAAAGAAGTGTCTCCTTAATAGTTATCTCCAGCCTTCTGGGTATGTTAATATTAATAAGGAAAAATAGTAGCATATTAGTTAAACATTCAATTGGATCTTAAAACCCAGGTCTTCTTCATTCTCAGTGGCCTATTTTCCTTACTGTGGCTGCCTGCCCTCCTGCTTTTCCCTGTGCTATACCTTCCCTTCTCCCCAGTCATATGGCTCATTGTCTCAAGGCCTCAAAATGCTTGGTACAGGCCGAATAAATAGTAGGTGCTCCAAAGAAATTTGTTGAATAATTCAATTAAGAGTAGACGCAAACCCTCAAAGCCATTCAGAGTTATGCTCCCCCTGGGGAGATTTGCTGACATGAAAAAGTGTGCCACAAATTAAAACACCTGACACAACTTTTCTGCAAAATTTAACAGAGCTCAAAAAAAAAAAAAAAGGTGCCATTGCTAGATTATTCTTAAAACCCCATTCATATCAGGAATACCCAATTCTGTTTATTAAGTCTTCTTCAAAAACAGGTTCTAAGGCTTCATCAATGTTTATAAAACATTTTGAGATCTCTCTGAAATTATTAAGGGGCAAAATGCTAGTTATAATTCTAGCCCACCTGGGAGTCAAGTTCATCGAATATCACCGGGAAGAATTCTCTGGCTAATTGGACTTTGCTTATTTTCAGACACCTACCAGAATTTCTTCGCACCTATGGCTCCTTAACTATATTGTAATTTTGGGGATTTCGTTTTATCTTTATTTCCAGAAGTAACTCAGAAAACATCCCTTGTATCAGCCCATTCATGCTTAAAGCACCCCTTCCATGAAATATGATGGGTAAGGAGTGAAGATTTAGAGGGAGAGTTTTGAATTTGGGTCTTCTAAGAAAAGTTTTTCTTCTTCATGTAATGGATCTTGATAGAGCTAGAACTAGAACCCAGATGCTGTCCACTAAGTGATGGGAGGACATCTCCTGATTGGTGTTATTGTTCCCATGTATAGGAATAACAGTCAAGAGGCAACATGAAGGTATCTGTAAGATGTCATGGTGCAAAATGAGCTCAGCCTGTTAATTAACACGAGAATAAAGAAACCTAATTTTGCGCGTTCAAGACTGTGGCTGATCTCTAGCCCTGTGGATACTAGAGCAAATTTCCTGCTATCACCTGTTGGTCACCCTTTGCCTCATTAAATGACTGTAGATCAATGAGCATGCGGAATCAGGAGACAGTTCCATCCTAGGGAAGGCAAATTGCAGTCCAACTTCAAAGCAACACACCTGACCTCATAGAAAAGTGCTCTGGTTTATTACTTTGCACGACTGTGTGTTTCAATTTATTGCACTGATGACTTACCTTGTACTACTCTGTGTTCAATTATGTATTTCCTGCTCTCATTACAGACCTTCAAACGACTGCAAAAATATATTCATTTAATGCTTTTTCCGTTCTTTTAAAATTTTTATCACTCAGAAAGGAGGAAGAAAATGGTTTGAACATTAACACTGGGTATAAACTCAGATTGATTTTATGTACTTAAATTACTCCAATAATTGGGGCAAAGAAATTCTCTCACCTGAAGTAACTGAATAGTAGCTAGAAAAATATATTTGGGATCTTAACTATTCAGATATTTTGCATGTACCAACTTCCAATATGTAGCTCAACACAAAGAAAGCAGTATAATGTGAAAATTGGGGGCTCAAAAGAGCAAGTGGACCAGAGTGGGATTTTGGAAAAGATGGGGACAAAAATTTGAAAGACTTATGGTTTATTTGAGTCTTTCACTAAGTTCGTGATTTAGTCAAATCTTATTTGTGAGAAAAGGTTATCTATGTAATTGTTCCCCATTCTTAAATGATATGGCTATTTTTTCTACTAAAAGCCAATATATATGATGAAAGATGTACGAGTCTGTTCTTTCTTACTCCATAGAGAAAGAAAGACAATGAGGATGTTCTAGACGTTGTCTTATATTAAAATAGATTCCATCAGTGGGTTATGACTTAAGGAGAAAAGGATATGGTACTCATAGCATTATTATAATTCTCTTTTCTGATGTTTGAAATTTATATATTAGGGATAACAATGAAGTAAGGCTTAAATGCTAATACTTCTGAGAGAGGTAATCCTGTTAATGACATTCATCCTAAGGGGTGAATAAATGATTTCAATGCCTATCCTGAAAAATAATAAAAAGGAGAGTATGAGGGGGCAATGGGTTGCTCGGTAGGAGACAGTATAAAGGGTCCTACAGGGAAAAAAGAAAAAGACGCATACCAAATGGGAGACTAGAGACTTAGAGAAGAAAAAGTTCTTCGTAGTTAGGGTTTGAACGAAGCCAGATGGTGAGTAGAAGAATCGAAGGAGCTTATCTTATTTTTATTGTCCAAGAATGTGATAGATCCATTTGACGTTCAGATTCCTAGCTTAGCTTTCAAGCACCTAAGCACCAATGGTGTGAAGAACAAGCTAATTTGGAACAGTTAAATCCCACAGTTGCTGGAACAGTGCCAGGTGAGAAGATAGAAGAGAATCAAATACCATGTAACAGTACAACCGGTCCCCAGTTGATCAAAAACACTGTCTAGCTAGCTATGTTCCTTTCCTTTTCCTATAAACGAACAAGTGGAGACTATCAGTGAATTTGGGGTTCTCTGGGGTTGGGAGCCACTGACTGAATTTGTAGGAGGACTAAAAATTACAGGCAGTTCTTTCTTCCTGAAATTGTGCCATTCCTCTGCCTGTGATTGCTATCTGCTGTTCCCAAGGCCGGAAAATCCCTGCCCCTAGACATCACTAGACATCTCTTCTTGGGCTACTCACTGGTAGTTCCAAGTCTCCACACTTCAGGTATAACCATCTGTCTTTTGGAGTGTTGTTAAATGTTCTCCCAAAATCTGATATTAAAAAAATTGTATCCTTATTACTCCAAAAAGCATGCCATTCACCATTTTTAAGTTGGAAATAAGTGGTATTGTCACAATGAGAACATCACAATATTATGATGCATCACTAGACACATCTCTTCAAAGCAACAGGTGGAATATGAGAAATATTACTTGTTTAGCTTACACAATGGCAGGCAATATATTTGTTCTCCTGACTCATTCTTTTTTTTACCCATGTGAATCAGTTTTGAAGTAGTAAATCTCATGGATGTTATTGTATCTTAGTATATCCTGGAATTCATTTGCTGCCGTTCTCTTCATTCACTACATTTACCCAGTAAACATGATGAATTCCTAAAACATTGCCAGATACTGTGCCAAGTGCTGGAATATGGAGATTAAAAGGGGGGCCTCTCTGCCCATGTCTTCTGCAAGTGTAGGGCTTCTGAAGTCTCCCTGCTCTTCAATTCCTAGAACACTGAGGATCCAGGTTGGAGTTTCTGGATTATTAAAAGTTTTCCAAGGTCATTGAAACAAATACACAACATCCCAATTACCCAGGGCATTCCCATTAAGCTATTTTGCATTTCTTCTGGCCCCACACTCAATTTCTAGTTCACCCTGAGTTTAATTAACTATTTTTTGTTTTAAATAATTCTTATTCTGATCTCCTTTTTTCAACATCAGAAAGCTACTCTTTAGCAGCCCCAGCTGTGTTTCTTCTTTGCCACCTTCTTGAGGTGAGGCCCTTTCAGTGGTGTGCAAATAAGGAAACCTCCTTGAAAGTCAAAGGCGCAATCTGGAGCTGCCTTTGCTGAGAAACTCTCCTCATTATAAAGGCATCAGGTAACCTATTTTGAAATATAAAACAGGCTTTTCAGGCTGCAGCTGAAAAACATGGTATTTTAAGATTTGTCTTGAAGACTTCCTTTCAAAGGCTGCTTAATGAATTCCTGAGTTTAGAGGGAGTCAGAGAAGAAAAGCATCCTCTTCACTTTTCCTTTGTTCCCTTAAGAAATTAATTCACGTTATGATTTATGGAGGCTGCTCCAAAGCATGGGGTAGCTAAGATTCCATTCGCTAGGCTCATCTTACAGCGATTCATTCTTGTAACTATCATCAGGGATGGAGAGTGTACCAGACATTCTTCCACAAGGAACCGATGGCACAGTCAAATTAGGACAATTCAAGGAGAGTGTATTTATAAAAAAAACTAACTAAAAAGGAGCACATGGGGTGTTAGAGAACCACATGTGATGGTATAGGAACCCCAGGCTAGCAGGAGCAGCTGGGGCTTACTACGGGCCTCAAGGCACCTGAGGAGGAAAACAATTACCAGAACCAGGAAGGAGAGAATCCTGTAAGCAAACTACCTAGAAGGGTGGAATGATCTTGTCTGGAGGGACATAGCTAGCGTGAAACAACTTTTAAGGAGGGAGCCAGAGGAATAAGCACTCCCTTCTTCCATCTCTAGCTGGGGTTCCCCTTTGGCTAAACTCACTTGGAAGCCATAAGATACAAGAGTCCATCACAGATCTCCCTGTAGGTCAGGCTCCTGGGACAAAGAGTGGGATGGAGACTTGGTGGAGATAGACCCAGAGAGGCAACTGGAAAAATCCGGCGCAAGCAGGGAACATGCCAGATTATGTTATTTCCATGCTCAAAACTCTGCCATGGCTTTCCACATCCTTCACAGAATTCTCAAAGATCCTCACCACAGCCTATAAGGCTCTGCCTCCCATCTGTGTCTCTGACCCCATCTCCTTCCACTCTCCCCTTGCTTCCTCTGCCCCAGCCACTCTGGCTTTCTTGCTCCACCACGTGGGTCCTTTGCACTTGCTATTCTCTCTTGAGAAAACTCTTCTCCAAGACATCCTCCTAACTTGCTCTCTTGTTTCCTTCATATCTAATGGGGGAAAAGTTGCCTATCAAAGAACTCTTCCTTAACAACCAATTTAACAATATACCTTCCCACAGTCAAGCTTGTCTTCTCATCCTGCTTAATTGTCCTTCTTGACACTTCATATCATGTCTATATCTTTATTGTCTTCTTCCACTAGAGGAGAAGTTCCCTGAGAACAGAGATTTTTATTTGGCGATTACTGTATTTATGGAGCTTAACAGAGTCCCTGGCATATATTGTATACTCAATAAATAATATTCCTTGGACAAATGAAAAATAGATGAAGATTTTAGGTAGAGAAGATAAGAGTTGGGCTTCAATCAGTGGTAACAGGAAAATTTAAGTAACGTTATTCTAGCTAAAAAAAAAACACTGAATAATATGTGTGGTATAAATTTTAAGACACAACACAAAATAAGTGATTATTAATATTGTTCTAGTAACTACCATCAACACACAGCATGAATGGATAGACTATACCTCAAGGCTCATTCATATGTATCTGCGGTTAAAATCATATTTTTGCACTTATTTTTCTTAAACTTACTAAGGATGTTTTGATGAAAAATGTTTTTACTGCATATATAAATGCTTCATTTATTAAAATATTTGTGAGTCACATTGAGAACATAGGATTTTGTGTTTAGTTCATTTAGGCCCAAAGACGTTAAGTGAATTAAATCAAAAGCACACACCAAACCAATGATGAATACAGTCTTAAGATACAAAGGAAAAGGACCATGTTTCAATAAAGAAAAAGGCTAACAGTTGAAATGAAAGATTTGCTTTAGAAAATATTCACCCAGCCACCCCATCCCTTCCAGCCCCCATGGGAGTCGATCCCACTGGAATGATTGGCAGATTTGTATTGTCTCGTGAACCTTAACAACCAGGAAGATTTTTTTCCTTTTATCCAACCAACCAAAAGGTGGCAGACTATCACACAACATTATACCTGCCCTAACACTGAGAACAAAGCAGTATTAACTTTATATTGTTCACATTTTCTTTGACAACCTAAGGCATTTTATATATTCAAAGAAAAGTTAGAAACTGAAGCTATAAATTAGCTTATGACAAGAGAGATAATCATCATTTTTTATTTTTTTTTATAATTATTATCACGCAGAGCTTTTGGTTGCCCATATCTTAGGCCTCAGTCTTAAAGGAAGTCATAATCTGAATGGACCAAATGCAACCAAACCAAACCAAACCAAAAAACCAACAAAAAAATGTCTGACCAGAGAGAATCCTGTGTCCCATTGAAGCATCCTAAGTATGGTTTTGAACATTTCTATGGATGAATGCTCTGAAGCCCAGCATAGTTACATAACTTGCCCACAATTTCTTAATACTTCTGGTGCTTGATAGAACCAGGAGAGCTTTAACTCATATCTGTCTCTCTCCAAAAGAGTCATGACTGTTTCCTTAGACCATGCGGTATTTTCATTTCCAGACTTATGGAACTTAAAGGACATTTTATTGCTAGAGTTTAAGCCAAGTTCAAGTCCAAGCTCTACCAGCTCAGGGATCTAAAACAATTTGAAAGAATCAGAGTTAACTCAATCGAATTTAGAACCAATTTGTTTCCATTCTCTTGAGGAAGAAAGGTGTCAGCTAGAGCCATTGTGACCATCAGACTTTATCACTTTTAAAGGGCCACAACTTTCCCTGCCTTCACTGAATTCTTGAATACTTAGATTTTTTTTGTCACTTTATTTTTTATTTTTTTTAGTTTTTTATTGTTATGTTAATCACCATACATTACATCATTAGTTTTTGATGTAGTGTTCTATGATTCATTGTTTGTGCATAACACCCAGTGCTCCAAGCAGAACGTGCCCTCTTTAATACCCACCACCAGGCTAACCCATCCCCCCACCCTTGAATACTTAGATTTTTATTCTGAGCCCCAAATGGGGGCTCAAGGTTTTGTTCTGAAAACACATAGGCAGGAATTTTCTCTTTATAATGGAAAACTCACGGTAGGTTGACCTTTCTAAAGTGAGATTAAAGAAGGAAGATATTTATTACTGAACATCTCACTCTATTAAATGTAGTAATTATTCAAAAGGATTTTTGAGCATTTTAGGCTAGATCAACTTTAACTTGTGAGTTTCACATTTCCTTTGCCAGCACCAAAAACATGATTTACCTTTATCAAAAGAAGCCAATATGTTTGTTTTTCAGGAACACACTAAGTTTAATAAGTATTTATTAGTGCCAAATACTATATGCTCACTGGAGTACAGCAGGAGGATGATGATATAATCTGTGACGTTTAGGGAATTTTAATTTCATTTTGGAGCCAGGAAATACACACACATAATGATAAATTTCTATTTTAAAATATCTGTTTGAATGCCCAAACACCTCATGGCAAACTAAGCTCTATAAAAGTACAGAAGGAGATGTGTGGGCAAGAGATAGCTGGGAACACCTGATGGAATTTGGCTAGATGATAAAAGAGAGGTAGAGTTTGGTTTCAGGGGACGAGGAGGACTCAGCAATGTCTTGGAGGCATCCCCGGCTTTTGGTTCTTACTATATTGCTTTAGAATGGGCTTTTCTTCTCTGTCACCTACACCCTTACTACTCCAAACTTGAGCACTTGTTAGAAATACAAAATACTTGGTCCTACCCAGAACTCCTAAATCAGAAGCTGCATTTTAACAATATCCCCAGGTAATCCAAACACACATTAAAGTTTGAGGAGCACTGATCTCGACTATGCAATAACCCCTCCAAGATCTACCTGTGTCCGAGCTTGTCCACTCTCCACAAAGTCAGTAGAACAATCTTTCGGAAATGCATGTCTGGTCTAGTCATTCTCCCGCCTTAAACTCTGCAAAAGCTCTCTTGTTTGCAGTGTTAAGTCCAAACTCCTGGCTTGGTGCATGTCTATCTCCTTATGATCACGCTGCCTTTCTAAGCTCACCCGTCTCTCCTGTGACCCACCACCCACCTGCCATTCCTCCTCCCAGACCCTTGGCAAGTCCTCAGACATGTTTACATATTCACATTGTTTTGTTCTTAGTCAAATCATTTCATCCAATTGGATAAAAGTTCCTTCTCTTTTTAGCATTCCAGATTCCTGTTGATTTTCCAAGGTCCTGGTCCAACACCAGTCTCTCTCTCTCTCTGAAAACTTCTGAGGTTTCTCCACTCTGAACTGATAGTTCCCACTTCCATGGTCCCAAGACCCTTTGTTCATAACTCAGTTGTTCGACTTGCCTCAAGGCTTTGTCCCCCATGGGATATAGTCTTAAACAAGACGGATGGTTATAGCTTAGGCAGCTGGACAGATAGCAGGTGTCATTATGCATTTGTTTATTAGTTGCATTCTAGCATGACAGCTGGGTCTGCACAAGCAAAGTAAGTTTGAATTTGAAAGCAATTCCCTGAGATTATTTAGTCCTTTTTTCCCCCAGCATGATGCAATGGGAGTTCTAAGACTTCCTATCTTTGTCACGTCCTAGTTGCATCGTCTTGGATAATTAACCTCTCTGAGTAAGTTTCCTCATTTAAAAACTATGAATAATAAATAGAGCTGCTTCCTAAGATAATTGTGGGAATTAAAAGAGATAACTGATGTGAAAGCATTTATCTGACTAGAAACTACTGCATGCATAATACTCAGTATTTTACTTGTGTTTATTCCCGATATACCTTGAGTGCTTATTATTTTCTGAAAATTGTGCTAGATTTCAGAGTCATCAAGATTTTTCAGATAAGGTAACAAAGAATATCGGAGGAGGTAGACACAAAGAAAAGCTAAGAGAAAATGAGTATGTTGGTGCTCCAGCGCTATGCAAACTATTTAAGCATAAGAAATTTTGGAAAAGACTTCACAGAGGAGTTGACATTTTAAGAAATATGAGGATAAAATTATAAAAATCCTAAACCAGAAAGATTTATAATTATCGGCTCTTACTTTGACCAGGCAGATGCAGCTACAATATCCATGCAGTTCTCAAACCTTCAGGTTTTTCGATCTTTAGGTGGCAGAACTTTTCTTCCTCTCACCCAGACACTGGAGGGGCCCCTCCTAACTGTTCCCCTTTTCCTTTCTCTGCCACGGATACTTCCCTTCACTCCTGTCCAGGGTATCAACACTATTTTCTAGCTCTGCTTTACCTGGCTCTGATTCCAAGTCTGTGCCAACATCTCCTATGTCTATAATGCCCCGGTGTTTCATCTTTGATGATTTCAATGTCATTGTCGTACCGAGTTGCTTCAAGCTCTGACATCCTCCTGGCCACCGGGGGTCTCTACAGCTCTTGGCTACATCGCCCAGCACGTCACTAAGCCATGTACACAGCACTGCTCCTTCAATTGTGTATTTACATCGCTGCTGGAGCTGGCCTGCAAACCATGAAGGGTGGCGTCTTGTTATTCCAACCTCAGTTCTTCCATTTCTCACTCTGAGACCTTGAGCAGGACATCTGTCTACCCCACTTTAGCATCTTATGCCCCCAGTTTCTTCATCAGTAAAAGAAAGGTGTTCAACGATAAGATTAGACCAGATGATTTTCAAGTTTGCCTGTAGCTGGAACAATCTGTGACTCTTCCCATGACAAAGCTCGCCCCTCATCTTTATAAGGCTTCTTCTGGTGTAAAATTTAGCACATTTCCAATCAAAATTCATGTGCACCCTGGCCCCGCCTCTGTCCTAATACTCTGAGAGAATAATGCAGTCTATTTTGCAGACCCTGTCACTGTTCTACCACATAACATCCTATTATTCTTCTGAAATGGAAGATTAAGTTTCCCAGCGTGTCTGACTGAAGGCCCAGTATCACCAAATACATAACCATTTGCCTACAATTCCCCTGGGGAAGGTTATTAACAACAACTTAGTTCTGATAAATGACTACGTTTCTAAGGTAGCGGTTTATATCAAGGTTCCTAAATACACATCATTTAAATTTACCCAGACAGCCATGTGTCAAATAAACAGCAATTGATTATTAAAAACACACTCATTCTTAGGCAAGTTGACCGGTCTACAACTCTGGATGTGCTGAACCGTTGATTTGCCTTCAACACACAAGTGCCTTTACTAATGGATGCCCCACTCCCCATTACCTTAGTAAAGAATGCTTACAGCATGCCTGAGAGGAAGAGTGGCTCACTGGTTGCCACCTGCAATCTGGAAACACACCTTGGCAACAGGGGGGTAAGTGTTGCCAAAGCCTCATAGAATGTCAGAGTGAGAAAGAATCTGAAGGCCTTCTAGGAAGAGTCCACGTTCAATGACCAAGTGCCTTCTATTAACTAAAATCCTCACAAAAATAATCATGAGCCTGCTTGTGTATCTCTAATCAGGAGAACAGTAACCGCTTCAGGAAAGGAGACAGTTCTTGAGTGTTTCTTTAAAAAGTGTTTTTGTCAACTTGATCACATGATATGTCAATTTGACTGACTCAGAGTGCCCGGATCAAAATGATTTCTGTGTGTGTGTGTGTGTGTGTGTGTGTGTGTGTGTGGTGGGGGGTGTCTGGATGAGATCAACATTTAAATCATCTCCCCAGTGTGGGTGGGCGTCACCCCACCCATTAAGGATCTGAATAGAACAAAAGGCCAAGGAAGGAGGAATTTGCCTCTTTTCATCTGCCTCACTACTGAACTGGGACATCTCATCTCATCCTCTCCTGCTCTTGGACTGAGATTAACACGGTCAGCGCCCCTGGTCTCAGGCTTTTGGACTCAGATAGAACTACATCACTGGCTTTCCTGGGTCTCTAGCTTGTAGGTGGTAGGTGGTTGGACTTCTCAGTTTCCATAAGCATCGTCCTTGTATTGCTTATAATTCCTTTTATTCCTTATCATTCCTTGAATTCCTCTGTAAGCATATTCCAATTCCTTGTGAGATATATATATATATATATATAGTGTGTGTGAATATATATATATTCTACTGATTCTGTCTTTCTGGAGAACTCTAATACACACCTCTAACTGAAAAAGAAAGAAGGCAAAGGAGGAAGAGAAGAGTTTGTCTACTTATGGAGATTTACTGTGGTTTTTCACATCAATATACATTATCTTAATAATTTGTGAATGACTATAACAGTATGGTAAAGAACTTGTCATTTGAATCACACATACCTAGGTTTAAAGTCTGGCTGTCCACCAGAGTAATTTCTGACCCTTGGCAAGTTATATACTTCCAAAGCCTCAGTTTTACCGCCTGTAAAATGGATTATATTTATCTCACTGGATTATTGCAAAGATTATCCAACATAATGTACAGCGCTCAATGCAAAGCAAATGCTCAACGCCTGGCTATTTTAGTAATACCAGCAGCAATATGGAACCACACAATAAAGCATAAAATAGTTGCAGTTCTTCTATTTCATGAAGGTAGTTATAATACCTAATCAGAATCCTCTCTTCTCTGGGCCTACCACCCTCAGTCAACTTCAGCTCAGTCCTGCATGTGGAACATTCCCTTTCCTTCTCTTCCCTGGGCCAGGTCCTTGGGGCCAGGTATAGTCCTTGTACAGAGTGATCATTCACTGGAGCCAGTTCACTGGAAGGGATTAACCAGCATTGAATGGAAGTGTGTGTACCCGACACAAGAGTTACAAGCTCCCTCTACCTGTGCTGTTACATCACCTAAAGTTCTCCAAAGTTCAGTAAAGGTCCTCTAACATTGGTAGATACCAAGTAGATAACAAAGTAAAAAGTGTGAATACGCGTGTGAACGAAAGGAAGGAATGGAAGTACCAGCTAATGAATCAGTGGGTGGCCAAGCTAAGGAAGACAGACAAGAAGTGTATGAGAAAGAAATAATTTGAGTTTCCTCAAAAGCCCGAGTGGAAAGGGGAAGGTAGAAGCTGTCTAGTTTTCACCTGCACCAAAAGGAAGGCACTCTGTCACCTGGTGTTCTGGATACCTGACCTTGAAGTCAGGAATTTTAGGGGCTTACTTTGCTCCTCATGCTGGGGCTACTGCATCTGATTCGAGAAAGTGAACTGTCTTCCTGTTTCCATTATTTGCCTCCTACTTTCCATTCATCAAACCCCACTCTTCTGTTTTTCCTGCTTCTTCTCTTTGATGTCTCCTCCTTTATCCATGGAATGAATAAAGCATTCCACCACCAGTGCTTCCCATGAGCCCCTGCTTTCACCACGTTCTACCTTAAAGGTAGTCTTGGTATCTAGAATGGCCTCAGGCCTCCATGTGACTATCGCTTTGGCCATGCTTCCAAGCTAGTGTCAAAGCTTTCCAGCTTTTTTTCTGAAACCAGACACAGTTTTCAAGATCCAAGGAGATTCATCAGTCTTACACAATTCACAGCGCTCACCATAGCACATACCCTCCGCAATGTCCATCACCCCGCCACCCCCTCCCTCCCAACCCCCCCCCCCCCAGCAACCCCCAGTGTGAAAAAAAAAAAAAAAAAGACACAAGGAGAAAAATTTAAGTGATTTTGCTAACCAAGTCAGTTTTATTTAAAGAATTGAGAGATGTTAGTATGACTTTCTTGGTCATAACATTTTCTCTGGGTAACCATCTCCTCTCTGCTCCCTTCCCCCATTAGTGCTCGGTGTTTACTCTGCAGATCTTTTGTGACAGTTCTGTACCACAGGGCAGCCCTCCCTGAGGCTGGGTGACAGGAAGAGGTACTGGAAGAATCAGCCTCTGTTGTTGCTCTCTGTGGTGGGAGCTGATTCATTCCATGATTGTAAATGGATCGTTATAAACTCAGCATAATGAAGCAGTAATTACCTAAGAGGTGATGGATTTGGGGAGATTTTCTAGGCTAAATGATTTGCAATATATAGTATTGCAACAATTAAGCTAAAGTGATCACAGAAATGTTGCACTTGACTGGTATGGGTTTTCTCTCTTCCCTCTTTTCTCCTTCCTTCCCACCCTCCCTCCCTCCTTTCTTCCTCCTTCTCTTTCTTCTTTTCTCTCTCCTTCCCTACCTCGCTCCCCTTCTTTCCTTTTTCTGCTTCCCTCATAGGTTCCATTAGAGATTCAAATTGCGTGATACTTTGAATTCTTTGGTAGGGATTCTGAAACTCGGGTGGTGTCCTTAGAACTGGATAAAACACACACACTTACGTTATCTCACAATGGTGCTTAGCTTTTAAGGTTTGCACCTTCTAAAAGAAGCTTTATAGCATTGTGTCCTCCTTTACACTTCTGGAATATTCATGAGAGCACACTCTGTTGTATCAGTTAGGTAGAGGAGGCAGGGTTTACAGCTGTCAAGAGCCTCTGTGGGTCCCAGTATAGTCTAGATACTCTCTGCTCAGCCCCGATCTATAAAACGCAGTCCATCCTTCAAGACCAGAGACAGGGCAATTAGAACAGATCATTTGGTCCAGAAACCACTGCTTGGATTTAATCTGTCATTAGAAGTGTAGAAAGCTCTAATAACTGGACAATAGTTACAACTCTATCAGGTGGCACTGCTTCAGGGAATAGTCTGGAACATGCATTTGATTGCCTATGCCAAACATCTTCTTGAAAATGTCTTCTTCTATCAAGAAACTCTTTATCCCATTTAGAGAAACAGGCAAAAGATGAGGTAAGAGAAGCCAACCCAGAAGTATGAAACCTTGATTCTAAGCACAGCTGTGTTCTAGACTCCTGGTTGCTTTCCCACCATTCAGTTCTTTCCTACCACTCCTCTGTCGTCACTCTTACCTTTGACCAGAGTTCCGTTTTGTGTCACATCTATTCTCAGATGGAATAGGGTCCTCATGCATTTGCCAAAACCTTCTCCTTCAGTTACTAATAGATCTTACATCAAGGTCATCTTGACATCAGTGCCAATCCAGTCACATCAACCTCCCCCAGACAGCACATCTACTTTCCTTCATAATAAACAAATAGATGGGTAGGTAGGTAGGTAGGTAGATAGATAGATAGATAGATAGATAGATAGATAGATAGATAGACCAACAGGTTTGGATTATATTAAATTGCATGTAGGAGCATATAGGCATGTAATCTGGGACACTGTTGGTTGCAAGTGATAGAAACCAAATTCAAAGCAGCTTAAATCAAAAGAAGACATTCTTGGCTTTCTTAACCCTGCAAAAGGGAGTGTCAGAGATGGGCATCTAGACAAACTGGATGGAGGGACCCAAACACCTCTATTCCTCTCTCTGCACATCAGCCTCATCCTTCTATGTCTGTTTTCTCCACATGACAGGAAACAGTCATTTCTTCACTTATTCTTTCAACTATATGTCAGGCATCGTACTATGCCCTGGGAATACAGTAGTGAATAAATCAAAGATCTCTGCCCTCTGGAGCTCATATTTTGGTGGTCATCAATAGCTGCCAAGTCTACTATTTTGGACACACACACACACACACACACACACAACACACACACACTCTCATGGCTGAGAAGCACACTTTTCTGGCCAGATGTTCAAAAATCCTAGAGAATGTATGTGATTGGTCAAGTATCTATCTGATATCAGACCCATTACATAAATCTAAAAGGATCACTGAGCCAAGGCCATGTTCTTAGAAAGGGGGAGAGGTAGGGGGCAATTTGGGACCTACCTGTGTATGAACATGTCTGCTCAGCTACCCCTTTAGAAATAACTTCCCAAAAGGCAGATTATAATTTCTCCACATTTTGAAAAGACCTTGTAATTTCCATTACCTTGTCCTACATTGGGAGCTGAGCACTACAGCTTATGCCACTGTCCTCCCCTGTGGCAGAATGTCAACCAGAGAGGAGAAGCATAACCTTTGTGGCTGTCTTCTTCATGTAGATTCTTGAACGCTGCTTGATTGTAAACATGATGTCACATTCTGTCCACTCTGGGAAAACAACTATTTTGGTATGTGATGTTAACCTGAAATGTGCAAAAGGAAAGGAATTGCTGAAGATGTTGAACAGTAGAACAAAGAGCTGAAAGTGGGAGACAGTGACCAAGAAAAGAAGACAAATGAATTGATGGACAAGGAAAATTCTGCAGGTGGAACTACCTGACGGCTTGGCTAGCTGCGTGAGGCAGAGACTATTGAGCATCAGTCACAGCTGCCCTAGGTCAGTGTCTAAGGGTGTTAAGGAGGCTCCCTACTGAGCAGTTAGAGAGGATGGGTTTCCAGAGATGGAGCTACATGTTGGGAAAGTGCTAGACTCCAGCAATTCCAGAGGGACACTGAGGAATTACAATGGGTGCCTGTCTTATGAGGCAAGGTACCAGATCATAAGAACAGGACAAAGTCAGTCAACCTGAGGTTAAGTTCTGGCTCTGCCATTTGTCTCCTGAAGGAAAAAATCTGTTGCCCTATGAACCTATATGTTCTATAGTTTCCAGAACTGTAAAATAAGGACAATAATAGACCCACTCGCTCCACCTCACAGGATTGCTATGCCTTTCCAGTAAGAAAAAAAGACTTCTCACCAAGGCTGGCCACATCTGGATATTTTACCTACTTTATGCCTGTCAATGAGCCTCATATAAAGAAAGGGGGTTTTGAAAAGGTGCATAAAAGTTGGGAGGAAACCTACCGTCCCCAGAGAGAAACCAAGAATCCTCCACAGGCAGCAACATAAATTCTCTTAAAGGTACAAAGAGCATATGGAGAGTGACAACAAATCCTTGGGCCAATAGCCATTCCAGGAACATCCTTCTGTGACACACTGCTTTGGGGATATTACAGTACTTGGCTTGGTCTCTACTTGTCTCCTTGCATATACCCTTATAGAGATGGCTGTATGTCATGGCCATGCAAAGTGATTTCCCCACATGCTGTACACAGCCCATAAAATACTTTGAGATTCTGCTAGAGGAAAGGCACTAAAAAAAGATATTATTACTCCACATAAATTTAAAAAAACTTTTTGACAAGGTAACAGTATTTGATCCATTTTCAATTTCTTGGCAGCCTCAACACCCCCAGGGGTTTCAGTTTTCCCATAATACACTGTAGTAGACAGGTTAGCTCACACAGGAGGGGCAATGCTGGAGGCCTGCCTCCTGTATAGAATGAAGAGTGATATCACCATTGTACAGGAAAAGACTGCAGTTTGAGCAAAGCTCATTACCTCTTAGTATGCAGTGTCAGTTCTCCGGGTTAAAAATAGTCCACTCTGATGTCTTTTAATGGAAGAAAGCTTCACTAGAGCAATAATGGAAAACATATTGTGTGGGACTCTAATACAATCGAGTGGTTGCAATCTGCATCTGCACTTTCATGGAGAGTCCGTGGTTTGATTGGATTTGATAAATATCAGAAAATAATGCCAAACGTAGGTTCCTCGGGGAGCCTGTGATTGACAGCTGTCAAATACAGTGACGGAGCAGGCTGTCAGGAGAAACATGATTCATAGACCTCCTTACAGGTGGATGGATGGTGCATACAGACTGGAGTTGGGTCTCTGGGCATCCATTCTTTGAAATGCCAATGGGGAGTAGACATTTGTATAAATGGCCAAGTCAATCCTTTTACCTACTGTATCCAATTACCTCTTCTCTACCTACAGAACTCCTGTCTAACAACTGGGTCTCCATGTCCAACCAATTTGGGCTGCTGTGTATATAGAGGGGCTTCACATCAATGGTTGCATTTATTGCATGTCTGCCTCCTTATTTGTGCTATTTTTCTCTCAACTCACTATATCTGCCTATTGATTTTTTTGTGTTGTTGTTCTCAGGCTGCTGCAATGAGTCAGAATTTAGAAATGACATACAATTAGATTTCTCTTGCCCAGAAGGATTCCTGAGTGGCCTGGGTTCTCATTCAATTTGAATTATTCTCTTTCCCTCTAGGCCAGGCGTCTGACCAAGTGCTCAAGGAGGTTTATCATAGATGATAGATCAAAACTCAGCTTAAGTAGGAGGAGCATAAGGAGAAGACGGGAAGAAGTCAAAGAACAGAAGAAAATGCATATGTCTGCTCTTTCTGGTTTGGAGTTTTGCAAATGACATATGCCTAATTAGAGAATATTTGTAATTTAAAGGGTAAATATGCAAATCATCTTTGTTTTAAAATCTTTGTAATTTTTTGTCCTGTACGCTGCTGGGTGCTAGGAGCAGACTGCTTGCCAGTCTCTCTGGGAGGATTGCCTCCTGGGGTGATTATCAAGCGAGCTCAGGGGATTGGAGCTATCTGCAAAGTTCCCAGGTCTGTCCATCTTTAGCAGCAAGTTGATATTAAAAATTAGGAGGAAATAAAAATCTGTAAAGCAATAGCATGAATCTCTGCTTTGGCATTCTCTGTTAGGATATTTCTGAGCAGGTATGTTAAATCTTGAAAAGACCTATACTGTTTTGTTTTGTTTTTTTTAAATATGTGAAGAATTTGACTTCTTGGAACTCTAATGAATCTACCTCTAGGAACACATGACGAGGGTACGTTTTTACAACTCAGTAATGGTTAAAAATAAGTCAATTAGATTTCGTTTCAGATTTCTTAAAAGCTTAGTGGTTTCATTAATTGAAATCAGGGTCAGCCTTATTTCTGACCCAAACATATTTTCTGTGGCTCTTCTGGGAAGATTTCCAACCAGACTGCCCTCTGTAAATAAACTACTTTGCAGCAATATCATAAATATTCTTCACTTTTATTATTATTAGTGTCTCTAATAATAATATACACATTTGGTGTCTCATAGCCTCCTCTTATACTTTATCTCAGTTTAATCTACTAACAATCTAGGAGATGGAGAATCTATGACTACTCAATTTACAGAGAAAAGGAAACTCAGTGTAAAGCTATTAGGTGACACCTAATGACAACCAACTAGTTCACACCAAAGATGAGATTTGAAGCCTCATTTCTTCACTCCCAATACACATTTTTTTCATTGCATAGAAAGACCCATAAAATACTGGCATAGGGAGAGGGGGAGCATGAGTATCTCAACACCATGGAAGTGTATGCACAATTTTGTGTACGTGCATAATGTATTTTATCTTCCCCACGGGGAGAGAATTAGCACCAATGAACTAGACAGTGGTGCTACTCATTTTCCAATCATCAGGGAAAAATGTATTCCTAGTGACAGAAAGACTGGTTCCCAGAAAGTAGCTGTCAGGCCTTATTCAGTTCACTTGCAACTACCTTTCTACAGTGAGTTGACAAATGGAGTCAATTTTTCAGAAAACTGAGATCAAAACTAGGAGACTGTGTATGTATAAATATTTATTTAATAACTATTTTGGAACAATTACTTGGACTCCAAAATATAGTGGGCCCTATGGGACCTTGAAAGTAAACAACAACAACAACAACAAAACAGAAAGAAAAAAAGACAGACCCTACCTATGAGGCACTTGCAATCGAAACATGGAACAAGGAAATCAGAAAGAATTAATTAACCACTTTACATTTTTATTTCTTTAGCTGTAAAACAGAAATAAGACAGGAACCAAGAGGAAGCTAATATATTCCAAATAATATGGGGTGGCCAATCATATGTATGCAGAGTTTCTCAGCAGGTTGGGCCAATTTGTAGATGCTTCCAGTAGAAGCCTCTCTTGACACTCATCCCATTCTCCACAACATGATTAGATGCAATCATACCCTTTCTTAGGAGTCACTGTAAAAAAATCATATTCCTGGCATAGTACTTGAATCTCCCAATTGATATTACTGGCATTCTTTTCTCTATCCTTTATGCATTATAATTTCCTTATTAGTAGGATCCATACTTTATACATGGCAGGTGAACATTAAAACTTTGTTGAATGAAAGAATGAATGAATGAGTGAGTGAATGAAAGGATGAGTGAATGAATTGCTGTGTCCTCCCTGTCTATTATAGGCCTTCAAAGTATAGGCCTGGATGAATGTGCCGGATCCTGAAGGCAAACATGAACATGAATCAGTAAAAAGGCACTCTAGGCAAGTGAAAATCATCTGCAAAGAAAGGAAGGGACATCCATACAGGAAAAACAAGAAAATGTCAATTTCCCTGCATTTGAATATCTTTATTTCTTCTCTTTTTGCGCTGGCCATGTGATTTCTCAGAACTGTAGTCGATGGTTATCTAAAATGCTATGCTGTGCTGGTGAGGAAGAAAGGCCACACTCCAATAGCTATCATCTCATCTGTAGTTAGTCTCCAATTAAATTGTTAGTAAAATGATATTTTCATGACTTTGGCTATTGTGAATTTCAGATTAGAAGCAGTTTTCTGGACCAGTTAGGAAATAAACCTGCAAATTAGCTGATTAAAAAAAAAAAAGATTGGATTCTAGAACATCCAATGGTCTATCTACATGAGTTATCTTGGTAGTATTTCAGCTTCCTGCATTCTTCTATCTGTATAGACACTGTTCAAGTCATTATTTGGAACTATCAAAGCCTGTCACTGCTCAGCTTCTGAAAGCACATCACAGCCTCTCAAGGCTGACTCCTGTAAGCAAATGGTTCAAAGTGACTCTTGAGATTCCAGATTCCAAAACAGCCAAGTCCTTAAAGTGAGAGAATAAAGTCAATACCGCTGCTGTAATTTTCTTCTTTTTCTTTTTTAAAGAAAGTTAATAATGAGGCTTCTCTCTCCAGGATCAACTCTAATTCGGTAGCCAATGGTCAGTTTAAACAGCTATTTTCACCCATCTAATAATTTTAGATCCAAATGGAAAAAAAATTGTTCGATGAGACAGAGCTTTATTCATTAGGCGGGAAGTCTAAGAGTTATGATGAGGGGAAATGAGCTAGAACAAACTGCATCTCCATCTGAGCAGTGGGATCTTGCCAAGAAGGCAGGGCAAAACATGCTGCTTCCATAATGGCGTTTGAAGTACCCCAAACTATCAGCCCTTCACCAAGCTTTCCTGGCTTGCAATTAAGGTTTTCTGGGCATGAGTTGCCTGAAGAATCAGGATTAGTTTGATTAGCCATGAAGACACCCTTAATGAATCAAGCTAACACCAGACTCCAAAAGTCCTTTCAAAGGTGGTGCCGAGTGTCAGTTAGGGTCCTTTCTACATGGTGTATGCCCTTCCAGCAATAACCTGCTCTCACTTCTGCTTGTTTAAATCTTTCTTCTCAGGGACCAACCCAAGTATATGCTCTCCAAAGCCCTCCCTGAAGACCTCAGTCAGTGTTAACCACTTTTTCCATTGAAGTTGGTGTCACTCATTTGTTTGACCAACTATTCTGAGTACCTACTATGCATACAAGACTGTGTTAAACCCTGGGCACACAAAGATAAATACGACAGGTTCCTCTTTTCAAGGATCTTACTGCCAGTGCCTATGCATATTTCCACTCATAAACCAGTATTTACAACACAGGATATTGAGAGCTATGATAGAGAGAGGCACAGGTTCTATATTCATCCAATTCCGGCCACAGAATATTGGGCAAGCACTGTTAGAGCTGAGTTTACAAGATGATTAGGAATTCAAATGACAAAGAAGGGCAAGAAAAGCAACCCAAGCCAAGGAAATAGCTTGTGGAAAGATATGAGGTGAGAAAGCATAAGTAATTCTGTGTGGCTGGAGAATTGGAGTAACTGGGAAAAGGGAGAAAAGTGTAGTTAAATAGGCAGACAGGAGCCAAATCAGAAAGGACCTGGGAAGCCATTCAAAGGAGTTGAGGTTTTATCCCATAAGCAAGGAGGAGCTATTGAAGAATTCTAGATGTGGAGGCAATAGGGCTATATCTGCATGTTTTATAAAGATAAATATTCTGCTGAATATGAGGAAGGCAGTTTAGAGTGGAGTATGGAAGTAAGCAGTTGCGTTTGGAGGTCCAGTTAAGGGATAAGAGTCCAGATGAGAGAGAAAAACTATATCTACAAAAGAGGGGAATGAGAATAGCAGTAGAGAAGAGGAAGTGATTACAGAAACATGGTTTAGACCTCAATCGTATTCTAGCATTTATCTGGTTTGGCCTGCCATTATGACGTTTTAAGTCCCTGAAATGGTAAAGTCCTTGATGGTAATGGTTGATCTTGTTTAGCATTCTGTTCCCAGAAGCTTGCCATGGTCTGTTGAAAGCAGTTGAAACTCATCATATTATATATTGAAATCTATCAGATGGTTCTGCATTGTACCTTAAAGTAGTCAGTTGTAGACTTGGGCACTGTACTATGGTTTGATGTCAGTCAGTGACTATGGGTAAGCATATTAATTAAAGAAGCACATGTTTTAATCTCATTTCTTAGAAATAAGGACTAGAATCAGCTATGAAGCCAAAAACCAATAACCTGACTTTGTCTGATATGAATTATCTTTTATGATAGAGGAATATACAGGACAGCTGACTCTAAGTTAACTCTCTATCTTGATACCATTTCCCCGTCTGAACTGTAGATTGGAGCCTGTATCCTCAAGGGAATGATGTTCAGAGCCTCGGAATTGGGTCACTTCCCATCACCATCATTAAGCAGGAATGAGTGAGGTCTCACTGGGAATTCAATGAAAACTATAGTCTCAAAATTTAAATAAGACTGTGTGCAGTCTGTCCTAGGGGAGACAGCATCCTAAATTGGACAGGTTGTGTCTCTGGGGTTGCTTGAGGGACATGAAAACAGTGTTACTCTTATGAAAATGCAATGTAATTAATCCATCTTAACAGCTGATTATAGGCAACCATAGACTATTGGTGGATGAGATATATTTATATGAATTATAAACATGGTAAAAATAATCAAGGTTTACAGATATGTGTACTTCCACTGGGCACAGATACTGTGGTATCAGGGGTCCTATTCTGCTGGTTGCCTCATTGAACAGAAGTGGAAATTCTCCAGAAATTAGTTACAATTTCCTGGCTAAACAGGAGATCATTAACAAATCACATAGCATGCTTTGGACAAATTATTTGAAACTTATACACTCAGATGGGTGTTATTTTCCAAGGTCATCAAATTTTGAAGTTATATGCTTATTCAAAGGCATTGATGGGCCCTAACTTGAAAACAAGATAAGACCCATGTAAAACAAACAAACAAACAAACAAACAAAAATTTCATTACTACTGGGTTAGTTACATTTCATAGGAGTTCACATTCTAGTTTTACTCTCCAAGTCAGAAATCTGATGCTTAATCAAGCAAGTAAGAGCCACCTGTATACCTTATGCAAATGTAAACATAGACCATATGTAGAAAAACCACATGCTGTCATCGAATGCATGAGAGCAAGAGATCAAAATCTCTTAAAAATAATAATATGACAATGCCCAATCCTTGGCATAGGTTCATCCAATACCATAGGCTGGTACTATGTCTGTGATGTTTAAAGTTCTCTCCGCTAGCACCTAGCAGATTCTTAGTCATAGTAGTATATAATTCATAATTAGTAGGCAGGTACACCATTCAAATAATTATTACATTGTTATTTTTCCTAGGTTATTGCTTTCTTTTTACCATTTATGACTTTCTGGGACAAAAATACTTTGCTACTTTCTGTCTGTACTTGCCTCCACTGCCTTCTGTACCCTATGGTGAGAGACACTTCTTCCAAACCAGAAAATGCCTTAAGTAGACACACGGGAAAGGGGTGGGGAGGGTGCATTTACTTACACATAGTGAAATTTTTTAAGACATAATGTAGTGTGAACTATACAATTGCCTAGCTGGAAATCTAATGGAGGTATAAATGGGATCCTGTAATAAGATATTCATAAATAATCTATGAAATTGAATCTTAAAAATGGAAAGATTCTGATGATTTACATGTGCTTTATAAATATATCAAATATTATGATTCAAGGAATTGGAATGAGGTTTCAGTAATGTGTCTTATTCAGCTTCATCTCATCATCCAAATTACTTATCAAGTCTCTACTGCCTTTCTCAAGCAATCCAACCCTGAATTGGATGCTTGGGGATTTCTCCTTGGATGAATGCAATATTTAGTTAGACCAAAATATCTGATCTTTATACAGTCTGTCCTGACATACTATTAACTTGCAAATGGCTGAGATAGAAGACCATTGTCCATTTAATCAACCACAGATATTTAAATGGGATCCAGGTGTGAAATCTCATTACTGCTTTGGGGGGCAAGAGAGGAAAGAATGAGTGCCAGAGTAAAAAATGTCAATAGGCATAACAATTCCAGGGGTTTTCATTGATGTAATTTCACTGGTAATGAAGCCTAAGACAATTTATCCCATGAGCTCTGTTTCAGTAATGTGATAACAAAAAATAGACAAAAATGAGTGGCTTGAGATAGGTGTAAGTAGGTCATCTTCCCAAAGGAAATAACTCTAGTCTTCTCACTCTAGCTGAGTGAGTAGTACTATTCAAAACGATGGTTCAAATCCAAAAATAACTGAAGTTTAGAACTTCTTGAGAACACAGGGAAGGCCCAAAGGTCCAGGGCTTAAGGGGAACACGAAGTCCACCTTCCTTAGTTCCTCAGTCAAACCTGTTGGTTTGCAAAATTTACTCATTTACAGAAATCCAAAGTTTTTGAGTAATAATAATGGCTAATATTCAGTCGATTGTTACTACATACTGTGCTGAAATCTAGACGCATTATTGCATTTAATTCTCAAAACACTGCTGTGGGAACAGAGGAGACTCAAGAGTACTTCCTTAGTAAGTACTTCATGCTAATCTCTGCTTTACACTCTGCTTCCCAGAAAACCCAACCTGCCATACGTGTACTAATAAAATTTACTTAATCTTTTCGAAGATTCTCACGTTCTTAAGTATGGGAACCTGTATGAACAGAATATGAAAGGGAAGCCACAGGAAAATGTAAAGACAGACAGCCCATCCATGAATCAAGAAACATTTTACCCCTTTGGGTTGGCCAAATGCACTACCATTCAAAAAGTTTTTTTTTTCTTTAAATTTTTTTATTGCTATGTTAATCACCATACATTACATCTTAGTTTTTGATGTAGTGTTCCATGATTCATTGTTTGTGCATAATACCCAGTGCTCCACGCAGAACATGCCCTCTTTAATACCCATCACCAGGCTAACCCATCCCCCCACCCCCCTCCCCTCTAGAACCCTCAGTTTGTTTTTCAGAGTCCATCGTCTCTCATGGTTCGTCTCCCCCTCCCATTTACTCCCCTTCATTCTTCCCCTCCTGCTATCTTCTTCTTTTTTTTCTTAACATATATTGCCTTATTTGTTTCAGAGGTACAGATCTGTGTTTCAACAGTCTTGCACTGTTCACAGCGCTCACCATAGCACATACTCTCCCCAATGTCTATCACCCAGACACCCCATCCCTCCCACCTCCCCACCACTCCAGCAACCCTCAGTTTGTTTCCTGAGATTAAGAATTCCTCATATCAGTGAGGTCATATGATACATGTCTTTCTCTGATTATTTCACTCAGCATAACACCCTCCAGTTCCATCCACGTGGTAGCAAATGGCAAGATCTCATTCCTTTTGATGGCTGCATTGTTGTCACAGGGTCGCCTGAGTGGCTCAGTTGTTTAAGCATTTGCCTTTGGTTCAGGTCATGATCTCAGGTCTTGGGATCAAGTCCACATTGGGCTTTCTGCTTAGCGGGGAGTCTGCTTCTCCCTCTGCCCCCCTCCAACTGGTTCTCTCTCTCTCAAATAAATAAATAAAATCTTAAAAAAAGATGTCTTGGGCCATACCAGGTGAGGAAAAGTCTATAAGGGATAGTCACAGCTTGTGGGAACAGAGGAGACATACAGGGTAAAACTGCTGTCAGCTCTCTTCCTGATGCATCATTTGGAAGCACAGTTATCAACAGTTTAGAATGCAGCCTCCCTTCCCCACCTCCCAGTTCTCCAACTTCCATTCCAGTTCCTGGTCTCCAAAGATAATCAGCAGGAAAAGAATGGGCTTAGCAGCAGGATAGCATTAATGGATCCGTCAAGCACTGCAGCACCTTCTTACTATTTGTATGTGTTTGATTCTGCTGTAGGAACAAAAGTCTGAGAAGCAGAAATAGAAGCACATCAGATAGTATAGGCACATAAAAAGCCAGAGATGTTACCATCCTAAGTGTAGGTAATATTGCATATTGCTGGATCAAATCATTCTTTTTTTTTTTCTATAGCTCTGTTTTCCTTATTCTGGTTGTGAAAAAGCATCATAGCTGTTGCCATTGCTGATTTGGAAAACCATATCTGGTTATTTCATACACAGAGAACAGTGTTCTTTTCATAAGGTAACACCAGTTAAATTCCAAGCGATGCCCAGTATGGCACATTTATTTTAAATGACCAGCAATTTTATGTAGTCTAACCATATAGTATGCAATATAAACTCCAGGATCTAGCATTCTAGCAAAGGCCAAAGCCTTTGCATCTCCACTGAGGAAGGGGAAGATTATAAAGCTATGGGAGTCTTTGGAGAGAGGGAGAGGATGAAGCTAATTCAGTCAACAACTAAGAGTTGTGGAATTTTCTAAATCACGAAGTTAATGTACCTGTTTTCTAGTCATCCATGCTGGAGAGGGTCACAGTTCCCAAAAGATTCATGCTGCTGCATAGAAATATGTTACAGGAGTTGGTTTCTCTGGGCTTTCTGATGGATCCCTGATTAATTTTTTTCAGGTGAGTAAATCCAAACAGAGCCACCCTATTCCATCTTCTGTGTCTCCTCTCCCTTTGCACCCACTTTCTGAACTTTCTGAAATCTGCTTAATTCCAAGTCCATATTAAGAAGAAATCATTGCTAGAGCTTGGGTTGGTGGCTTGCCTTGCCGTTCATCCAAAGAGCAACTGTTTGAAATTTAAGCATGCCCAGGAATCCCAGCTTGCAGGGCCCACCCCCCAGAGTTTTGATTCGGTAGGTATAGGATGAGGCCTGAAAATTTGCATTTTTAATAAGTCCCCAGGAGTTGCTGATGCTGCTTCTCTGAGGGCCAAACTGAAAAGCACTTCTGTAAAGAATAGTCTAAAGTCCTTCCAGAACAGGTGAAGAGATGGCAGCTTGGCAGTGCAAGGGGTAGGAGGTGATTCATTTTCTTCAATAAAGGTCCATGATAGGGAAAAAAAAAAAAAAGCCCTGAATGACAAAGGACCCCGTACCCTTCCAGGGATGAAGAACCCCTTAAGTGAGGTAGTATAGAAGTGCCAAGTGTAATGGCTGGTGTAGAGCAGTTCTCAATAAATGGGGATGGGGAGGGAAGTAGCCAGATGTTGTCAGCTGGCTCTTGTTGATTCTTCTTAGAAAAAGTTATAGAACATTTTGTTTAGATTTTGCAATGAAAACGAAATTAAGAAAATGTGCTTGCTCTCTAAAGAAAATGTGTGGGTGTAGATGCAAATGTACCAGGGTAGAAAACAAATACAAGAAACTTGGTAAGTAAAGTAACAAAAATCAAAGGAAAACCTGACCCCTCTTTTCCTCTGGTCTCGTGCTACAAATTGAAATGGAGAAAGTAAGCTTACAAGAATAAATGGTACAAAGTAATTTAGCTGCTTTGCAAAGTTCTTTAAGTTTTAATAACAGCAGAAAGATCCCTTTTTAAAATATGAATTTCATCTCGCCTATGTGCCTTTAAGGGAGCATAACTTATTCATACTTTTCTCCTTTCTTCTAATTTACTGACTCTTTCCATCTCTTGTGCTCTCCCTTTCAACTAGAACAATGGGGTTTTGAAGATGGATATGTAGTAACAGCAGCTTCTTCAGTCCCTCTACCACTCCTCATTATAAGGTTATTTTCTTGTGTTTTGAAATAGAAATGCTGCCTTTGATGCTACTATTTAAATTTTTTTCTTCTTTTTCTAAAGAAAGTGTCCGCTACTTATTACCTACCCTTGTCATCTTGGCACAATGTGGTAAATAGCATTCTAAATAAATATTTTCTAATATGCCTTCAAGTACAACTTTCCTTTTGAGTGCAAATAGGATAATTGAGCAGAGGAGAAGAAAGCCACATTGAATGCACTACTTTAAGGAGGTGGGGGGTGATTTTTGTTTGACGGGTCTGATGCCAGTCTCATCAGCAATTTCCAGGAGAGCCTGGGGAATTCAGGAACAACACTGTAGTGATTGGACTGCCTGCGTTTGAAACTCAGTGGGGGCAAAGATTTGAGGCAGTCTTCTGTCTAAAGAGCGTAATTCTGTTTGTAAGTCTCATCCTTCCTGGGCTTTTCTGGAGATTTCTCTACTCCTCATGACTTATTTCCCTCGGCCTCTCGGTGCACCGTACTTCCTAGGATTCTTTTCCTCAACTCTCAGGGTTGTGGGGGTTTTTTTGTTTTGTTTTTTTTCCTACCTCTGTTCCCTGTCTTTCAATGTCTCCTCCTGTCTATCTCTCATGTTTCTACTGACATATGCATCTGCTCAACTCACTACCCAGGAGTCACTTTTGGTCTCCTGACAACACAGGTTCTGCCATTCTGCCAGGCAGTAAGAGGCAGGCGTATGGTAATTTAAGGGAGGTGTGGAGAACAGATAAGCTGTTGCCAGTTTCAGGCATAAGTTACTTAATTAAAAGCCAAAAACTCTTAGCTCTGGTTGTCACTTTCCTCCTTTGAGAGCACAGTCACCCCTTTGGTGTCCTGATTTGTGAGAAGCACCCGTCTGGGCTCCTTTCAGCTCTGTGAAGTTGAGACGAGTCTCTCCAGCTGACAGGTAACAGGCAAAAGAGGGAAAAATGAAAGAGGAGCCTGGAAGCTGGAAACAGTGAAACATCCATTTGCACAGCATCGAACCACAAACCAGAAAGCAAAATATAGGACTTAACGTTGTCCCCAAACATCTGTCGTATGCCTCCCAAGGACCTGCCACTCTCCCTGACCCTGAGGAAGACCAGAGAAGTAAGATTCCAAGTTCTTATGGAGACTATGTCATATTTGATGAGCTCGATGTCTAAACACCTATAGAGCATGGAAGTCTGAACCCTATGTGTCCAGCCTCAGCTCAAACCAAACTCACCCCATCACTGGTCCTCTGTTCCCTTAACCTATCCGTGCCTTTTACCGCAAGGTATTAGAGTATGCGCTTTCCACTTCATCAGCTATCCTTCCTCCTTACCTTCCAAATCTGAATTCAAACATTCCTCCTTTGAGCCAGAGTGACACACACATGCCTATTGGCCTGGGATTTTCTCGGTTTTAGCTGTGGAAGTCACAAGTTCTAAGAACATCCCAGTTCCATACAAATGAGGGTGGTCGCTCATCGCAGTCAAATCTCTTGATGATAAGCACTCTTAAAAAATGACAGCTTTATTGAGATATAACTCATGGACTATTAAATTCATCCTTTAAAAATATACTAGTCACTGTTTAGTAAATACACAGTGTGGTACAAACCCCATCATCCTTGTCTAATTTTAGAACATTTTCATCCATCCCAGAAAGAACACCTCCCCATGAGCCATCACCTCCCATCACCTCCCGTAGCAGTCCTTGACAACCATGCATCTACTTTTTGTCTCTGTGAATTTGACTATTCTAAACATTTCAGATAAATGGAATCATACCACATGTGGCTGTTTGTGACTGGCTCTTTTCACTTAGCATGATGTTGTCCAGATTCATCCAAGTCTTAGCACATAATTCTTGCTTTTTAATGGCCAAATAATATTCCATTGTACGGATGAACCACATTTTGCTTGTCCATTCATAAGTTGACTATCCATTCATAGATATTGAGCTGTTTTCACTTTTTGGATACTCTGAATAATGCTGCTGTGAATATCCATGTACAGGTTCTTGATGGACATATGTTTTTATTTTTCTTGGAAACATAATTTAAGAGTGGAATTGCTGGGTCATAGGATAATGCTATGTTTAACCTTTTGAGGAACTACCACAATGATTTCCAAAGTGGCTGCATTATTTTATAATCCTGTCAACAATGTATGGGGGTTCTAATTTCCCCACATCTTCAATATTTATTTTCTAGTTTTGTTTTAGTTGTTTAGTTTTAGTTTTAGCAATCCTAGTGGGTATGAAGAGGTATCTCATGTTTTGTTTTATTTTATTTTATCATGTTATGTTAATCACAATACATTACATCATTAGTTTCTTTTTAAAGATTTTATTTATTTATATGAGAGAGAGAGAATGAGACAGAGAGAGCACGAGAGGGAAGAGGATCAGAGAGAGGAGCAGACTCCCCGCTGAGCAGAGAGCCTGATGCGGGACTCGATCCCGGGACTCCAGGATCATAACCTGACCCGAAGGCAGTCGCTTAACTCACTGAGCCACCCAGGCACCCTACATCATTAGTTTTTGATGTAGTATTCCATGATACATTATTTGCGTATAACACCCAGGTCTCCATTCAATACATGCCCTCTTTAATACCCAAGACCATTTGAGTGGCATTTTCCTAATGACTAATGATGCTGAGCACTCTTTAACATGTTTGTTAAACATGAGTGTATATATATATATATACATATATATATATACATATATATATATACACACACACACACATATATATACATATATATATTTTGAGAAATGTTTATTTAGATTTTTCAAAAATTTGTATATATGTTTATTTGTGTTTTTTTAATAATTTTTATTGTTATGTTAATCACCATAAATTACATCATTAGTTTTGGATGTAGTGTTCCATGATTCATTGTTTGTGCATAACACCTAGTGCTCCATGCAGAATGTGCCCTCTTTAATACCCATCACCAGGCTAACCCATCCCCCCACCCCCTCCCCTCTAGAACCCTCAGTTTGTTT
>NW_027397081.1:23262759-23263103 GCF_003265705.2 Callorhinus ursinus | reverse complement strand
TGATACATGTCTTTCTCTGATTGACTTATTTCACTCAGCATAACACCCTCCGGTTCCATCCACATCGTTGCAAATGGCAAGATCTCATTCCTTTTGATGGCTGCATAATATTCCATTGTGTATATATACCACTTCTTCTTTATCAATTCATCTGTCGATGGACATCTTGGCTCTTTCTACAGTTTAGCTATTATGGACATTGCTGCTATAAACATTGGGGTACACGTACCCCTTTGGATCCCTACATTTGTATCTTTGGGGTAAATACCCAGTAGTGCAATTGCTGGATCGTATGGTAGCTCTATTTTCGACTGTTTCAGGAACCTCCATACTGTTTTCCAGAG
>NW_027397081.1:23179059-23257759 GCF_003265705.2 Callorhinus ursinus | reverse complement strand
CATTGGGTATATATACCACTTCTTCTTTATCCATTCATCTGTCGATGGACATCTTGGCTCTTTCTACAGTTTAGCTATTATGGACATTGCTGCTATAAACATTGGGGTACACGTACCCCTTTGGATCCCTACATTTGTATCTTTGTGGTAAATACCCAGTAGTGCAATTGCTGGATCGTATGGTAGCTCTATTTTCGACTGTTTCAGGAACCTCCATACTGTTTTCCAGAGTGGCTGCACCAGCTTGCATTCCCACCAACAGTGTAGGAGGGTTCCCCTTTCTCCGCATCCCCACCAACATCTGTCATTTCCTGACTTGTTAATTTTAGCCATTCTGACGGGTGTGAGGTGGTATCTCATTGAGGTTTTGATTTGGATTTCCCTGATGCTGAGCGATGTTGAGCACTTTTTCATGTGTCTGTTGGCCATTTGGATGTCTTCTTTGGAAAAATGTCTGTTCATGTAGTCTGCCCATTTCTTGATTGGATTATTTGTTCTTTGGGTGTTCAGTTTGATAAGTTCTTTATAGATTTTGGATACTAGCCCTTTATCTGATATGTCATTTGCAAATATTTTCTCCCATTCTGTCGGTTGCCTTTTGGTTTTCTGGACTGTTTCTTTTGCTGTGCAAAAGCTTTTTATCTTGATGAAGTCCCAATAGTTCATTTTTGCCCTGGCTTCCCATGCCTTTGGTGATGTTTCTAGGAAGAAGTTGCTGTGGCTGAGGTGTAAGAGGTTGCTGCCTGTGTTCTCCTTTAGGATTTGGATGGACTCCTGTCTCACGTTTAGGTCTTTCAACCATTTGGAGTCTATTTTTGTGTGTGGTGTAAGGAAATGGTCCAGTTTCATTCTTCTGCATGTGGCTGTCCAATTTTCCCAACACCATTTGTTGAAGAGACTGTCTTTTTTCCATTGGACATTCTTTCCTGCTTTGTCAAAGATGAGTTGACCATAGAGTTGAGGGTCCATTTCTGGGCTCTCGATTCTGTTCCACTGATCTATGTGTCTGTTTTTGTGCCAGTACCATACTGTCCTGATGATGACAGCTTTGTAATAGAGCTGGAAGTCCAGAATTGTGATGCTGCCAGCTTTGCTTTTCTTTTTCGACATTCCTCTGGCTATTCGGGGTCTCTTCTGGTTCCATACAAATTTTAGGATTATTTGTTCCATTTCTTTGAAAAAGGTGGATGGCATTTTCATGGGGATTGCATTGAATGTGTGGATTGCTCTAGGTAGCACTGACATCTTCACAATGTTTGTTCTTCCAATCCATGAGCATGGAACGTTTTTCCATTCCTTTGTGTCTTCTTCAATTTCTTTCCTGAGTATTTTATAGTTTTCTGAGTACAGATCCTTTGCCTCTTTGGTTAGATTTATTCCTAGGTATCTTATGGTTTGGGGTGCAATTGTGAATGGGATCGACTCCTTGATTTGTCTCTCTTCTGTCTTGTTGTTGGTGTATAGGAATGCCACTGATTTCTGTGCATTGATTTTATAGCCTGCTACTTGACTGAATTCCTGTATGGGTTCTAGCAGTTTTGGGGTGGAGTCTTTTAGGTTTTCCACATACAGTATCATATCATCTGCAAAGAGTGACAGTTTGACTTCCTCTTTGCCGATTTGGATGCCTTTGATTTCTTTTTGTTGTCTGATTGCTGTGGCTAGGACTTCTAATACTATGTTGAATAGCAGTGGTGAGAGTGGACATCCCTGCCGCGTTCCTGACCTTAGGGGAAAAGCTCTCAGCTTTTCCCCATTGAGAATGATATTCGCTGTAGGT
Organism: Callorhinus ursinus; assembly: GCF_003265705.2. Lineage (NCBI taxonomy): Eukaryota > Metazoa > Chordata > Mammalia > Carnivora > Otariidae > Callorhinus > Callorhinus ursinus. The sequence continues at coordinate 23,255,979 of NW_027397081.1, read as the reverse complement.
TTTTCATAGATGGCTTTTATGATATTGAGGTAGGTACCCTCTATCCCTATACTCTGAAGAGTTTTGATCAAGAAAGGGTGCTGTACTTTGTCAAATGCTTTTTCTGCATCTATTGAGAGGATCCTATGATTCTTGTTCTTTCTTTTGTTAATGTATTGTATCACGTTGATTGCTTTGTGGATGTTGAACCAGCCTTGCAGCCCAGGGATAAATCCCACTTGGTCATGGTGAATAATCCTTTTAATGTACTGTTGGATCCTATTGGCTAGTATTTTGGTGAGAATTTTTGCATCCATGTTCATCAAGGATATTGGTCTGTAATTCTTCTTTTTGATGGGGTCTTTGTCTGGTTTTGGGATCAAGGTAATGGTGGCCTCATAAAACGAGTTTGGAAGTTTTCCTTCCATTTCTATTTTTTGGAACAGTTTCAGGAGAATAGGTATTAATTCTTCTTTAAATGTCTGATAGAATTCCCCTGGGAAGCCATCTGGCCCTGGGCTTTTGTTTGTTGGGAGATTTTTGATGACTGCTTCAATTTCCTTAGTGGCTATAGGTCTGTTCAGGTTTTCTATTTTTCCTGGTTCAATTTTGGTAGTTGATACATCTCTAGGAATGCACCCATTTCTTCCAGGTTATCTAATTTCCTGGCATAGAGTTGCTCATAATATGTTCTTATAATTGTTTGTATTTCTTTGGTGTTGGTTGTGATCTCTCTCCTTTCATTCATGATTTTGTTGATTTGGGTCATTTCTCTTTTCTTTTGGATCAGTCTGGCCAGGGGTTTATCAATCTTGTTCATTCTTTCAAAGAACCGGCTCCTAGTTTTGTTGATCTGTTCTACTGTTCTTTTGGTTTCTATTTCATTGATTTCTGCTCTGATCTTTATGATTTCTCTTCTCCTGCTGGGTTTAGGCTTTAGTTGCCGTTCTTTCTCCAGCTCCTTTAGGTGTAGGGTTAGGTTGTGTATTTGAGACCTTTCTTGTTTCTTGAGAAAGTCTTGTATTGCTATATAATTTCCTCTCAGGATGACCTTTGCTATATCCCAAAGATTTTGAACAGTTGTCTTTTCCTTTTCATTCGTTTCCATGAATTTTTTTAACTCTTCTTTAATTTCCTGGTTGACCCATTCATTCTTTAGTAGGATGCTCTTTAGCCTCCATGTATTTGAGTTCTTTCCGACTTTCCTCTTGTGATTGAGTTCTAGTTTCAAAGCATTGTGGTCTGAAAATATGCAGGGAATAATCCCAATCTTTTGGTACTGGTTGAGACCTGATGTGTGACCTAGGATGTGATCAATTCTGGAGAATGTTCCATGGGCACTAGAGAAGAATGTGTATTCTGTTGCTTTGGGATGGAATGTTCTGAATGTCTGTGAAGTCCATTTGGTCCAGTGTGTCATTTAAAGTCTTTATTTCCTTGTTGATCTTTTGTTTAGATGATCTGTCCATTTCAGTTAAGGGGGTGTTAAAGTCCCCCACTATTATTGTATTGTTGTCAATGTGTTTCTTTGCTTATGTTATTAACTGCCTTATATAATTGGCTGCTCCCATGTTAGGGGCATAGATATTTACAATTGTTAGTTCTTCTTGTTGGATAGACCATTTAAGTAGGATATAGTGTCGTTCCTCATCTCTTATTACAGTCTTTGTTTTAAAATCTCATTTGTCTGATATAAGGATTGCCACCCCAGCTTTCTTTTGGTGTCCATTAGCATGGTAAATGGTTTTCCACCCTCTCACTTTCAATCTGGGGGTGTCTTTGGGTCTAAAATGGGTCTCTTGCAGACAGCATGTTGATGGGTCTTGTTTTTTAATCCAATCTGTTAGCCTGTGTCTTTTGATTGGGGCATTGAGCCCATTTACATTCAGGATAACTATTGAAAGATATGAATTTAGTGCCATGTATTGCCTGCAAGGTGTCCTGTATATTGTGTGTGTTCCTTTCTGATCTATGCTGCTTTTAGGCTCTCTTTTTGCTTAGAGGACCTCTTTCAATATTTCTTGTAGGGCTGGTTTTGTGTTTGCAAATTCCTTAGTTTTTGTTTGTCCTGGAAGTTTTTTATCTCTCCTTCTATTTTCAATGATAGCCTAGCTGGATACAGTATTCTTGTCTGCATATTTTTCTCATTTAGTGCTCTGAAGATATCATGCCCGTCCTTTCTGGCCTGCCAGGTCTCTGTGGATACGTCTGTTGCCAATCTAATGTTTCTACCATTGTAGGTTACATATCTCTTCTCCCGAGCTGCTCTCAGGATTTTCTCTTTGTCTCTGAGACTTGTAAGTTTTACTATTAGATGTTGGGGTGTTGACCTATCTTTTTTGATTTTGAGAGGGGTTCTCTGTGCCTCCTGGATTTTGATGCCTGTTTCCTTCCCCACATTAGGGAAGTTCTCTACCATTATTTGCTCCAATATACCTTCTGCCCCTCTCTCTCTTTCTTCTTCTTCTGGGATCCCAATTATTCTAATGTTGTTTCATCTTATCGAATCACTTATCTTTCGAATTCTGCCCTCATGATCCTGTAGTTGTTTATCTCTCTTTTTCTCAGCTTCTTTATTTTCCATCATTTGGTCTTCTATATCACTGATTCTTTCTTTATCTCATTTATCCTAGCAGTTAGTGCCCCCATTTTTGATTGCACCTCATTAATAGCCTTTTTGATTTCGACTTGGTTAGATTTTAGTTCTTTTATTTCTCCAGGAAGTGTTTCTCTAATAACTTCCACACTTTTTTCAAGCCCAGCTAGTATCTTTAAATTCATGATTCTGAACTCTAGGTCTGACATCGTACTAATGTCAGCATTGAGTAGGTCCCTGGCAGTCGGTACTACCTCTTGTTCATTTTGCTGAGGTGATTTTTTCATCTTGTCATTTTGTCCAGAGGAGAACAGATGAATGAGAGAACAGAATGGTAACAGGTTAACAATGTCTCCAGCAAGTATACTCTATAGAAACCAGAAAAGACCTGAAACCAGCGGACAAGAAAGGGAAAGAGAGAAGAGGAAAAAAAAAAAGGAAAAAGAAAAAGATAAAAACAAACAAAAACAGAACAAAACGAAAAATAAAACCAGAATATGATCAAATATGATCAGGCTAGTGCATAGATCAGTGCCACACACTAGCTTTTGGGCATATTTTGGTCTGTTAGAAGAAAGTGCCTGCTAAAATTTTAAAGGAAGAAAGACTTATATATGTACAAAATAAGGGTTGATACAATGAAGGGATGGCAGATGATTGTAAAGATGAAAATTATAAAAGATTTTATAAAAGGAATTGATAAGAATAGAAGTTGTTTTTAAAAAGAAAGAAGATTTAAAAAGAAAAAGAAAAAAAAAAGGAAAAAAAGGGAGAGAATGTGATCAGGCAGGAGAATAGAACAAAGCCATACACTAATGATTTAGGGTATATTTTGATCTGTTAGAAGAAATTGTATCTCAAAATTTTAAAGAGAGAACAACTTATATATATATGCCAAAAATAAGGGTAACTACTATGAAGGGATAAAAATATGACTCTCAAAATGAAAAATAAAAAGGTTTTTTTAAAAAAGGGATTGATAAGATGTTGTTTGAAAAAGGGGAAAAGAAAAATTAAAAAAAAAAACAGTTAAAAAAATTAACTTTGAAAAACTAATGAATTATGGGAAAAAAGCCATGAATTCTATGTGCAGTATTCCCCGAGCGCTGGAGTTCTCCCGTTCTCCTTGATCGGTAAACTTGGTGTTGGCTTGCTGGCTGTTTGGGCTGATCTTCTGGGGGAGGGGCCTGTTGCCGTGGTTCCCAAATATCTTTGCGGAGGCGGGATTGCCCCGCCCTTGTGAGTTCCGGCTAAGCAAGCTGCTGGGTTTGCTCTCAGGAGCTTTTGTTCCCTGCAAGCTCTCGGTACAGCTTTGGAGGACCAGGGCGAAAATGGTGGCCTCCCAATCTCCACCCGGAGGAGCCGAGAACTCGGGGCCCCGCTCCTCAGTGAGACCCCGGAGAAAATCACTCCCATCTCCCCGGTCTCCGGCCGCACTCCATGCTCACCCGGCCTGTGACCGAGCGTTTCCATCTCTGGCACCCGACCCCGTGTGGAGTCTCCAAACCCAGCAGATCCTTGCGGTGCGCTCCCGCGCCGCTCCTCCCGGGGGAGGAAGGGGAGTCTTCCCAGATCTGCCGCTTCTTGGGTCCCTGCTGGAGGAGCAGTGGCCCGACTGGGCCGCGGATCACAGTTTATGGCCACCCCGAGCTGTGAGCCCGCCTCGCGGCTCCGTCTCTGCAGCCGGCTTCCCTGCTCCGATTCCTGGGAGCTCTGCCACACTCAGGCACCCCTCATCTTTCTGTGACCCCGAGGGTCCTGAGACCACACTGTCCCGCGAGGGTTCCACCCCCCACTTAGCCACCAGAGCGACGTCCCTCAGCGGAGCCGACTTCTCAAAGTTCCGATTTTGTGCTCCGCGGCTCTATCACTTGCTAGAAGCGGCCAACGGAGGCCCCCTCCCCTGCCATCTATCCTTCCGAATATCGCCTCGGATTCACCTCTCCACAGGTCCTACCTTCCAGAAAGTTTTTGCTTTTCTATTCAGTGTTGTTACTCTTCTTATCTTCGATCTCCTGTTGAGTTCGTAGGTGTTCAGAATGGTTTGATCCCTCTTCAGCTGAATTCCTGAGACCAGACGAAATCCAGGTCTCCTACTCCTCCGCCATCTTTCTCTGCCCCTTATATGTTTATTTGTAAATGAACATATAAGTAAATATATAATCTCTTACTAGCTTTATAACTTGCAGATACAAGATCAATATACAAAAACCAATTGTATTTCTACACAGTAACAAAATTCAAAATGAAATTTAAAAACTTCACTCACAATAGCATAAAAAATCAAATACTTAGGAATAAGTGTAAGAAAAGGATTGCAAAACTTATACCTGAAATCTACAAAACTTGAAATAGTTCAATATTTTAGTTCAAATATTTTCTCCCTTTCTGTGTGTTGTCTTTTCACTTTCTTGATAGTGTCATTTGAAGCACAACATTTTTAATTTTGATCAAGTCCAATTTATTTATTTATTTTGTTTGCTGGTGCTTTTGGTGTGATATCTAAGAATGTCTATTCCATTAGTCACAAAGATTTATTTTATGTTTAATTTTAAGAATTTCATAGTTTTGGTTCTTATATTTGGTTCTAGAGACATTTTTGTGTTAATTTTTTACTTAGGATGATTTACAGGTCCAAGGTTATTCTTTTGCATGTGGTATCCAGCACCATTTGTTGATAAGACTATTCATTCTCCACTGAATAATCTTGGCATCCTTGCCAAAGTAAGTTGACTGTAAGTGTAAGGGTTTATTTCTGGACCCTTAATTATATTCCATTGATCTACACACATTACCACTGATTACTTTAGCTTTGTAGTAACTTTTGAAATTAGAAAGTGTGCGTCCATAACTTTGTTTTTGTTGTTCAAGATTGCTTTGGCTCCTCTGGATTATTGTATTTTTTTTTTTTTTTTGAGAGAGAGAGAGAGAGAGAGAGAAAGTGCATGCACGTGCATGCACACACAAGTATATGGGGGGAAGGGACAGAGAGGGAGAGGAAGAGAGAGAATCCCAAGCAGGCTCTACACCCAGGGCGGAGCTCGACCTCACAACCCTGAGATCATAACCTGAGCTTGGACGCTCAACTGGCTGAGCCAACAAGGCATCCTGGGTCACTGCTTTATCAGATGAATTTTAGAATCAACTTGTCACCTTCTGCAAGAATAAAGGCAAAATTTTATTGGGGACTGTATTGAATCAGTTTAGGAAATACTGTCATTTTAACAATACTAAATTGTCCAATCCACGCGTATGGGATGGTTTCCAATTATTACATGTTCTTCAACTTATTTCAATAGTTTTGTACCTTTCAGGTATAAGTTTTGCAATTCTTTCCTTATACTTATTCCTAAGTATTTGATTTTTTTATGCTATTGTAAGTGAAGTGTTTTGAATTTCATTTGGAATTTCGTTACTGTGTAGAAATACAATTGGTGTTTGTATATTGATCTTGTATCTGCAATTTTGTTGAACTTGCTTATTAGCTCCAATAATTTTTTATGAATTCCTTAGGATTTTCTATGTAAAAGTTCATATCATCTGTAAATAGATAAAGCTTTATTTCTTCCTTTCTAATCTGGATGTCATTTGTTTCTTTTTTCTTGTCTAATTGTCTTGTGTAAGACCTCCAATATGATATTGAATATAATGGTGAGAGTGGACAATCTTATATTGTTCCTGATTGTAGAGGGAAAACGTTCAGTGTTTTGCTATTAAGTATAATGTTATCTATGGGTTTTTTCACAGGTGTTCTTTATCAGGATGAATAAATCCTAGCTGGTTCAATGTTTTATCATTAAGAGGTGTTATATTTTGTCAAATATTTTTATGTCTCTACTGAGATGATCATGTAGCTTTATTCTTTTATTCTATTAATATAGCATGATATACTTATTGATTTTTTCATATAATAAATCAATCTTGCATTCCTGGAGTAAATTCCACTTGGTAATGGTGTTTAATTCCTTTACTATACTGTTGGATTCAGGTTGCTAGTATTTTGTTGGGGATTTTTGTGTTTATGTTCATAAGGCAAAATAGTCTATTATTTCTTTACTTGTGATGCCTTTGTCTTGTTTGGGAATCAAGGTAATACTGGTATTGTAAAATGAATTGGAACGTGGTCACATCTCTTCTAACTTCTGGAAGAATTTATAAAGTATTGACATTATTTCTTCTTTAAACCTTTAGTGGAATTTACCAGTGAAGCCATCTGGGTCTGGACTGTCCTTTGTGGAAAGATTTTAGTTATAAATTAAATTCCTTTACTCATTATTGATCTATTCAAATCAAGTATTTTCTAATTTCCCTTTGATTTCTCTAACCCATTGGTCATTTAACAATGTGTGCTTAATTTCTCTATACTTGTGAATCTCCCTAACTTTTTTGTTATTTTGTTTCTAAGTTTGATCCACTATAGTCCAAGAACATACTTTGTACAATTTAAGCCTTTGAAATTTATTAAGGTGTGTTTTTACAGATGGTCTATCCTGAAGAATGCTCCATGTGCACTTGAGAAAATTGTGTATTTTGCTAGTGTGAAGTGGAATGAATGTTCTACAGGTGACTGTTGTTTCTAGTTTCATTATAGTGTTTATCAAGTCTCCTATTTCTCTGTTGATCTTCTTCCTAATTGTCCTATTTTTGGAAATGGGATATTGAAACCTCTGGATGTTATTATTGAATTGTATATTTCTCCCTGCATATAATAAATATATAATAAATAATACATATATACATGTATAAAACAATACATATATACATGTATAAAGTTGACCCTTTATTATTACAAAATGTTCTTTTTTATCTTTAGTAACAATTTTTGTCCAAAAGTCTATTTTGTTTGGTATTAATATAGCCACTCCAGCTTTCTTTTGGTTACTGTTTGATTTTTATTCTTCTATTCTTTTATTTCAACCTATTTTTGTCTTCGAATATAAAGCTCGTCTCTTTTAGACACTATACAGTTGGACTTTTTTATCCATTCTGCTAACCTTTTTTTTTTTTAAGATTTTATTTATTTATTTGAGAGAGAGAGAGAGAGAATGAGAACACAAGCAGGGAGGAGGGGCAGAGGAAGAAGGCGAAGCAGATTCCCCACTAAGCCTGATTCAGGGCTCCACCCCAGGACCCTGGGATCATGACCTGAGCCAAAGGCAGATGCTTAACAGACTGAGCCACCCAGGTGCCCTAACCTCTGTCTTCTGATTAGAATGTTTAGTCACTACATTGAATATGCTTATGATAAGGTAGGATTTATATCTACTATTTTAATATTTGTTTCCTACGTATTGTATGTCTCTTTTTGTTCCTCAATTCCTCCACTACTGTCTTCTTTTGTGTAAAATATATATTTCCCAGTATGCATCATTAATCCTCTTGTCATTTTTTAAGTAATATTCTTTTTGTTATTTTCTTAGTGATTGCCCTGGGGATTGCAATAATCATGTTAACTCAAAACAATCTAATTAATTTGTTATTAATCCAAATTAATATCAACTTATGTTCAATAATATATAAACTTTTTGTTACAATATAGTTCTGTCACCTCACCTCTCCTTTGTGCTATTTTCATACAAATTATGTATTTTACAACATAAACCCATAAATACAGTTTTTGAAACTATTGTTCATGCAGTTCTTTTTTAAATCAAGTAGGAAAAGCAAATACACAAATATACATTTATACTGTCCTTCATAATTACATATGCAGTTATTTTTACTAGTGCTTTTTATTCCATGTAGATTTAAGTTACTGTTTAGTTTCATTTCAGACTCAAGAACACTTCTGGTATTTCTTGTAGGGCAAGTCTATTAGCAATGAACTGTCAATGTTTATCTGGGAATGTCTTAAATTTTCATTTATTTTTTGAAGGATAATTTTGCTGGATACAGAATTATTTCTTTAAAGTTTTTATTTAAATTCTGGTTCGTTCACATACAGTGTAATATTGGTTTCAGATGTACAATATCATGATTCCACACTTACATACATCACCCAGTGCTCATTATAAGGCACTCCTTAATCCCATCAACTATTTGACCCATCCTTGCACCCACCTCCCTTCTGGTAACCATCAGTTTGTTTTCTATAGTTAAGAGTCTGCTTCTTGGTGTGCCCCCCTCTCTCTGTTTCTTTTTTTTTTTCACTTTGCTATTTTTTTGTCTCTTAAATTCCTCATATTAGTGAACCAGATGGTATTTGTCTTTCTCTATTTCCCTTAGCATAATACTCTGTAGCTCTATCCATGTCCTTGCAAATGGCAAGATTTCATTTTTTTTATGCCTGGGTGATATTTCATTTTATATATATACCACATCTTCTTTATCCATTCATCAGTTGATGGACATTTGGGCTGTTTCAGTAATTTGGCTATTGTAGATAATGCTGCCATAAACATCAGGGTGCATGTATCCTTTTGAATTAGTATTTTTGTATTCTTTGGGTAAATACATAATAGTGCAATTGCTGGATTGTAGGGTAGTTCTATTTTAACTTTTTGAGGAAACTCTATACTGTTTTTCAGAGTGGCTACCCCAGTTTGCATTCCCACCAACAGTACACAAAGGTTCCCCTTTCTCCACATCCTCAACAACACGTGTTGCTTCTTGTGTTGTTTATTTTAACCATTCTGTGATATCACATTGTAGTTTTAATTTGCATTTCCCTGATGATTAGTGTTATTGAGTATCTTTTCATGTGTCTGTTGACCATCTGTATGTCTTCTTTGGAGAAATGTCTATTCATTTTTTGGGTGTTGCATTTGGTAAGTTCTTTATATATTTTGGATAGTAACGCTTTATCAGACTTTTCCTTTGCAAATATCTTCTCCTGTTCCATAGGTTGTCCTTTAGTTTTGTTGATTGTTTCTTTGATGTGCATAAGCTTTTTATTTTGTTGTAGCCCCAATAGTTTATTTTTGCTTTTGTTTCTCTTGCCTCAGGAGACATACCTAGAAAGTAGTTGCTATGGTTGATGTCAAAGATGTTACTGTCTGTGTTTTTTGATGGTTTCCTGTCTCACATTTAGGTCTTTCATCCATTTTGAATTTATTTTTGTGTATGGTGGGTGTAAGAAGGTGGTCCAGTTTCATTCTTTTGCATGTTGCTGACCAGTTTTCCCACACACCATTTGTTGAGGAGACATTCTTTTTCCCATTGGATATTCTTCTCTGCTTTGTCAAAGATTTATTGACCATATAATTGTGGGTTCATTATTGGCTTTTTTATTCTATTCCATTGACCTACGTGTCTAGTTTTGTACCACTACCATACTGTTTTGATCACTCCAGCTTTGTAACATAGCTTGAAGTCCAGAATTGTGATGCCCCCAGTGTCGTTTTTCTTTTTCAAGGTCGCTTTGGCTATTTGGGGTCTTTTGTGATTCCATACAAATTTTAGGATTGTTTGTTCTAGTTCTGTGAAAAATGCTGTTGGTATTTTGATAAGAATTGATTAAATCTATAGATTGCTTTGGGTAGTATAGACATTTAAAAAATATTCGTTCTTCCAATCCACAAGTATGGAATGACTTTTTATTTCTTTGAGTCATCAATTTCTTTCATCAGTGTGTCTAGTTTTCAAAGTATAGTCCTTTCACCTCTTTGATTAGGTTTATTTGTAGGCATCTTATTGTTTTTGGTGCAATTGTTAATAGGATTGATTCCTTAATTTCTCTTTCTGCTGCTTCATTATTGATGTATAGAAGAAATGTAACAGATTTCTGTACATTGATTTAGTATCCTGTGACTTTACTGAATTTGTTTATCAATTCTAACAGCTTTTTGGTGGAGTCTTTTGGGTTTTCTATATATAATATCATGTCATCTGCAGATGGTGAAAGTTTTCCTTCTTCCTTACCAATTTGGATGCATTTTAGGCATCTTTTTGTGGTCTGATTGTTGTGGCTAGGACTTCCAGTACTATTTCCCCTTTTGGGATGATATTAGCTGTGGGTTTTTCATATATGGCCCTTATTATGTTGAGGTATGTTCCCTCTAATCCTATTTTGTTGAGGGTTTTTACCATGAATGGACGTTGTACTTTGTCAAATGCTTTTTCTGCATCTACTGAAATAATCATATGGTTCTTATCATTTTATTAATGTTGTGTATCTCATTGATTGTTTTGCTAATATTGAACCAGCCTTGCAACTGAGGAATAACTCCCACTTGGTCGTGGTGAAAGATTTTTTTAATGAATTGTTGAATTTGGTTTCCTAATATTTTATTGAGAATTTTTGCATCTATGTTCATCAGGGATATTGGCGAATAGGTCTCTTTTGTAGTGGAATCTTTATCTGGTTTTGGTATCAGGGTAATCCTGGCCTCATAGAATGTATTTGGAGGTTTTTCTTCCTCTTCTAATTATTGGGACAGTTGGAGAAGAATAGGTATTAATTCTTCCTTAAAGGATATTTGGTAGAATTCGCCTGTGAAGCCATCTGGTCCTGGACATTTGTTTGTTGGGAGTTTTTTAATTACTGATTCAATTTATCTGCTGGTTATTGGTCTGTTCAAGTTTTCTATTTCTTCCTGTTTCAATTTGGGTAATTTATATGTTTCTAGGAATTGATCTATTTCTTTCAGGTTGTCCAATTTGTTGGCATATAGTTTTTCATAATATTCTCTTACAATTGTTTGTATTTCTGTGCTGTTGGTTATTTCTCTTTTCTCATTTGTGATTTTATTTGGGTCCTTTCTCTTTTCTTTTTGATAAGTCTGGTCACAGGTTTATCAATTTTATGATTTCTTTTCAAAGAACCTGCTCCTGGTTGCATAGATCTGTTTTACTGTGTTTTTTGTTTTTGTTTTATTTTTAGTTTCTATATCATTTATTTCTGCTCTCATCTTTATTATTTCCTTCCTCCTGCTGGTTTTAGGCTTTGTTTGTTCTTCTTCTAGCTCCTTTAAGTGTAGGGTTAGGTTGTTTATTTTAGGTTCGTTTTTCCTTCTTCTTGAAGTAGGCCTGCATTGCTGGATATAGAATTCTTGATCAATGAGGTTCTTTGTTTGTTTGTTTGTTTGTACTTTCTATCCTGTACCTACATCATCTTACTTCCTTCTGACCTCCATGGTTTTAGATTTGAAGGTAACTGTTTTAGTTGAAAACTAGAAATTTTATTTTATTTTTTTAATTATGTTATGTTAGTCACCACAGTACATCATTAGTTTTTGATGTAGTGTTCCATGATTCATTGTTTGCGTATAACACCCAGCGCTCCATGCAGTACATGCCCTCCTTAATACCCATCACCAGGCTCACCCATCCCCCCACCCCCCTCCCCTCTAAAACCCTCAGTTTGTTTCTCAGAGTCCATCGTCTCTCATGGTTCATCTCCCCCTCCCACTCCCCCCCTTCCTTTTTCCCTTCCTTCTCCTAATGTCCTCCATGCTCTTCCTTAGGTTCCACAAATAAGTGAAACCATGTGATAATTGACTTTCTCTGCTTGACTTATTTCCCTTAACATAATCTCCTCCAGTTCCATCCATGTTGATGCAAATGTTGAGAAAACTGGAAATTTTAGATAATATAATGTGATAACTCTGGAAAGAAGATTCCGTTCCCTCCCTAAGGTTTAGTATCATTACTGTTGATTGTTGTTTCTGCTGTTTGTTTGTTTTAGTGACTTTTCTGTAATAATTTTATAAAATCTGTATCTTTTTCATGTAGAGCCACTGAAGTCTCTGCTAGGTTTGCTGAGTGCCTGGTCAATATAGGACAGAAATTTTTATAGGCTCCTTGAAGTAATGAGTGGTCCTGCCCTTGTTGAGGGGCTCTCTGTGCATTGGGAAGCACTGTCAATGTCAGTGCTTCAGTAAGCATTTTATAGTTCTTCCTTAGCCTTGATTACCTACAGGTGCAGAGTTTCAAGATAAACTGGAAGTGAGATATTAGTTGTTTTTTTTTTTTTTTTTTTTAGGACTTTCCTGGGCATATACACACCTCTGTACATGGCTCATCACCATTTAGATTTCCAGGTATATATTAGAGCTTTTCAAAGACTCCAATTGACATCTTACCCTCCAGGTTTTTTGTTTTTGTTTTTGTTTTTAATTTTTTATTGTTATGTTAATCACCATATATTACATCATTTGTTTTGGTGTACTGTTCCATGATTCATTGTTTGTTCATAACACCCAGTGCTCCATGCAAAATGTGCCCTCTTTAATACCCATCACCAGGCTAACCCATCCCCCTACCCTCTTCCCCTCTAGAACCCTCAGTTTGTTTTTCAGAGTCCATCATCTCTCCTGGTTCGTCTCCCCCTCTGACTTACTCCCCTTCATTCTTCCTCTCCTGCTATCTTCTTCTTTTTCTTTTTTCTTAAAATATGTTGCGTTATTTGTTTCAGAAGTACAGATCTGTGATTCAACAGTCTTGCACAATTCACAGCGCTCACCGTAGCACATACCCTCCCCAATGTCTATCACCCAGCCACCCCATCCCTCCCACCCCCCCACCACTCCAGCAACCCTCAGTTTGTTTCCTGAGATTAAGAATTCCTCATATCAGTGAGGTCATGTGATACATGTCTTTCTCTGATTGACTTATTTCACTAAGCATAACACCCTCCAGTTCCATCCACGTCATTGCAAATGGCAAGATCTCATTCCTTTTGATGGCTGCATAATATTCCATTGTGTATATATACCACTTCTTCTTTATCCATTCATCTGTTGATGGACATCTTGGCTCTTTCCACAGTTTGGCTATTGTGGACATTGCTGCTATAAACATTGGGGTGCATGTACCCCTTCGGGTCCCTACATTTGTATCTTTGTGGTAAATACCCAGTAGTGCAATTGCTGGATTGAATGGTAGCTCTAATTTCAACTGTTTGAGGAACCTCCATACTGTTTTCCAGAGTGGTTGCACCAGCTTGCATTCCCACCAACAGTGTAGGAGGGTTCCCCTTTCTCCACATCCCCGCCAACATCTGTCGTTCCCTGACTTGTTAATTTTAGCCATTCTGACGGGTGTGAGGAGGTATCTCATTGAGGTTTTGATTTAGATTTCCCTGATGCCGAGTGATGTTGAGCACTTTTTCATGTGCTTGTTGGCCATTTGGATGTCTTCTCTGGAAAAATGTCTGTTCATGTCTTCTGCCCATTTCTTGATTGGATTATTTGTTCTTTGGGTGTTGAGTTTGATAAGTTCTTTATAGATTTTGGATACTAGTCCTTTATCTGATATGTCATTTGCAAATATTTTCTCCCATTCTGTTGGTTGTCTTTTGGTTTTGTGGACTATTTCTTTTGCTGTGCAAAAGCTTTTTATCTTGATGAAATCCCAATAGTTCATTTTTGCCCTGGCTTCCCGTGCCTTTGGTGATGTTTCTAGGAAGAAGTTGCTGCGGCTGAGGTCGAAGAAGTTGCTACCTGTGTTCTCCTTTAGGATTTGGATGGACTCCTGTCTCACGTTTAGGTCTTTCAACCATTTGGAGTCTATTTTTGTGTGTGGTGTAAGGAAATGGTCCAGTTTCATTCTTCTGCATGTGGCTGTCCAATTTTCCCAACACCATTTGTTGAAGAGACTGTCTTTTTTCCATTGGACATTCTTTCCTGCTTTGTCAAAGATAAGTTGACCATAGAGTTGAGGGTCCATTTCTGGGCTCTCGATTCTGTTCCATTGATCTATGTGTCTGTTTTTGTGCCAGTACCATACTGTCTTGATGATGACAGCTTTGTAATAGAGCTGGAAGTCCGGAATTGTGATGCCGCCAGCATTGCTTTTCTTTTTCAATATTCCCCTGGCTATTTGGTGTCTCTTCTGGTTCCATACAAATTTTAGGATTATTTGTTCCATTTCTTTGAAAAAAGTGGATGGTATTTTGATGGGGATTGCACTGAATGTGTAGATTGCTCTAGGCAGCATTGACATCTTCACAATGTTGGTTCTTCCAACCCTGAGCATGGAACGTTTTTCCATTTCTTTGTGTCTTCTTCAATTTCTTTCCTGAGTATTTTATAGTTTTCTGAGTACAGATTCTTTGCCTCTTTGGTTAAATTTATTCCTAGGTATCTTATGGTTTTGGGTGCAATTGTGAATGGGATCGACTCCTTGATTTGTCTCTCTTCTGTCTTGTTGCAGGTTTTTTGTTTTTTAAGATTTTGCTCAGCCTTTTGTTATCCCTGACTTGTATCATGTCCTCAGGCAGCTGCAATGGTAAATTGTTACTGATTGCTCTTGACAAATTATTTATGGTAAGACTATTCACCCAGGGTATACCCTGTGTCAGGTTAAAAAAAAAAAAGTTACCGTGAAGGGAACTTTTCATGGAGCTTCCAGACAGGTCAACTCAAATACTGATAATTCTCTGAAGACAGGGTTGTAGACAGTTCCAAATACATTCTGCCCCCTCCTATGGCAGCTAGGCTGCTGATTTCCACAGCTATAGTCATCATAATCTGTTCATCTTCAAGGCCACCGCAGAACTGAAGATAGGAGGCTGGAATCAGACATGTTAAAACACCAAAAAGCTCATTGTTCCTACTGAGTGTCCCCAGTTTTTTTTCTTGAATAAACACTATATTGTTGTAGACCTTTGATTATTCTTCAGTTCTGAAAAAGTTGAGTTTGATAATTTTTGTCAGTTAACTAGCTGCTTCTATGGTGGAGAGGATTTTCAGAGGTCCTCAGTCTACCATTATGGAAGTGTTTCTCCTGGTCATAAATTCTTATAGTCCTGTGCATCTCTCTCTCTTTCTCTCTCTAACAAAAAAATTTTTAAAGTACCCTGTAGGGATACCTGGTGGCTCAGTCAGTTGAGTGGCTGCCTTCAGCTCAAGTCATGGTCCCGGAGTCCTGGGATGGAGTCCTGCATTGGGCTCCTTGCTTGGCGGGGAGTTTGCTTCTCCCTCTGCCTCTGACTGCTGTTCCTGCTGCTCATGCTCGCTCTCTCTCTCTGTGGCAAATAAATAAATAAGATCTTTTTTTTAAAAAGCACCATGTAAAGCTCCTTTAATAAGCATGGATCACTGTTATAATTTTACATACAATTTCATTACCATTTCTTACCCTCATTAAATTTAAGTTCTGTGAGGATGGGATATATATATACTTTGGTTACCATGATATCCTCAGCATTTTGCACAGTAGCTGACACATAGCAGAAGCTCCATAATATTTGCCAATTGAAAGAATAAATACAAAAATCTCATGAGAGCACACAAGATGGATCTGATGGCAAAAATACTGGAAAATGCAGAATTCACATAAGACCAATTGCAGTATGGTGAGGTATATTTGATAGAAAGGTCCAGAGCGGTTCTCTTTGGAATTGTAAAATGTCAGAAAGAGGACTGCAGACATTTGCTTTCCAGTAGCGTCCCAACTACCACAAGTAGAGATGAAATGGGACTCAATTCCTTGACCTCCTACTCCTAAATCTCCACAGAAATCTTTATGACAGCAGCTAGAAATGGTGACACCTGCTAATTTGCCTAAATGATTTGTTTCCAATTCCATCTTCTTTTCTAGATGAGAGGGATAGTGATCTGCATCAAGACTATTGTTTGGGCAAACATTTCCCTGTAAAATAGTGGTTTTGAAGACCATTGATTCAATGCTGTCATGCAGTGTCCTTGGAAAGCTCAGAGGGTGGAAGCATCACAGCCTGGCAGCATCCCCCATGCCTCCACTCTTGCCCATTCCATTTGCCTTCCCTCCATCTCTCTGTGTTCCCCACCATGGTACTCTGGGTGGCTAACCACTGCAGATGAGATTTTAGAGGACTGATAAAGAAGACTAGTAAAGAAGATTTTGGTAAAGAATGTTTTTGTAGACTTGCTTTCCCTCTCAATCTGGAAATACAAAATGGGCCTGGGAAATCACCTGAGTTGCCTGGCTCTCAGGAAAGTAGACCAAACTGCTTGGTAGAAGCAATCTGACATCGAACCAGTTGTGCAAAATGTATATTGGATGACATTGTAACTAGGAAAAAAACAAGTCACTATTTGAAAGGACTAGAATTGTGATTGGTTTTGGCAAGGATTAACAAGGAAATACAATCATTTGGGGGAACCTGGGGCCACGATTGGCTCACAGTGAGCCTCCCTGAAAAAGAAGGCTCTGGCCACAGGGAGACATGAGGTCTTAGTTTCAATTGCAAGTAGTCATTTCATCAGCGGCATAACAATGCCATCCACTTTGCAACTCCTCAAACACTTCGGGGTTGAACAGGATTTTTTTTTCTAGGTAACTTTTCATATTTTCATTGCATAGAAGAACTATTGCACATTCAGCTTTACAAAAAAGAAGATATTCTTAAATCAAGTTTAATATGTATTTAAAAAAATAAATCAGTTGCAACAAAATAGTGTTTTAACGGTTTTTAGGAGCATAGTGTTAACAGTATATAGCACTTATTTTTTTAAATACATATTAGACTTGATTCAAGAATATCTTTATGATCATGTCAATCTCATCCATGTTTCTGCATAGAAAGGTTACTTGGATTTCAAGGAAATATTTTGTTTCTCTTTCTTCAAACTATTTTGTGTTCTGTTTAGATGCATTTTGATTCTATGTACTTAACTCTGACTTGTGAGGCCATAATATTGCACTTGATTTCACCATTTGTCCTTAATTCTATCTAAAGCCAGACTCAAGTTATATTTGATGAATCTCACAGGCAGGATTAAATGTAAAAGGCAGAAATCTTGAGGGCTTCAAGTAACCCTCTTAAAGGTCATCAATAATACTTTTGTAGATATGTTTTTAAATTATTCAAACTATTTCTCATAATATTTATAATGGATAAGGGATGTATTTCATTTAAACAGGAGTCCATGTCAACATCTAATCTGGAGCGAGACAAAGCATATAATTTGTTAAAGAGTGATCTTTCATTGGTCTCGTCAAAGTAATTTTTATTTACAGAGCTTTTGGGGAAGGGGAATAAGGGATGTGGTTGCCAAGGGAGACCCTATCCTGATTGGAAGAGAGGTCATTACAGGTTTTTCAAAGAAAAGAAGAAGAATGGCTTTATTTCCTAAGACTTTTTTTTTCTCTTACAGTGAAAGAAAAAAGAAGCAGAAACAAAAATTGCCTTTCCTGCTCCTTATTCATTCTGTGAATTCACAGAAAATCTCATGGTAATGAACCTCCAAGAGCGGCCAAGCCCTACGACAACTTTTCCCAGCATTGTTTAATTTAATACTTGATACGATATTGTTTATCTCTATGTTTGTGCTCGTTCTGCCCGACCAGAATATATATTACTTATTGTTAAGGGCTACATTTTGCACTTGTGCTAGCCAAGTGCCTTGTGGCTAGTTAAGCACTCAAAAAATGAATTAATATTAATTTTATTGGATCTTTACCCATTGCAATTTTTAGTATAGAAATGATAATTTTGAATGGAAATATGGGACATTCCTATGTTTCTCCACTAGCTGTTTAGAAGGCTTAATATAAGTTAGATCTATACTCTCATAAATAGGTGCCACCATAATGTAAGCTTCCATAGGGCGGGATCTGTGTTTTTCTTTCTCATCCATACCTGTATCCACAGCTCGGAGAACAGTATCTGCCACATACCAGTGCCTCATAAATAACTGTTAAATTAATGCACCCCCTTTTTCCTGATTACAACTGACAGTGGGGCAAATACAGGGTCGAGATGAAAATAAGCTTCTCTACTCAGGCACTCTTAAAAATAAAAGCAAAAAATAAAATCAAAGAAGGTTAAATACCAAAGGTCCTTTAAAAATATAGAGAATTTTGGAAAAGACTCAGGAATAAGACATCTCAAAAATGAAAACAAAAATACATAGGTGAAAACAATTCATATATAATCATATAACATCTGAATACCTAATAAGAGGCTATTAGGAGAATATCACTTTAAAAAGAGATACCTTTTTTAAAAGACTCAAAATGATGGACTTACCTGAAAATTTGTCCCCATGTTATGGTGACAGTTTCTTTTATTTCTCAACTAACTGCTTTGGGGAACATTTCACATCAAGCTGCTCTTTAGCTTTGAAGATAATGCCTTGATAACACCTTTCTAAAATGTAGCTGTTCAGTAGTCATACCCAGAAAGGGAGTAGTCCAGGGGATGAACCTATTAAAGAAATTTCACCCAGTATAAGGAAGGTCCAATTCCACATCCTAACCCCAACAATACAGCATCAATTAATGAGGACATCACCCGACTACACGCCATTGATGGGATAAAGTTATTTTTTAATACTTACTGGGTTCCATGGATTGTGTAAATGTTGCATGTAAGTTATTACTAACCTTCATGATAAAATTATGAGGTAGACATCAGTGTTACCATTTTAGAGACGGGGAGATTGAAGATCGGAGATAGGAAGTAACTTGGCTAGTGAAGCTTTGAAGTGACCAAGTGGAGATTGAAATTCAGGTCTGTCTGGCTATACAACCCAAATCCCAAACTCCTCCCATTATACCACCCAGCCTTACATAACTCCAGATGCCTCACCTCATAGAACCAGGCCTTTGAACATCTGTGACCCAGCAGATGTGTTGTCCTGTTCTTGACTTTGGTCAACTTCAGCCACTTATTCATTCAGCCTCAGATTGCTTAAGACCCACTGTTTCCAACTGTTCAACCCCTAATCACATGGAGAATAATTTATGGGAATGATTAGCTAAGGCCTAGTATTTGTCCCTGAGTGTGTGTGTTTGGGGGGGGGGCGGGGGGGAGGTAGAGGGAGACTAGAAAGTACAGTGGGGAAAAAAGCTTGCAGTTTGGGCCTCATAGCTAGACAGAATTGCATTAATGACCCACTGCTATTGCTTGTTGAAACCAAAGCTGAAATATGGCAGCAGACACAAAAACTCAGAGCTCCATCTGGCATTCTTGCAGCCCAGAATGGGAACTGAGAGCCTGGTGGCAAATGTGTATAGTTGTCTATTTTATTATGACCTGGGAGCTGGGGTTAGTTGTTACATTTTTGTATGGTCACATTCTGTATGCTTATGTTATGCTTATACCTACACGATATCCCTCATTTATCTCTTGGCCTGAAAAGCCTAAAATAAATATTACTTGATCCTTCAAGGAAAAATTTGTCAACCACTGTGCCATTTTTTCATCCCTCTATTGCAGATCAGAAAATCAAGGCGGTCAGTTCTTCTCTTCTGTTTCCAATTAGCAGGACAGGGGTTTGAACTCCAGCAGTGTCATTCTAGAATATCTGCTCTTAACTGCTCAATTGTACCACTCCTGAGAAATGAGGAACATCTATCTTTGACTACAGCTCTGAGGAAAAAGTCCAGTTAAAAGTGATGCTCAGTAGCTAAATACTCATAACCACTAAATAATTTAATTTCAGAGACTGACTTAGGACTAGGTGAAAAAGCAGAGCTCTGTTACAGGGAAAAACCAACTTTAACAAAAAGCCAAAAATAGATCCTTGAGAAACCTTGAAAGCAAGAACAGTGGGGCTAAAGTCAAGGTAGAACTTCCATGGGATATGTAGCTGGACAGGGACAAAGGAAAGGAAAGATGGTCAACATAGTGTCTTCTGGATTTCATCAAGTCTCAAGGACTCAGAGAGAAATTCCATTTTTTTTCCTCCAGGAGCTGAAGATCAGAATAATACGATGGTCCAATGAGGCTGCATGGAGAGACCAAAGCAGCATGGTCTGAGTCTCACCAACCCTCAGACCAATGCCAATGAATGATCCCCTAATGCAGCCACAGAATATCTATGTTGAGCTTCCAGACCAGTTCTTTGAAACTAGCATCCAGAGACGTTGCTTCTTCCTTTGCACGTGTATACTTCATGCATAAATATTTTCTATTCTTGTGCTTTTTCTTAGCCTCTTATTTAATGTGCTATCGTAATGCTTCAAGAAATACTAAATTTACAAAATAGAAGAAACCAGTACTCCAGTACTTCTCCAAGTGGAGAGAGAGAAGCTCTGAAGATTGATATTTCTGGAGACTGCAACTCTGGTGAGTAGTAAGCAACCATATTTGGTTGAGGTAGCCAGTGCAGAGAGAGGTAGAGAGAATCTGAGGGCAGATTTGTGGCTGCCCACCAACCAAACAGGCCTGCCTCCCTGGGCTTTCCATCAGGAAAACAGGGTCCTGGGTTTTCCAGCCCTTAGTTCCAGCTTGCCTATTCCTGAAGCCAGTCTCAGGCGCACCTCTGAAGTGAAAGCAGAAGCTAAAGGTGAGAAGGTGGAAATGGGAGAAGGAAGGCAAAGGGTCTCCAGAAGACAGATTAAGAACCAGGGCAGAGGGAGCCTGGATTTTCCTTTTTTTTTTTTTTAAAGATTTTTATTTATTTTTTGAGAGAGAGAGAGAATGGTAGAGAGAGAGCATGAGAGGGAGGAAGGTCAGAGGGAGAAGCAGACTCCCTGCCGAGCAGGGAGCCCGATGCGGTACTCGATCCCGGGACTCCAGGATCATGACCCAAGCCGAAGGCAGTCGCCCAACCAACTGAGCCACCCGGAAGCCTGGATTTTCTTAACCTGTGAGCCTCAGTTACCTCATTGGTTACATGGGCACAAGGTTCTCTACCTGGAGGGATTTTATTACATTAGAAAAAGTGAAATATTTTTAGTCCTTTTTTTTCCCCTTTGGTATATAGAAGTCTTCATAAACTCCAAATCCATTACACCAAAATTCTTTCAAGCATCCCATTCTTCTATTAAACGTCTCCAAGAAAGATCACACAATCCTCCTTAATAGGGCACTAATTGCATCTTAACATCTTCAAGAAGTTCTGGTGTGTGTTTGAGCATTACATAGTACAGAAAATAGGAAAGAGGCCAGGTTGAAATTCCCTTCTGCCTCAGTGTGTTCTGAAGTTAACAAAGCACCAGTCTCTTCTGTAATGAAAGCCTGTTCTCTGGACCCAACAGTCAGATACCTTCTTTTGCCAACAAGGCAAGGAGACACTTTGATTTGCACCATCACTAACTGCTTTGGCAGGAAAGTTTTTGTTTGAACTACACTTTAGAAAGGAAAAAAAAAGACCAGTAAAGAAAAATCACGATTTCCCCTTTTTAGCCCATTTCCTATGTTTTTTTTTTCCTTTAGACAAATAAAAATTTAAAAAGAGAAAAGGAGATCAATAAAATGCTATAAGCTCAAAATTATTGATCTTTCTCCAACACTCTGCTTGGCATCAAAAAAAAATTTATGACAGAATAAAAAAATAAAAAAATAAAATAAAACAAAAGGTAAAATTCCAAAATAGTTGAGGAAAATTAAGTTCTATATATTTTCTTATAGAGAAAGCACAATATTCTGGCTGGAGAAACATATATATATATATATATATATATATATATTTATAGTTGTTGTTTTGTTTTGTTTTGTTTTGTTTTGTTTTGTCTGTCTGCTCCACTGTAGCCTCTAGGTAGCTAGAAGTACCTGGAAGTTCTTAGACCCCATGAAATTGTACCTCTTTCTATTATAATGAAGAGGATTATTTCTGACACAACACAAAACATAAACAAATTTATGCTCTATAGGCACTAAAGTCTTAAACAAACCAAATTATTCTCCAGCTAAGATGACCTTCAAAGGCCAGTTTACTGTATATTTGTCTTTTTCCCCCTTTTCTTAGGTAATTGGGACAATTTGCAACAGCAAAAGAATATGATGCCAGCATAAGACCAGCCCAATAAAGGGTATCAACTTGCCCATAGTTCTGAAAGAAATGAATGCAAACTTTCTTTACTAGCCCATATGTTCCACATTTTCCCCAAAAATTCACCCTGTGTGGCATCACCAAGGCAAGTGGTTGAAGCAAATTTCAGCCATTTCTTTTGGGGTACTTATTTTTTTCTTAAGATTTTATTTATTTATTAGACAGAGAAAGAGCGAGAGAGCACAAGCTGGAGGAGAGACAGAGGGAGAGGGAGAAGCAGGCTCCCTGCTTAGCAGGGAGCCTGATGCAGGGCTCGATCCCGGGATCCCGGGATCATGACCTGAGCTGAAGGCAGCCGCTTAACCCACTGAGCCACCCACGCGCCCTTTCTTTGTTGTGCTTAGACCAGCTTTCCGTTGTCTGTGGTGAGGAAGCCCCTTATGGCGACTCTGTTTTGGAGGTATGCACACAGATGACCTAATTTCAAGGAACTTCCTCAGAAACTTGCAGTTTCTACTGCTCAGTTGTCACAACAATGGTTGTTCCTCTGAATTCTGTTCTGTGTGCTTTGGTTTGGTTGATTTCTACAAGCTCAGCAGCCCTATTTCCTAAGATGTCCCACTCCAGAGACTGGGAGGGAGAGAAACAGAAGCTTGGGCCATTTGCTGGGGAGTGGGAACCTTGCCGAAGGAGACTGAAGGTCTGCCTTTCAGGCTTCGTGAAGGAGTTTGCAACTACTGTATTGCGGTATGATTGACATGTAGAAAGCTGTACATGTTCAATGCATACAACTTGGTTTGGGATAAATGCACACCTATGAAACCATCACCACCATAAACATACCCATCATCTCCCTAAATTTTCTCCTGTCCTTATTATTATTATTTGTGTGTGTTGAGAACGCTTGATATCTTAACATATGATTTACCCTTTTAGCTTTTTTTTCACAACCTTTCACATCAAAGGTTCAGACGGTTTTTTGTGTTTTTGTTCAAAAATGACACACACACACAAAACGACACACAAGTTTGGGGAAAAACGTGGGTACTAGAACTTGAGTCTCTGTCCCCATCTCTTCCGATGACAACATACCACCTTTGCCTTTCCCACAAAACCTCCAATGGTATGTGGGTTTGTGTGTTTGGTCTGGGTGCGAGTAGCCACACATACACACTTTCTGGGGACAGCATCTCAGCTTCCACAGACTGGAAAAGATTGCCCTTTGGTTTGTCTCTGCAGAGGCTCTGGCAGATGGTGGGTCAGCCTCAGGCTTCACAAGAGCCTTTACTTAAGAAGAGCTCCCCTGGTATCCCTCCACCTCACCCCCTGGAGAATGCCTGTCAGGCTGGTCCCATTTGCTCCCACTGTTTTCCAGGAACTCTGTTTCTGGCCTTCACATAGGGCTGCTATGTGCCTGGGAGCATTTTTCCTGACTACTTCGCTTATGCTCATTTCCTTCCTTGGCTCTCTATAGAACAAACATTTTAGCAACTCCCTCAATTAAACATTTAATAAGAGAAGGACCTCATCATTTTCCCACCACTCAATCCACCCATCTCCCTTCAATCTATGCCCATAGTCTGCCTTCTTTCCTGTTACAAGAACCACACCCTCTCTGCTGCTAGCAAAAGCCAGATCCAAATTTGAACATTGCGCCCCAGTTCCTCGAGACTTCTCAAGAACTTTGCTCCTTGGGTAAATGAGCTCCTCAGTTATCCCCTCTCTCTAAGCATCATCAAGTTTACCCTCCCTCATGCGAATGGTCATTCCCAAAAGTACCCCGGCACATCATTTGATGCAGCAATGTAGTCTGCCTGAACGAACCAGTTACCATCCAATAATTTTACTTCCCTAATAGCAAAACTCCCCAAATAATGTTTGATACTATTTCTACTTCTTCATCCCAAGTGCTTCTTTGGACTTACTCCACTTTATTCCCTGGCACTCTGTCAATATTACACTAACCCTGTCGAGGTGACCACCTATATCTGGATTATAAGCAATTTCCCATTCTCATCTTCATTGGTCTGTCAGTGGCATCGGACATAGTAGATCTTCCTTCCTGTGATTTTTTCTTCATCTGGGCCCATTGCAGGCGTCGGCTCATTTTATTGGCCACACATACTCTGTGCATTTTTCTGGTCCCTCCTTCTCTTACCAACCTCTAAAGATGCTGGCATTTCTCAAGTTTATTCCTTGACTCCCCCCTCCCTTTCCTCCATTAAACTCTCTCTCTCTCTCTGATTAATCTCATTTGGTCACAAAGACATGTTTTTATCTCCAACTTCTCTCTAGAGCCCCAGGTGTATATTTACCTCCTCACCTAAAACTTAATTTTCAAAAACAAACCTCCCAACCACCCTGCAATTGATTTAATCTCTTGTTCCCTCCATTTCAATGAAAACATTAAACCATTCTCCTTGTTGCTTAGTCCCATATGGAATTTGGGACTAATTTCCCATGCTCCATACTTCAACCCATGAGCAGGTGCTGGTGGCTTAAGCTTCAAAAAAATTTCCCCAATACAACTAGAATATTTTTCACATCCTTTACCACTAGACACTCTCATGAGCCACCATCATCTCTCACCTGAATTACTTTGTCCTGCTGCAGTTTTGTTCTCTGCATAGCAACTGGAATGATCTTTAGCAACAAATCCTCCAATAGCTTTCCTTCATGCTGAGACCTTAATCAAACTCCCAAAATCATGGTTTACAAGGCCTTATTTGATCTCCTTTGCATTTGCTAGTTCTTCTGCATGAAATTCCCACTCCTTCCCCCCAAATCTTCATGTGCCTTGCTTCCTCATTTCATTGCAAGACCTCCTCAAATTTTATCTATTCAGAGAAGATTTCCATAATCTCCCTACTCAAGGTGGTCTATATATACCCCTTTATCCTATTAAAGTTTTCTTTACAATACTTGCTGTCTGAAATTATAATATGTATATATATCAAATTATAATTTAAAATATTCTTTTGGGGAAGAGATTCTTCTCTCTTTCTTATACTGAATCCCTGGCCCCCAGCATGATACTTAGCACATATTAAGTGCTCACTATGAACTTGTTGGAAAGAAAACTAGGTAAAGAAATGAATTTAAATATACTATGAGCCATGTGATAGGTCATTTAATGTGTCTGAGTTGAGGAGGAGCCTATCAGGTTGAGGTTAAGCATAAAAGATTGACTGTTGTGATAACCATCGTATGCTCACCCAATATTCTCCTCCTGAATGAGCCAGAAATGTAGGGCTTTTTAAAAACCCATATAATGAACACCTTTTCTGTGCATTACTCTATGCTGATTTCTCAAAAACAGTGCAATATGTTTGATACTATATTTGTTTGCTTTCGTATACAATCCACATTTTTCAACCTGCCACACGAGATGAATACTCAACCACCACAACTTTCTGTCTGTGATTGTTTTATTAACCATCTTAAAAATGATTCAGTGTTCATATGAATGCATGTTTGCTGAAACTATGTTCTAAGTAGGGTACGCACTTCTACCTCCTGAGAATCTGACAACCTATCTCCTTTATGTCCTTGTATCTACTCTTACGTGTGCTACAAGACTTTTCCTCTTTTCTATTCTCAGAGCTTTCATAGCAGATTCACTCCACTTCTTGTAGGTCACTTAATATTTTCTCCTTAGAGCATACACACATTTTCCATTCAAGATGAGACATTCATGAAAGAGGGACTCTGCATATAATTGTACCCTCACCAACTAGCAGCCGGTCCGGCAAGTCACAGATGCTCAATGAATCATTATTTTTTTTTTAAGATTTTATTTATTTATTTGTCAGAGAGACAGAGAGAGAGCACAAGCAGGGGGAGCAGCAGGCAGAGGGAGAAGCAGGCTCCCCGCTGAGCAAGGAGCCCAATGTGAGCTCCATCCACATGACCTGAGCCAAAGGCAGCCGTTTAACCAGCTGAGCCTCCCAGGCATCCCTCAATGAATCATTATTGAATGAATAAATGAATCAGTAAATAGATGAAGAAATATTGAATAAAAGAAAATGGGGGAGAGTTCTAAAAGGGAGGGGTGTGGGGAGATGGGTTAACCTGGTGATGGGTATTAAAGAGGGCATGTACTGCATGGAGCACTGGGTGTTATACGCAAACAATGAATCATGGAACACTACATCAAAAACTAATGATGTAATGTATGGTGATGAACATAAATAAAATTTAGTCTACCGACATACCACCCTGAATGCGCCTAATCTCGTCTGATAAAATAAAATTTAAAAAATCCCTTATAAAAAAAAGAAAATGGGGTTCAAGTGTTCTGTAAGTTAGAGGTAGGATCAAGGAACAGAAGACTGGGTTAGCATTTGGTCCCCAGAAGCTCATGGAAATGATGTTAAGTACCAAGTAGCTAAGTACCTACAGGCTCTTCAACTATGAATAGCCATCCTTAAGAGTGTGTGTGCGTGTGTGTGTGTGTGAGCGCGTGCACACATGTGTGTGTGAGATTGGTGGTGACAAAAGCAGGGAGATTCCTGGTCTAATACATTTTCCTCCTCACTCTTAGTTCAAGAAAGAAAATTGGTTTTCTGCTAAAAGTTCTGCTCACTGCCACATCATGAAGGAAAGTTAAGATTTTTCACAGAGATAATTATCCCATCCCCTCTCTTTGCATAAACAAGTTCTTCCGTCTATGAAGGGAGGCTGGCCAATCTCATGGATGAATGGGGTCTGCAACTGATGTTATTATTGTTCTGGGCTAGTCAAAGTGTCCTCTGCCCTGCACATCACAGGCAGGAGAGAATCTCTGGAGTTTTGGATTGGCTTTTGCCCTCGTCCACACAGATTCCCATTGTTCATTTCTATCGTAAGGGCTGTATTAATTTGGCTCGTCTATCCAAGTATCTACCATCCCAACAAAGGTCGCAGAGTAATGGATCTTAAAGAAGCAAAGACATGAAATAATTGTCAGGTCTTCAGCCAGAAGCACACATAAACGACTCAGAAACACCTAAGGGAGAACGGCCATCATGGAAATAGCCACAGCCACCCACAAGTGTTGCAGATTCTTCTTGGGTCATCTTCTCAGTTTATTTTACTCTGTAAACACAGATGTTTTTCAATGTAAGAGCCATTTGGGATGCTATCAGCCATCATAGTTAGAGAGGAGTTCGATATCTAATTTAAAATTTGTACCACCCATAGCAAAATGCAGCAAGTCAAAAGCATAGATGGGTATTTTCTCAGCTACTTTTAGAATTTCCTTCCACATTTTGTGTGACCTATAATGTTTCAGTCCCTTACTGCCACCACCATGCATGATTCTTTGAAAACAGGTACTTAAGGCAAGCCATTGAGCTATTACTTTTACTTGGAAATTGAAGGTGAAATCCCTGAACTGAAATCAAGACACTAATTTACAGGATGAAATGACCCTTAACAGGAAAGTCAGCTAACTAGTCCCTCTGGAAATTCCTGTCCTTGAAATGTGAGACTCAGGGCCCGTCTGAGCTCCCCAGTGTGAAATGAAGGGAATAATCCTGCCCCATCCCTCAGGATCTTCACCATTTTGATCCTTACAGCATTTAGAATCAGGGGTGGAAAAAAAAAAATCACAGTCTGAATACAGGAAGCAAAATCCCTACATTTCTTAAGGATTAATGGTAAAGCTTTAACAAAGTGTTTCAGATTCCAAATTAATCTTAACAGATAGGTGTGCTTTCCCATACGGCAAACTCAGAAGTTTTCTGGTTGAACTGCATTTCATCTGTATGTGGGCAGATACTTTTGTGTCTTGCAAGCAACCCCTTTTGCCTTGGACAAGCCAACTATAGAAGGTTCTTCCCTGTACAAGAAATAGAAAATATTTTGGGGTCACTTGCATTTCTCCATTTCTGCAAATGGAGAAGGAGCACAGTTCCTAAATAGCTTGCTTTGAAATCGCTCTGTTTTTCGGTTTGAGAATCTACAGGGATGGTCCTCTTCTGAGATTTTCATAATGGGCTCTTCTTAGGTAGCAGGGAAAGCTGTCATTGTTTCATTGGTTTGAAAAAGCAAGGCTGATCCAAAAGAACCTACCAGAGGCCTCCTAATCTATTTGCCTGTAGTTTTGGCAGGTGCCACCGTAGGACCTCTGGGGCTTTGTGGAACAAGGTATGGCTAAGCACAGATGACAGAGAGAGGAAGGTTTGCACAATCCAGGCTGATGTGGAGGAATAAAATAGCTCCTTTAAAATACTTTGAATGTTTCTGGTAAATGCACAGATGTATGTGTACTTTAATATGGTGGCTTTTTTTTTTTTTTTTTTGCTCCCCACCCCCCAAAATCTGTTATGAAATTGGTGGTGCATTTGAAAATCAATTGTGTCTTGGAATCCAGGAAATATGGTATCACCCTCCGTTTCAAGATTAGAATTATAATTAACAAATATAACAAAATAAAAACAATATGAAGAAGATGGTTTTTAAAACAGATGAGCAAACTGGCTTGCTAAACTTAAACATTAAAATTGATCTTCACATAAGTTTGGGGGTTATCCTTGAATGCCTTATGGATTCATCTTCTCTTTCTCCTTCTAGTCCAGAGATAGAGAGCTTCGAAGGGTTCTACTTGCTTCGGTGCTACACTCATTCAGAAAATGGATTGCCAGGGGTTTATTTCTGGCATGTTCTTGCATTTCTGGCTTGAAGTATTTCCATTAGCTGGCTTATTTGACCTTCACTAGGATCACGTCTGTTCCAGGATCTTGGGCATTTGCGATCACAGACAGATCGGTTCAAGGCATCCCTTCATGCTCTGATGAGAAAAACACCTCTGGATCCCAGCTCCTCTCGTGGTTCACCCCCAAAGATGCTCATCTTACTTCCTCCTGCAGCAGCACCTCCCCGGCACTGCCCTATGGGAAATGTGTGAAGCTTCTCTTGTCTCCAGTCGCCCCCCAATCTCTTACTTCTTTCTCTTTCCCTTGGACGGAACTAACCCCCTTTAAGTATTTTAGAGCCTCCCCTTTAAAGTTACCTCCTGTGAACGGGACGGTCTCTATTTTGCATCACATGTACCTGAAACACTTGTGAACCTAAATTCCTTCCCTAGGTATTTGCATTTTAGGTTTTTTAACCTTAATTATAGAAACTGGAGGGGCACCTGGGTGGCTCAGTCGTTAAGCGTCTGCCTTCAGCTCAGGTCATGATCCCAGGATCCTGGGATCGAGCCCCGCATCGGGCTCCCTGCTCAGTGGGAAGCCTGCTTCTCCCTCTCCCTCTGCCTGCCGCTCCCCCTGCTTGTGTTCTCTATCTCTCTGTGTGTCAAAGAAATAAATAAAATCTTTAAAAAAAATTATAGAAACTGGAAATAGAATTAAAAACTCTTTCCTTCTTAATGGAAGTCCATGCATCAGCAGGCCATGAAGAGCAAGAGGGAATTGATTTTAACCCTAAAATCATAAATCAATTTTTGCATATGCAAAGACAGTCCAGGCATAATTTTCTAAAAGTTATGTTATGCAGTGGGTAAGGATGAGTGGAAAAGAAAAAAAAAAAAAGTGTGACCCGTGCTCAAGCCTCTCTGGATGTCCCAGCATACAGGAATCCAAACCAAGCTGAACTGACTGCAAGCCACTTCCAGACTAACTGTTCCCCAGAGCTAATAAGGGAAGAGGAATGCAAGTCAAGTTAGCAGCTGCTGCTTCTTTCAGACCTGGACACCCATAGCACCACCAGCCCCATGGCAACCCCGTGACAGCTGAGAGGCCAACCTAACATTATCTGTTTCTCTAGCCATGTTCCTTAAGACAATATTACCTGCACTGGAATAAACAGGGCCACTTACAAAAGACATATTCCCTGTGAAGGAGTTCAGGAATTTGAGCTTTTTTTTTATAATAAAAAACTTGGGTGATGATTATGCAGATTAAATTTTGAGAACCATTACTTTGTACCCTTTACTAAATTTCTCCCCTGCATTTCTTCTCTGCCTATCTCTTTCCGCTCTTCAATGGACTATAACTCAGCCTTCCTCTTCTCTGCCACAGACTTCACAGATATTAATGATGCAAGACCCTTCCTAATTTTGTCTGTTCCTGGGTTCATTCCTTCTCCTGACCTGTGGATGGAGATCACACTGTCTGTGCCAGAATCAGGGGTGTCAGTTTTGGAAACAAAATGCCACAGAACCTATGATACTATCTGTATGATAAAGAGAGGTAGCTGAATGTGCTCTTCAATATCATCCCAGTTAAATAAGAACGTATCAAAGAAATCCAGAAATCCTTCGTTATAGACCGTGGCTGTAAGAGAGGTAAACACAAAGGATGTATTATATGGATGAGGAGTCTGTGTAGGTGCACATGGGTATAATGAGAGAATTATTCCATATGTAGACAGCATCTGAATAATAATGGTGAATGTTGATTTTGATTCATATCTGGAAAGGGTTTCTTTTGAGCTGTAAAATGTACATTTGTTTGTGTAAGAGCAATGTTAATTCCTGTCACTGACACTACTATTTACAAATTTGCCTAATTGCTGTGTAAAATGATATTTACTATGAATATCATAATTATGTATTATTTTCATTGTTATTAGTTTCCACAGTTCTTAAGGGTAAGGATAAAAGTCTTCCATATTTCTGTACCCTCTAGCCGACCATGATGGTAGTTAACATAGCACACATTTTCAGCAAAACACTTGACCAATGATGTAATGTTTATGTTTTACTCCTGTTACATTTGTGTTTCTATATGTTTATATAAATGGCCCCAGTAAATCATTTAATCCCTCCTCACATGATACCTTTCCTCGTATTCCTGGTAACGTCAGAAATAGAGAATGGAAGCCATTACCATATAGCTATCACGAAGTAGAGATAGGGAGGGAGATAGGAGAGGAACACAGAGAGGAAAAAGATGGAAGAACATGGGGAAAAAGAAAGGATGAATTACATTACATGGACTTGTAATTGATAGAAAATACTCTACAGGGCATAGAACAATCATGAACCTTATAGTCCCCCAAGTCCAAACCCAAAGTCTTGGGTGACCACAGCTGTGTCCCCTCCATCACAGGCATGCTCAAATTAGAATGTGAGGCAGGGTAGTGTATTTGCTTCTCAGTTCAGACCACACTGTTTACTGTTTTACTAAAGCATGGTATATGCGACATGCAGCTGCTTCAAGACCTACGCTGGATACACCTTTAAAGGTGTGCATTCCTTCCTTCCCTACAACTAGCCTTCACAAGCCTTAAGTACCAAATCTTAGAAGAAGAGAAATAATTGAAGATGAAGCAGCAAGAGGAGAAGGGAGTGAAGAAACAGCACACACACACACACACACACAATATCAAAAACAAAACAATATACCATAAAACTACCTTGATCCATTCCAGAAAACAAGACCTAGTCATTACGTGTCGTAACTGTGAACTGCCTCTTACGTGACTTCCAGAAATTCAGAAAGTGTAGTTGTTGGTGAATCAGTGTCTCTAATCCATGTGTAATGTGAACTGAGTTTTCTTTTGTGGAAAATGATCATTGTCATCTTTTCCTCTGTCCTTCACCACCACCCACCCCTTATTTGCTTCTAACTTCACAACCAAGAGACATTGCGTCCCATCCCCTCACAAAAACCTTCATTTCCAAACCAACTCCCAATTTCTTCAGTTTTGCACTTCCCATAAAGCCTGGCTCTGAGATTTATGTTTACTTGATTAGAGATCTGATTCTATTTATGGGTGTTCAAGCTTCAGAGATGTTGCCCCTGTAGATGGCTTCCTGCTTACTTTAAAAAAAAAATGAAAAATTAAAAGGAATATTGTTCACGACTCTTCCCCAATCAGGGAAAATTTACTGGGGTTACCTTAGTAACCAGAATGTCGGTCATTCTCTCTCCATGCCAAATCCCTTTAGATTTCACATAGAGCAACATTTTTAAAACAGAATTATTTCACATTCTATTTAACTTCTGGAGTTTGTTAAAAACAAACTTCCTGCTTACTTGAATGCTTTCTTAAAGAAACCAACCCCTTTATTTCTTCATGAACGTCTTAGACTTATTTAGAGTGTATTGAACAATTTTGATATGTGTATATGAATTCTATAAATATGTTTTGTAAATATATATCATATTGATTGATATATGGATAAAAAATCATGAAGTATCAGGATTAGGAAAATCCAATGATTCAGGGACAAGATCAGAATCTGAGTTCCTTGAACACAAGAAAATTAATTTGTTAATTATAGATGAAACCCATGTCTACTGGGAATATTGGGAGAACATAAAAAATGGCAAAGAAAACTCATTAAGTACATTATTTAGCAAGAAACATTTGTTTTGGGGTTTCTAATTTTGTCTTTATATACATAGAGTGATATGATAACACAGTTTTGCACCCTAAATTTGGTGTTAACATTAAACTGAATATTTTAATACTTAATATTAGTTTATTGTGTGGATTGATTCTCTTGGTTGCTTTTGTCATTTATTTTTATTTTCTCATTTACTTTTGCCATTATTAATATTATTTTGTCCGGAAAGACTATTTTTAGGTTAGAAATTGAATTTCTGGGTCCATGGACAAGACATTTGAAACATTGGTATGTTCTTGACCACCTATTTTTCCAAAACATTTTACTAATTTATGCACCTTTGAGAAGTATGTATTTGAATCAACTCAACCTTACCAACAGTGGATGTACTTTTATTTTTTTCCCAATTAGGTAGATAATGTTAGATGGTGGGTTCTTTTTTTTTTTCCAATCTCAAGCAAACCATTTCCTTTTATTTTTAGCCATTGGTATTTCTAATGATGTTAAGTCAGATGTTAAAATTATGTAGTTTTGTTCATTAAAGACTGCTTAATTATAATAAACAATTGAGTTTAATCCTAAATATGTTGTATTTTCACTTATTATTATAAGTGGAGATAATTTTCTTTTTTTATAATTTTCAGCTAATTTTCCAAATTTTTATTGGCTGTTTGAGATTCCTCTTGTGATTTGCTAGTACGCATGCTTTGACATTTTCTATGTGACTTATATATTATGTATTCTTACTATGAATTCTTCATTGGTTATATATATTTCAAATGTGTTCTAGACAATGACTTGGCTTTTTTGTTTGTTTAGGGTATCTTTTCTGTACAGAAGTTTTAAAGTTTTATATATGCATATTATGCAATATGTTTTATTAAGATGTGTTCTTTTCTCCATGTTGTTTAAGAAATCCTCTCCTACTTCAAAGGCTGGAAATTATGCTAAATTTTCTTCTGAAGGATTTAAGGTTTCCTTCAGTTACATATGTTCTTAATCCACCTGATTAAATCCACTTTTATATTTGGGTGTGTATGAGGTAGGAATCTAATCTTTTTTTCAGATAGATAATTAATTGGCCCAGTACAATCCATCTCCCCACTGATTAATAAGATTACCTCTTCACCTATCAGATGTTCTTTCATACATAAGAATTTTCTAGGCTTTCTCTACTGTGACAATCCTTTTATTTGTTAATCTCTGTGCCAGTAACACCCTGTTTTAATTAGTGAAAAAACTAAATATTTTTCCCTTACAAAATTGCCTCAAAGTTTGTTCTACTAAAGATTTATTTATTCATTTTGAGAGAGAGAGAGCAGGGAGAGGGTCAGAGGGAGAGAATACCAAGCAGACTTCACTCTGAGGGGGAGCCCACAAAGGGCTCGAACTCACCACCCTGAGATCACCACCTGAGCAGAAACCAAGAGTCATGGGGCGCCTGGGTGGCTCAGTTGGTTAAGTGACTGCCTTCAGTTCAGGTCATGATCCCAGGGTCCTGGGATGGAGCCCCGCGTTGGGTTACTTGCTCAGCGGGGAGTCTGCTTCTCCCTCTCCCTCTCCTTCCTGCTCCCCCTGCTTGTGTTCTCTCTCTCTGTGTCAAATAAATTAATAAAATCTTAAGAAAAAAAAAGAAATCAAGAAATCAAGAGTCAGACACCTAATTGACTGAGCCATGCAGGTGCCCCAAAGTTGCCTCACAGTTTAAAGATTCTGTCCACATTTTTTCCTTTTCTTATGAACTCCCTGTCTATGTGATTTACCCATTTCCTTATCTTGTTAATAGTTTCTCTCAATATATTAGTTTCTTACAAATTAAAAAAGTTAACTCTTGTCTTTCATAGAATGTGCAGATTTTGCCTCATTGTTGTTGGTCTTTATACTTAGTTTGTGGTATTTTTGCTGATTATAAGGTCTTAGATTTTTTAAATTAGTTAATTAATTAAATTTTCATTGAAGTATAGTTGACAATATTATATTAGTTTCAGGTGTACAGCATAGTGGTTTGACAATTATATACACTACAAAATTCTCACCACAATAAGTGTAGTTTCCATCTTTCACCATTCAAGTTCACTACGATATTATTGGCTATAGTCCCTGTGTTGTACTTTACATCCCCATGACTTATTTACTTTATAACTTTTTTTAAAGATTTTATGTATTTACGTGACAGAGACACGGCGAGAGAGGGAACACAAGCAGGGGGAGTGGGAGAGGGAGAAGCAGGCTTCCCGCGGAGCAGGGAGCCAATCCCAGGACCCTGGGACCATGACCCGTGCCGAAGGCAGACACTTAACGACTGAGCCACCCAGCACCCCAACTTTAGAACTTTTGAGTTATACCAGTTCCAATTTGAACCTCTCAATCCCCTTCACATATTTCTCCTATTCCCTTACTCCCTTCACCTCTGGCGACCACTGGTTTGTTCTCTGTATTTATGGGTTTGTTTCTGTTTTGCTTTCTTCGTTCGTTTGTTTTGTTTTATAGATTCCACATATAGTGAAATCATATGGTATTTATCTTTTTCCGTCTGGCTTATTTCGCTTAGTATCATACTCTCTAAGTCTGTCCATGTTGTCACAAATGGGATTTCATTTTTTATGGCTGAATAATATTCTACGTCTTCTTTATCCATCCATCTGTTGATGGACACTTTGGTTACTTACAGATCTTGGCTATTGTAAATAATGCTCTAATAAACATAAGGGGTGCTTTAAAATTACAAAATCAATTTTATTATTTCCTTTATGATTTCTGGGACATATTAAAATTTATCAAATAACATTTTATGACATATATCTCAACGATCAGTAAAATGATAGCAAAATAATAGCTTTTCTCATGTTTCTGACAAATATACAACTTCAAATCCTGGCACATCCCATCTTTGCTTTTTCCCCCTCATTCAAATTTACATTACGTATAATTAAATTCTGAGTCACTGGGGCGCCTGGGTGGCTCAGTCGTTAAGTGTCTGCCTTCCGCTCAGGTCATAGTCCGGGGGTCCTGGGATCGAGCCCCGCATGGGGCTCCCTGCTCCGCAGGAAGCCTGCTTCTCCCTCTCCCACTCCCTCTGCTTGTGTTCCCTCTCTTGCTGTGTCTTTCTCTGTCAAATAAATAAATAAAATCTTTAAAAAAATAAAAAATAAAAAAATAAAATAAATTCTGAGTCACTGACTGACTTTAACATACTTTACTGTATAGTTTTATATCCAAGAATAGAACTTGATTTTATGCTCGATTTTGTAATCATATGTTCAGTAGTTATTTATACTTCAAGTTTTAAATTAAATGAATTGCTCTCATTCGGAGGGAGTAAATATTTTATTTAGAAAATGTACACGTGTTTGCCTGTTGCCTTTGTACACCATGGAGAATTTGGCTGGGTGTACAATCCCCATGTTATCAACCACTTTATTTTGAAAATGTTTAGAGGGTCTCCTGGGTGGCTAAGTCGTTAAGTGTCTGCCTTCAGCTCAGGTCATGATCCCAGAATCCTGGGATCAAGCCCCGCATTGGGCTCCCTGTTCCGCAGGAAGTCTGCTTCTCCCTCTCCCACTCCCCCTGCTTGTGTTCCTGCTCTTGCTATCTCTCTCTGTGTCAAATAAATAAATAAAATTTTTAAAAAAAAGAAAATCTTTAGAGATTGGTGTATATCTTCTGCTATCTTCGTATTAAGAGAAGTCTGAAGGTAGTTTTATTTTGTTTTGATGTTTGTAATGTTAATAGTATTCTATGCAAGCTTCTAAATTCTTCATTAAGATTGAAAAAGAAAAGCCAAGAAAACTCTAGGAAGGGGTGTCTTCTATTAGGATAAACTGTGCAATTCTTTTCTAACTGTACCTTGGGCTCTTCAGGTTGAGAAATTTTTGTCTCTCTTCTTTAAATATTGCCTTTCTTAGGGGAACCCTCCTACACTGTTGGTGGGAATGCAAGCTGGTGCAGCCACTCTGGAAAACAGTATGGAGGTTCCTCAAAAAGTTGAAAATAGAGCTACCCTACAACCCAGCAATTGCACTACTGGGTATTTACCCCAAAGACACAAATGTAGTGATCCGAAGGGGTACGTGCACCCCAATGTTTATAGCAGCAATGTCCACAATAGCCAAACTATGGAAAGAGCCAAGATGTCCAACAACAGATGAATGGATAAAGAAGACGTTGTGTATATACACAATGGAATATTATGCAGCCATTAAAAAACCCGAAATCTTGCCATTTGCAATGACATAGATGGAACTAGAGGGTATTATGCTGAGCGAAATAAGTCAATCAGAGAAAGATATGTATCATATGATCTCACTGATATGAGGAATTCTTAATCTCAGGAAACAAACTGAGGGTTGCTGGAGTGGTGGGGGGGTGGGAGGGATGGGGTGGCTGGGTGATAGACATTGGGGAGGGTATGTGCTATGGTGAGCGCTGTGAATTGTGCAAGACTGTTGAATCACAGACCTGTACCTCTGAAACAAATAATACATTATATGTTAAAAAAAAAAAAAAGAAGATAATAGGAAGAGAAAAATGAAGGGCGGGAAATCGGAGGGGGAGATGAACCATGAGAGACGATAGACTCTGAGAAACAAACTGAGGGCTCTGGAGGGGAGGGGGGATGGGCTAGCCTGGTGATGGGTATTAAAGAGGGCACATATTGAATGGAGCAAAACCTAATGATGTAATGTATGGTGATTAACATAACATAATAAAATGAAATTAAAAAAATTGTTAAATGTAAAAACAATAAATAAATAAATAAATAAATAAATAAATATTGCCTTTCTTCCAATGTTTCTGGTTTTCTTTTTTCACAAAAATTTCTGCTCTTTAAATTGCACCTCTTCTTGCTGCTGTATTTATAATCTTCTTCTATGGTTTCCATCTCTTTGTCCTGTTGCTCTGCATTTTTTGGAGGGAATTACCAGTTTGTCTCTTGCATATCTGATTTGTCTTAAGTGTATTTCTACTGTTTTCTTTGTATTTCTTTTGCAGTTTTGCCTTTCATCACTGAGTTCATTTTGACTCTCTGATTTCATCTTAGCATATTTTTCTGCTATATTTCCCTTGTACATTCCATGGCCAAATCTTTTTTTCTACAGGCTTTAAGTGGGAATCTTAATTTTTTTCATTGATGTTATTCTGTTGAGAAACTACTTTTCTGAGATACATCCTTCTTTTGGTTTTCCAGGTTATGCATTCGTTCCTCTCCTGCTGCAATGTCTTCCAAAGCCCCAGACTGCTTTGATTTTTTATGTTTGTTCATTCTAGATAGGGGGGATTTCTCTCCAGGCTGTGCATGTTCTGGAATATTTGGTGTGCGGTTGGGGTGGGGGACGGTGAGGGGATAGTTAGTGTTCTTGGCCTCTTGGATGCTAGTATCAAAGTGTTGTCAAATGTAGATGAGAAAGGTGCACCTGGGTGGCTCAGTCGTTAAGCGTCTGCCTTCAGCTCAGGTCATGATCCCAGGGTCCTGGGATCGAGCCCCGCATTGGGCTCCCTGCTCCGCGGGAAGCCTGTTTCTCCCTCTCCTACTCCCCCTGCTTGTGTTCCCTCTCTCACTGTCTCTCTCTCTGCCAAAAAATAAAAATAAAATCTTTTAAAAAAATGTAGATGAGAACGACACATAACCCACAATAAATGATGATACTGAGCACTTGTGATTTGGTGTCGTCTACCACTGTGCCTCTTACTGCTACCATGGCTTCTAAGTAAGAGAACCAAATACTTTACTGTGGTCTTGGTGTCGCACAAAACATAAGAAGCCACTCTTCCCAGAAAGTGCAGCTCTTATGGCTATTTCTCTCTTTCCCCTTGCCCTTCACCCTTTACCTGAAATGATAAAGGATTCCAATAGGCAAATACCACTGCCTGTGTTTCCTCCCATCCCCATTCCTTGGTATGATGTATACTGAGAGTTCTGGTCTCTGATTATCTGCAGAAAGAGATCCATTGCTGAGAGCACGGGGCATTGAATTTCTGTCCGTCTTGCTCATAGCCTGCCTCTTATGTCATTTGGAGTCTGGTGGCTTGTGTGTCCAATGGTGGGATTCTTGCATCCTGGATTTGGGGGCATAAAGATGGGTATGATCCTTTGAACTTCGCTGGCACTCTCTGGGCTGTGCTAGATCATAATGTTTCAATTGGCTTGTAGCTCAAAGTCATATGCTTCCATCAATCCCCATCAGTAAGGCAGGTAATGAAAAAGTGTCTAGGCATTGACAATCTGTTCTTAACTTGAATTTACAAGTCTGCTGCCATTAAAAATAATTTTGTACATTTCCATGAATTTTGTTTCATAAAAAATGTTCACTGAGGAATAGTAGACATAAAATATTAATGTGGAAACTAAACACAAGCTATTAGTAGAAATTGTTTAACAAGGTCATTGCTATTTTATACTTAATACTAAGTTTTGAAATTTGAAACTTCCAACAAAAAGAAATTACCCAAATTTCTTGTTAATAACATGTCAGTTAACAAAACCCATTGCAATGTGTGAGCCTTCTGTGAGGGACCATGCTAAATTTGAGTCTGTCGAAAAGAAGGTCTTCCAAAGTATGATTTGGATATCCCTGGAAAGCTTTGAATGTCATCTAGGAGGTGTGTTTATCTGCGTCTGTACTGATTGTATGAATTAATGTGTGTGGTATTGAAAGCAGTGCTATAATCCCCATTAATTCTGGCGGCATTTTTTTTTTTTTGAAGTAACAAGGGAGAGCAGGTGGAGTAAGTGTTCCATGGACTACAAACTGGAAATCACTATTTAAAGGGCATAATGGAATTATGTGAGTTGTATATCAATGATGGGGTGCCTTATAAAAATACATTTCTTAGAAATGTAAAGTTAGGGAGTGTGATGGAAATAACATTGACTCAGAAATATTGAATATTCACCTCTTCTTTGTCCCCTTGGTTGCAAGAATGCAGAAACAAAATATGTAGTTTCTCTCGTCCAGAAGCTTATTTTCTCTGTAGTGGCCACCACTAATGTTGTGATAACAGCTCTAGGCTCAGTTCAGGGTTCAGACGGAGCCCCTAGCCACCTGGGGTGATCTGATTCAATAACACTGGATCTGAATTCACAGAAATTCACAAGGCCGACAAGCTGGACAAGGGGCTTAAAAGGCAAAAGGAATTGCATATTCAGAAGCAAGGATGTGGAAAAGTGCTTGGCTCAGGGAAGTGAAAGAGGTTGTTGAGCCTGGGGAAATAAGGCTGGAGGGACAAATGAAGGGCAGCTGGCAAGCAGCCTTATATACCACGCAAAAGAGATGCCAAAGTTAAAGTGGCAAAAATCTTTCAACAGCCCAAATGTCCATTAACAAGAGAACACATGAGTTGTGATCTATGTATCCGATGGAATACTATAGAGTAAAGAAAATGAGCATGCTACGATAGTGTGTAGGCACCTGGATAATTGCAGCCAGGTAAAATTGAATGAAAAGAGCGAATGATGGAAGTGTCGAAGAATATACTTCCCTCTGTGTCTGTCATATAAAAATACTGTGTCAAGTAATTTTCTTATTAAGGATATATACGCATATAATATTTAATACATTTAGCAAATTTAATATATTTAGCAAATATAAATATGTATAGTAAATATTTAAATATATATTAAACATAAAGGAATAATAAACCCAAATTTCAGGAAAAGTGGTTATTTCTAGGATTCTCCCTGAGAAGAAAGGGGTTGGAAAACACGGGTCTGAGGAATTCCAAAAGTATGGGTATTATTCTATATCTTAGACTGAGTGGTATGTACCTTCGTGTTAATTTGTTTATATTCTTTATTCTATACATATGTATTAGAATACTCCGTTGTATCTATTAAAAATTTAATAAAAGCAGTACACATTATTTTTGCCCTCAGGTTAATTACTCCACCCAAATCAGTCTTGCTATTTCAAGGAAAAACGATTTATTGTGAGGTTCAGGTTTTAATTGTAATGGAAATCTTAACTGCTAAAACTCTTTTGATGTCCAGAAAGTTAATCTGAAGGTTCAAGAGATTTTTTTTAAAGCCTTCTCTTTTGAAACTAGAAAGAGAGAAGGGAAAGAAAAAATCCTCAAGTGTCAAAGACAGCAAGCCTGGATGGCGGAGAACTCTAAAGCCCTTGATTGTTCTGGGGGTTCATTGCCTTGGCTGCAGAGGAGACTTCACCTTTCCATTTAACAGACAAAGCAAATGTAAATTTGTTCTCGATCACAATACCCCCAGTATTAAATTTAGCAGGAGAAAATTGCACTAAGAGCTGAATTTTAGGCTTAACTCTGCGACACTCTCTTTTCTGTATGGAATTGATCAGCTCAAACCGAGAGCTCATGACTGGGAAAATGACACAGTCTGCTGGTGCCTTGTTCCAAATTTTAATGGTGCCAGGGCCCACTCTGACTCTAATTTTACAACCGCTGTTCCCTCTGATTGTCCAGCAGGACCCAGCATTCTTTCTTGGCTTCCCTGTGAACAAGGCAGCTGTGGGATAACGTCCGTTTAGTATTAATCACTACAGTTTCCCAGCTAGCCCCATGCAAGTGAAATAGACCGTCCTCAGAATGAAGGAAGAGGATTATTTGAATGAAATGGGAAAATGTGGAACTTGATCCCGACTGGTCAGCTTTGGCAGATGTCTTTGCTGATTTTGATGCTGCTGGAACTTTTATCTGGGGGGGCGGATATCCCTACAGAAATAGGATTATGTGGAGGGGCCTTTGTAGTTCCCCCAGGAACTGACCCCAACCTTATTTTTTGTTAAATGATGTTTACAAAATATGCTCACTAGCACATTGAGTTTAATATTTGCACCTCAAATTGATTCCTGGACTGAAATCAAGTTAATGATATGTGTTTGTAAGAGTGTTAATTATACTCCCCGCGACATGACTTGCATCAATTGTGTGAAACTATCCCCATCCAGTTTTTTCAATATTTATTTTTCCTATTGGAAAATTGTCACTCCAATCCCTCTTAACCAAATAATTTGGCCCCTATAGATAGATATGATCTCATGAATTTAAAATATACGATATATAAGAGGTAGTCCCTGATGGGGGCTTGGATTGATTGCTAGAATCGGGAATGGAATGAGGGAAAACTTTTGAGATTCCCTTGATCATTGTAACTGGAACAGTAAGATTATATAAGCAGTAATTGAGTCATAGGTTATGAATGAATATGTATCTGGAACGTGAGAGAGAAAGGGAACAAGAGCAAAAGAGCAAAAGAACAAAAGAGAGAGAAAAGTTTGTCCTGGGGTACAAGGGAGGGATATACTTAAAGAGTTTCAAAAATCTAAGGTCCCCTTTTCATAAATTATTTACACTTTTTATTTATTTACCTGTGGATTTCCTATCTTTTGGCTTGTCCATCATTTTTCTACTTAATGCAAAAGGACATTTTAAATTCTGGAAATTTTCCTTTGCCATATGTGCTACCTATATTTTTTCTGAGTGTCATTTATTTATGGTAGTTTTCATTCTAAAGTTTTTAATTTTTATTGTAATAAATGGTATCAGTCTTTTCCATTTTGGACTATTTTTAAATTTTTAATTGAAGTGTAGTTGACATATATTAGTTTCAGGTGTACAACATGATCCAATAGTTATATACATTATATGCTCGGCATGATAAGTATCGTTACCATCTATCACCATACCAAGTTGTTACAATATTATTGCCTATATTCACTATGCTGTATTTTTCATCCTTATGACTTATTTATAACTGGAAGTTTGTCCCTTTTAATCAAATCCTTTTTCTATTTTGCCCCTTTCTCCAACCCCTGCTCCTATTATGCTAAATAAAACAAACAACAAAAAGAGAAACAGACTCATAAATATAAAGTACATTATTTGCTTTTTTTTTTTTCAGTTCCATATACGGTTGCCATTCCTCAGCCATCCTCTAAGTGCTGTGCAAGAATGTGGTATGTCTTCCTGGTTTTTTTGTGCTGTTAGGATTGAATTAGTGACCCACTACCAAACTGAAGCTGAGTAGCTGACTTGAAACTGAGGAGGTGACTTTTGCAAGTACCAAGTGCTAGCAAATGGACAAGCCTTTCTCTGGTCCACAAATGCCTGAGTATCCACTCAGGAGAAAACTAAGCTCGTGGAACTTGGCTAATAGCATTTTTATTGTATTCTTACTTTTGCTCCCCTTTCTTCCCTCTGATTAATTTTCCTGAAGTGTTCATCAATTCTTAAGGAAAGTTTCTTTCCTCCTTTAGAAAAATTAATTTTTCAAGAACTTAAGTAGTGCTCATAATCAGTTCCTGGGTAACTGTGAATTCACACAGATGTAGGGAGGCAGGTTTCCTATAGCTGCACATAATTGAGTTCGGTTCATCATCAGATCTCAAGGGTTACTTTAATATTTAACCCAAAGCAACACTTTCAATGTCATCGACTTCTCCAGGCTTATGGAGTCTAGAATGCAAAAGCCCTTGTTGGGAGCTTTGAAATTTATCCTGTCAGGTGTATTTGGCAAAGATTACTTGAAAGAGGATGCAAATTAAGTCTCCTTGCAGTTATTTCTGCAATAATGTTTTACATTTATATAGTAGGATGTGCTTCTTGTAACATGCTCATGCACATAATTCCCCTGGGTCCTTTAATAGCCCTTTGAAACAGGAGGGCAGTTTTTATTTTTCACACTTACCTAGTAAGACAATAGAAACTCAGATTTGTTAAATAACTTGTCCCATTTTATCTGCCAAATATTTATTGAGCATATACTATGGGAAGACTGCAAGTTAAGCATTTCTAAGTTAAATAGAGTCCAGAGAGCAAAGAGCTTACCACCATCCAGCAGAGGTATGATCGTTACACATATAACTCTATCAGATGGCATGGCAGAGTGGGGAGTATCTTTTATGGGCAGTTTAAGCATGCCATCATAAGAAAGAGGGAACTTGAGCATGAGTTTTGGCATCAGTGAAGTTCCTTGGAATTTTACTTCTCTGAGCTTCAGGATTATCTATAAAATGGAGCTGAAATGGACTGTCAACACAATAGGTCTTAGAGTCTGAATATCTTTGTTTACAATCTGCCACTACCACTTAGCATATCTATAAACTTTGCAATGTTACTGAA
The DNA here is from genome assembly GCF_003265705.2 of Callorhinus ursinus. Classification (NCBI taxonomy): domain Eukaryota; kingdom Metazoa; phylum Chordata; class Mammalia; order Carnivora; family Otariidae; genus Callorhinus; species Callorhinus ursinus. The sequence goes on along the minus strand of NW_027397081.1, from coordinate 23,212,445 downwards.
CCTTTGTATACTCCATTTTTTGTTTGCTCATTAAATGGGAATAACAGGATCACCTTACAGGTATTTTGTGGATATTAATGAGATGAAGCTGCACAGTACCTACTGCCTAGTAAATTCTCAGTGCATGTTAGTTGCCATCATTATTATAGTACTAATAATAGTATGTTTGAAGCTCAAAAAAAGACTTGATTGACAATATGACAATGAATAGGTTTCGAACAGTGAGTTGGATTATGATTGGCAGAGAATGAAAAAAGAAGGCAGAGCTTCTTGAAATGCAGGATATTCTGGAAGTTATCAAGTTATCAGCTTACATATGAATTGTTAGTATGTATGAAACTTATCATGGTTTTGGTACCCAACAAACACCTAATAAATATTTATTGATAAATGAGTCAATGAATGAATGCTTGAAATGAATGCAGGGTATCCCTCTTTTTCACAGACATCAAGGATTTTTACCAGGCTTGCATGGAGACAAAGTGCTCTGTGCCTAAGGCAAAGGTGTCACTTCAATGAAGACCATCTCTGCAGAGGGAGGCATTGCTGCAAACTATCTATCTGGGCCATTCTCTTGGTTACAACAGTGATGCTTCAATCACTCTATGCGGGGAACTATTTCTACTAGATATGTGAAGCTTTCCAGAAATGAACATCAAAATGCAGAGAATAAGCCTCACATGATGGGAAGAGACCAGATCTGCTAACCAGTTCTCCACCCCCCAGCCCCAGCTGATCCTAGACCAGCAATGCCAATCTGAGAATCCTAACTGAGAGGGTTTAGCCTTGCAAAAGATTCCTCAGCAATTCCTTCCCTTAATGTCTCTAATCCGGAGACAGTTAAGACCTAACAACCAATACCCTGGATGGAGGATAAGAATCAGTGTTCAAATACAGGTTTTATTAGTATTCAGGTATGGTGAGGCCAACAGATCAGGAGACAACTACCATTGAAAGATGGTTTGTTATACTCACAGATCCCAAGACAAGGGGCACAGCACACCACTGAGGGTCATATGCAGAAGCACTGGGGTTGATCCGGAGGCAGAGGGAGATGGAAATGGGGAAACAGTGGTCCGGAGCCTTTCTTGTGGTTTCTACAGGTAGGAACAGGCAAGGCAGGGTAAATAGGTTTAGGATTGGCTGGATTGAATAATTTCAGTTGGCTCTGGGGCACAGAGGCTGTCCCTTGTTGTCTGGTACCAGGCTCTGGAGTGACTAAGGCAGATGGCTAGTTTCCTGGAGTGTGAAAGCCCAAGAACCTAGGTGGCTGGGGGTAGAGGCTCTGAACTGGTTGGTTTGCATATGAAAGGCTTGCTCACAGGCTAGCTGTTTACTATCTCCAGGACCTGGCTAACACTGAGGAGAATAGATAATCCAGAGCCAGCATGTCTCCAGGAGCCAAAGCATCAGAATACAAAAAGTAAAAGACATGGCTGATACAGAAATAAAGATAGTTTTCCTTTTTTAGAGGCTCATTTACTCTTCTATCTTAAAGGAAGCCTATGGAATAATAATAGCTACTATTTACTGAAAATCTAATATGCACTAGATTTTTTTTATTATGTTATGTTAATCACCATACATTACATCATTAGTTTTTGATGTAGTGTTCCATGATTCATTGTTAGCGTATAACACCCAGTGCTCCATGCAGTACATGCCCTCCTTAATACCCATCACTAGGCTAAACCATCCCCCCCTCCCCTCTAGAACCCTCAGTTTGTTTCTCAGTGTCCATATTCTCTCATGGTTCATCTCCCCCTCCGATTTCCCGCCCTTCATTTTTCCCTTCCTACTATCTTCTTTCTTTTTTTTTTTAACATAGAATGTATTATTTGTTTCAGAGGTACACAGGTCTGTGATTCAACAGTCTTGCACAATTCACAGCGCTCACCATAGCACATACCCTCCCCAATATCTATCGCCCAGCCACCCCATCCCCCCCCCCCCCCCCCCACTTTGGCAACCCTCAGTTTGTTTCCTGAGATTAAGAATTCCTCATATCAGTGAGGTCATATGATACATGTCTTTCTCTGATTGACTTATTTCGCTCAGCATAATACCCTCCAGTTCCATCCACGTCGTTGCAAATGCCAAGATTTCATTCCTTCTGATGGCTGCATGATATTCCATTGTATATATATACCACATCTTCTTTATCCATTCATCTGTCAATGGACCTCTTGGCTCTTTCCATAGTTTGGCTCTTGTGGACATTTAATATACACTAGATTTTGAATGTGTTACTTAACATACTTTTTTTCTCAAAAACCTGGATGTTAGTGTTATAAACAAAAGGCCTATATTGTCTCAAATGTTAGCAATAGTGAGAGGGAGTAGATATAGTATCTGAGATCAAAAGAACAATGAACCAATGGGTGAAAATGATAGGGAGACAGAACACAGCCTTACGTATGGAAGTCATCCTAGCAAGTAGAACTTTCCAAAATGGAGCAGTGTGTCATGTGACATAAAAAAATCTGCATCACAAGATACATTACTTACTCCCATCTGTCAGTCTGCCAGAGAATTCCTGCAGGGACTAGAGTTTTCTATTCTTTCTTTCTTTCAACATGTAATGTATTATGTTTCAGGGGTACAGGTCTGTGATTCATCAGTCTTACACAATTCACAGCGCTCACCATAGCACATACCCTCCCCCAATGTCTATCACCCAGCCACCCCATCCCTCCCACCCCCCCACCACTCCAGCAACCCTCAGTTTGTTTTCTGAGATTAAGAGTCTCTTATGGTTTGTCTCCCTCTCTGGTTTCATCTTGTTTCATTTTTCCCTCCCTTCCCCTATGATCCTCTGTCTTATTTCTCAAATTCTTCATATCAGTGAGATCATATGACACTTGTCTTTCTTTGACTGACTTATTTCGCTTAGCATAATACCCTCTAGTTCCATCCACATTGTTGCAAATGGCAACATTTCATTTTTAATGGCTGCATAATATTCCATTATATATATATATATATATATATATATATATATATACACACACACATCTTTCTTTATCCATTCATCTGTTGATGGACATCTAGGCTCTTTCCATAGTTTGGTTATTGTGGACATTGCTGTTATAAACACTGGGGTGCATGTGCCCCTTCGGATCACTACATTTGTATCTTTGGGGTAAATACCCAGTAGTGCAACTGTTGGGTCATAGGGTAGCTCTATTTTCAATTTTTTGAGGAACCTCCATACTGTTTTCCAGAGTGGCTGCACCAGCTTGCATTCCAATCTAGTGACTCCTAAGGTCCCATTAAATCCAAGGCTTTAAGCTTCCTACCCAAATTATGTTCATAAAAGCCTTAAAAAAATTAGAGGCAAAACAGTCAATCAGAGAAAGACAATTATCATATGTTCTCACTGATATGCGGAATTTAAGAAGCAAAGCAGAGGATCATAGGAGAAGAGAGGAAGAAATGAAACAATACAAAACCAGAGAGGGAGACAAACCATGAGAGACTCTTAATCTTAGGAAACAAACTGAGGGTTGCTGGAGGGGAAGGGAGTGGGGTATGGGGTGGCTGGGTTGATGGACACTGGGGAGGGTATGTGTTGGTGGTGAGCACTGGGTTTTGGGTAAGACTGGTGCATCACAGACCTGTACCCCTGAAACAAATAATACATTATATATTATTTTAAAAACTAAATAAAAAAGAAATAAATAGGGGCACCTGGGTGGCTCAGTCTGTTATGCGTCTACCTTCAGCTCGGGTCATGATCCCAGGGTCCTGGGATCGAGTCCTGCACTGGGCTCCCTGCTCAGTGGGGAGCCTGCTTCTCCCTCTCCCTCTGCTGTTTCCTTTGCTTATGCTTTCTTTCTTCTCTCTCTCTCTGTCAAATAAATAAATAAACAAACAAATAAATAAATAAAATCTTAAATAAATAAGTAAATAAAAATAAATAAGAAACAATAGTAAAAAAATATGTAGAGGTAATCTGAAAATAAAATTTGACTGTATGCTAACTGGCCAAGGGTTAAAATCAATTTGGAGCATATGATGAACTTCTGAAATATAGAAAAATTTGGAACTTTAGCCCCCCTCCCCCCAGAATTGAATGAACATAAGAGGATGTCTTGAGAGTCCATACTGATGAAGCTGTCTGCTGCTTCGGAGGGATCAAGTCATTGTAACATTCCCAGCAAAAGGAAATTATGGAGTTAGAATTATATACAAGATTTAAGTTATAGCTAGTTAATACCTCTATAAACATTTTATTTAATGATATAGTAATCTTACCTCCTCCCACACCAATTTCTTCCATCCACAAGTTTGATTAACTGACTGCAAGCATTGTGTGTAAGAAAAGAAATCTCCTAAAGATTGAGGCAGGCATACTCTTGCTTCTATAAAACTCAGACTGAAGAAATTTTAAACTGTGACAGCATGTTTTAATGATTCTAAGGGAATTGGTCAACCTAACATTTCTACATTATCTTGTACTGTTATTTTTAAATATTAATCTAATTAAAACACATTTATCTTTTTACATAAAGGACCATAGCTTAATAAGTCAAAGTACGTAATTTTACCACAATTCATCTCATACTCAGACTGACAATGGTATTGTTTTTTGGAAGTCTGCTGGTGAAATGTACCCCCAAACATTTCCATTTTGCACAGCAACCTCTTAGCTTAACCATAGAGGGAAAAGATTTTTCCTTAACCATCACCATTTTGCTTCAAAATCAGCAACCTGTGTACATTATAGATGGTAGCCCACCACCACCCTCAGCTATCACCTTAGTGCTCTGTATTGCCTAGCAAAGGGTCAGATCTGGGGTAGGTGCTCAATAAATATTATGTTATTCAACATAATAAATTAATGTTGAGTAATTACAATCTCTGTCTCATTGGCAGATCTCAAAGGTGTAGGGGGAAGAGCTTAAGCTCACAAGATGTGGAGTGCTAGTTCACTCCATTTATTTCACTGTTTGTGATCACCATTTGACTCCCTGGCAGGAACATCTGCACATCACCAGACCAGACAGGACCAGACGAGACAAAAGAGAGTGGGCCAGAATCAAGGGATGTGTCTGACTGCTGAGCAGGAGGCAAACTTCAGAAGGCAGACCACAGTGCACTAGAGAAGCTGAAGCCCATCCGATATGCAGAACCCTAAGTAAGCCATTGCCTGCAGCGAGACTCCCTTTACCTCTTTTGGGACTTGGATTAATTTAAAAGCGGGAGAAATCAGTCTGGCTTAAATAAGCTCCACCTCTTCCCTTCCTTCTTCCTTCTCCTCATATTGGACATAGCAGAAGTTAATAGATTTCTTCAACTTAACTCCAAAACAAGTGTTCCGAGCATGACATGTAATATCAAAGTAACTATTTCTACCATAATATTTCACAGTTCCCTGTTAGTTTTTACCTCCTTTCAACATCATCATAGCCACATCCTATAATGAATAAGGAGAACATCATCAAGAAAGATGAGAAGCCTCGTTTTGAACTCAGAGATGTTTACTCCCAAATTTCTCAATGTATCATCACAGATTTTATCTTTTTTTTAATTTATCTAATTTAAAGGGTAGGGAGGGGCAGAAGGAGAGGGAGAGAGAGACCTAAGCAGAGGACGCGTTGAGTGCAGAGCCTAATGAGGGGCTTGATCTCACACCCCTGAGATCACAACCAGAGCTGAAACCAAGGGTTGCACAATTAACCAACTGTGTCACCCAGGTGCCCCAGAGTTTGACATCTTTTAGTGTCTTGTGACATTACAGCCCAGATATTGATGTACCAAGGGTTTTCGGGATATCATTTCACTAATGCTATGGTTGGGGGCCTTCGCTTGGTAAATTAAACATCATCCAAAGATCATATGCATATTTAAATTATATAGATTATAAATATTCAACAGGAGAATATGGTGGGAAAATATTCCAATTCTAAAAAACAATAAGTTATTGTGGGATTGGTTGTGTTTATCTGATGAAGAAATATGAGTCTTGGATAATATTTGCAAAGAAACAATAAGAGCACCTTGTACTGCAGATGCCTGTCTTATAATTAAGAATCCTATACTGGATCCCAAATGATGATCTAAGGCATCATTACCAGACAAAAGTAACAAGACCCAAAAAAAAAAAATGAACAAAAGGACACTTAATAGCTAAAACCTAATGTTTATAGTAAGAGCAATACAAGCTTTATAGGATGAATAGCTATGTAATAACCAAATTACCTTAAAGTAGAGGAAAGGACTTAGGTCACAAAAGAACACAAAATATTCCCAAATCAATCTTTGCTGCTTACAGGGGCTTTCCTTCTATTTCTTCATATTCAGAAATTTTTCAAGAAACCTCTGACCTTGAGAATAATTATTTGATGAAAAAGTGAAGGATGATGATGATTATAATGGTAATGCTCACCATCACAGTGTCTAACACTGTAATCCACTGTGATTTTTCTAAGCCACCTACATTCCTCACCTGGAAGACTACTTGCCACCAGCTGAAATTTTTGGCAAGTACAGTGGGGTTTCTCAACTCTCTTGGACATATGAAGACATTGTGGAGCTGCAAATAGAGCCAGTCTCTCCTCAAATACATATATATATATATATATAATATGTATATATATATACACACATATGTATATGTATGTATTATGTATATGTATATTGATGTATGCATATATATTTATGCATGTTGAATATGCATATATGTGTGTTGTATTATAAAAAATGAAAATAGCATTTCCACATACATTATCTCATTTAAGCTTTAGAGAAACCATGTAAAACATATATTTTAATCATCACTTTATATACAAAAATAACCCCCCAAAGCAAAGATTCAAGGAGTATAAGTGTTTTTCAAGGAGAACAGAAGTATCCATCAGTTTATAGCAGGATTCAGACCCAAGCATGTGCTTGAAAGCTTTATTCCATCTAAAGGAAGAAGAGCGGGTAAGTTTTGTGGTTTGAGAAAAGGTCAAATATTGTCACTACTAGTTTATCCTCCTGGGTAGCCAAGCTCCAGTTCCAAATATAGCCCAAGTAGGCTAGGAAATTATCTCCAGACAGATGCAAGTCCTCATACCAGAGCTGAAACTAGCCTATCATTGTAAAGCATACATTTATAAAACGTGTGAACTAGGCAAGTCACCTAACCTCAGTAAACCTCAGCTTTCTCATCTGTAGAGATGATGATACCCATTTAATAACATCACTTAATAATTTAATTTAATGGTGTCGATAAAATATACAATGACTCGTGATCGTAAGGGATGTTGAGAGTCTGGCATACTGCCTGGCATTTAGTTAAGCAATCACTAAAATTCAACTGCAATAATTTTATTTATTTATTTATTATTTATTTATTTATTTATAGAGCAGGAGAGAAAGTAAGAGGGAGAGAGGAAGAGAGAGAATCCCAAGCAGGCTCCATGCCCAGCGAAGACCCCAGCTCAGGGCTTGATCTCACAACCCTGAGATCATGACCTACACCAAAATCAAGTCAGACACTTAGCCGACTGAGCCACCCAAATGCCCGTAATTGCAATTATTTTTATTGTTGTTCATAGGGTACCTTTTGTGCCATCATTGCACAGAATTTGTGAGGTACTCCAGAATGAAAGCAAGATTTTTTTTACCTCTTGGTTTTAATATAGATTACATTAGAGAAAAAGCAGACACTAATTTTCCTTAAGTTACCATGAATGGCCATGAATGGCTCTGCAGTCAAGAAGACAAGATACTGAAATACCTTTTGTAAGAATAGGCACAGTCCCAAATAGAAAAGTGGCACAGACTGAAGGAAAAAAAAAAAAAAATAGAGGCTGATTAAAAAAAAAAAAAGTTACAGGGTAGAGGATCTAGAAGAAGAGAGAAATTGACACATTTAGGGATGCTCTGTGGCACACGCTGTATTTAGCCCCTCTGCTGCCTTGTGCCAGTTGATTAAGACCGGGAACATTTCCCCGAGTTGTGTGAGAGAAGCACAGCTGTCGTGTTCAGGAACTTGAGTAAGAAACGTATGCTTCCTGCCAAACTTTCAGTGGGTACAAGCTCAAAGCTTCACAAAAACAGAATCACTTTAAAAATCATGGGAAAAATTCATTCTCCCTGACAGATGGAAAGTATCAGAGATTAAGGGAGTGTGCCTGGGTGGGCGTGCACGTATGTGTGTATGTGTGTGTGCACATGCACACTTGCACACGTGCATGCGGTGAGGAGGCTGTCAAAAGAACTTGAAAATGTTTTGATGGTGTTGGGCTTCTCTGTTACTGTGTTGTGTTCTTTCACAAACCCAGTTTCTTTAATGGATGATAATCATACTTTCCTGTGGACCTGAATGATTGAGGGCGAAGCATTTTCCCTGGATGTGGCATATAATTTGTAGAACCTGTTCCAAAGTCTTAACCCCCGCCCCACACACATACATACAAATACACAATTTTGTCATCTTGCCACTTAAACTTCTAAAAAGGCATACCCACTCAGCTTTTATAACAAGGAAAATGTATCTAGTTTTCAGTTCTATAAGATATTGGGGAACATCCCATCAAAGTGAAAAACAGAGATGATTTTTCCCCCTAGATCCTTCTATTCCTTGGATATTTTAATATCACCTCCCCTGTGGGAGATTAGACTAGTCAAGGTAACTATGGCAACACTCAATCCTGGGGTTGATGCGCTGCCTAAGGTTTAGCCAAGAGCTGATTGAGTCACTGCCTCTGCCTACCAATTGTAGCAGCATTTGGTGGAGGTTTCGTCTGCTTGATATGCTTGATGTGACTACTGTGGTTAAGGGCCATTTGGAGGTTCAGTCTTCCATTTTTCTTCTGAAACCTTAAAGCTAACTCAGAGGACAAAATATTAGTATTGCTGGAGTCAGAGACTGTAAATATACATGTGATCTCATCCTTAGAGGATCATCCTTGGAATAAGTTCTTGGCTGCCTATTGGATGCTGGGGCATCAGTAACTGCACTGCAATAGCAAGATAGCCATACTTAGTCTACTAAAGCCACAAAAAGCTGGAGCCCTGGCTTGTTGACACCTAAAAGCATTCCTATTTGAAAATCATCCTTTCGCCTGTAAAGTAACAATTGCACTAGTTTAAATCGTATTTGAAATACCACTTTGGCTTTCAGCAAAAGTAATAAGAGGAAGAGTAAATTCATATGACCTGTGGTGAGGGAATATTTCAGATATTAGGACTTGGACTTAATCCCATAGCATCCAGGACAAAGACATACGTAAGAAGTCTTTCTTTATAACAGACTTATTGTCATCAAAGCTAGGAATATGCCATTATCTAGAGGGAGGGGAACAAAGACCCACCAAGTTTGCAATTAAAAAGCTCTGGAAAGCTTAGAAACAGAGCCAAACAAGAGGTAGGCTGAGTATTACCAAAGCTGTGAGCCAGCCTTATCCAGCTGATTAAGTTAAGACACTCATCTTCCCCCTCTTTATAGAGGGTAAATTAGCTTTTCATGAAAATAATATCTTCTGGAGCCTCTACAATTTTTTCAATGCACTCTCCAACATTTAAAATGAAATTGATAGGTATGTGAGTAGATAGGACCAACTAATTGATCTATATGAGAAAAAGAAATGATAAAATAGAAGCAAGTCCACAAGTTATCCAGATTTTGAAGTTAGCAGAAATGAATTTAAGTAACTATAAATAATCTATACAAGAAAATAAAGAAATCATTGAATAGCTATAAAAAATATGAAGAATGTAAATAGAGTTTTGGAAACCATAAAAAAATTAAAAATAAAAACCTAACCTTGTTAGAAGTCAAGAGAGTAGATTTTGTTGTTTGTTTGTTTTAAGTGGGGGGAGTATGGAAGGGAAATAAAAAGGCAATAAGGATATTGGTAATATATTTCCTTAGATGTGTGCTGCATGCTTAGGTGCGGTCATGCCGTGAAAATGCACTGAGCTCCACACTTACTATTTCTGTATGTGTGTTATAAAATTATATTTTGAAAGCAGTAAAAGTTGGGTGCCTGGGTGGCTCAGTTGCTTAAGCATCTGCCTTCGGCTCAGGTCATGATCCCAGGGTCCTGGGATAGAATCCCGAATCAAGCTCCCTGCTCAGTGGGGAGTCTGCCTCTCCCTCTCCATCTTCCTCTCTCTTGCTCTTTCTCTCTCTCTCTCTCAAATAAATAAATAAAATCTTAAAAAATAAAAAATAAAAGTAATAAAAGTAAATATGAATTATAAAATACACTTATAAATAAAAGTAGACAAAATTTTTTGGTATTTGCTAAGTGGTTGGAAGAGATAGGCACAATGGAAATGCCCATTGATTACAAGATGGCAGTCAATGTTAGACAGTGAGAAAAAAAAAATTACTTGTCAATCCTGGGTCACTGTCTAATACTGATCACCATCTTATGATTGGTTCACATCAAGAAGTTAGGAAAAGAAAAGCAAATAACTCTTCAAGAAACCACACAGGAAGAAAATAATAAAGATAAGGGCAAAAGTTAATAAGATAATATAAATGGAAAACAGAAAAATCAAGGCCAAAATTTGTTTATTTGAAAAAAAACTAATAAAATCTACAAACTTCTGGCAAGATTTTTCAGGCAAAAAATAGAACAAGCACAAACAATATCAGAGATTAAAATAGAAAGGAATCTTATATACGTTTCTATCCCTATTACAGAGTATTAGCAAGATATTTTTAAAAAATATGTCAATATATTTAAAAATTGAGAAAAAAATCTAAAACTTCCTAAAAAGATAATTTATCTAAAATGATTTAAGAAAAAAGTAGAAAATCTAAACTGTTCTATGAACATAATAGAAATTTAATTACTACTGAAATTTTGATTGCAAAACAACTTCCCAACTCTAACAGCTTTATCTGTGAATTCTAACCAATGTTTAAATAAGAAAAACTCCTATATTGTATACCTGAAACTAATATTACACTGTATGTTAACTAACTGGAATTCCAATAAAAACTTAAAAAATAAATAAGAAAAACTTCAACTTTAGATAAAATGTACAATAACCCAAAGAGTGGAAAAAGACAGAACACTTTCTAAAATGAGGCCAGCATTATTGTGATACCAAAACACAGTGAGGACAGTTAACAAAAGGAAAATTAGAAGTCAGGCTTACTTAAAGATAGAGATGCAGAAACTCTAATGAAATACATGTATCAAACCAAATTCTGCAATAACAGAATGATATATATAGTTTGGATTTGGATTATATATTTAGTATATCAAATATATATATTTGTTTGTATATATGTTTATATATATTTGTATATATTGGATTTATTCAGATTTATTTATATATTTATATATTATTTATTTATTCAGATTTATTATATATATATGATCTATTCCAGAATATATATACACACACATATATATATATTTGATATACTAGGTGTAGATAGATATACTATATATATATATGATTTATTCCAGAAAAACAAAGTTACTGTATCTTTAGAAAAGGTAATTCACTATTTAAATAGATCAATGAACAGCAAACAGATTTCTATAAAGGTCCATATGGTAAATATTTTAGATTTTATGAGCCATATGGCCTCTGTTTCAACTATTACCACTATACTAGCTATTGTAGCATGAAAGAAGCCACAGACAAGAAATAAATGAATGGGTGTGCCTGTGTTCCAATAAAACATTATTTGCAAAACCAAGCAGTGGGACAGATTTGGGCTGTGGACTATAGTTTGCCAGCTGCAATAATAAGTTGAAGAAAGTAAACCAAATTATTATCATTCTAATAGATGCATATAAAATGTCTGATGAAGTTCAAGTGAAAAACTATTAGTAATAAGGCAGAGGTCCCAGAGTGGCAGAGTAAGGAGCTTGGCAGTCAAATAATTAATTAATTAATTAATGAAAATAAGAAGGGGTAATTACTAAACAAGCAAAGAAAACAATTTTTAAAAGTCTCTGGAATTGTCCTAACAGCAGCATGCGGCAAACAGAAAAATATTCATTCAAGAAAACCTGCTATGAAACTACTGTAATCAAGACAGTGTCCTATTGGCAAAAGATTAGACAAGTAGATCAAGGAAACAGAAGAGATGACTCAAAAATAGACCCACACAAATATAGCCAACTGATTTTTTACCATGGAGCAACAGATGGTGGTGAAACAACTGGATTTCCACATGTAAAAAAAAAATGAATCTAGATACAAACCTTACATCTTTTAAAAAATTTAACTCCAGGACTGTAGACCTAAATGTAAAATTCAGAACTATAAAAAAAAAAACAAAAACAAAAACTAAAAGATAGCATAGGAAAAATCTAGATGACCTTGGGTCTGGCAATAACTTTTTAGAAGTGGGTTCAAAGGCATGATCCATGAAAGAAATAATTGATAATCTGGACTTCATTAAAATTAGAAACTTCTGCTTTGTGAAAGACACATCAAGAGAATGAGAAGACAAGCTATGGCCTGGGTGGAAATATTTGCAAAAGAAATATTTGATAAGGACTGTTATCTAAAATATACAAAGAACTCTTAAAATAAATAAATAAATAAATAAATAAAATATACAAAGAACTCTTAAAACACAACAGTAAGAAAATGAATACAAACCTAATTTTAAAAATGGGCAAAAATTCTGAATAGATACCTCACTAAAGAGTATATACAGATGGCAAGTAAGAACATGAAAAGATGTTCAACATCCTATGGCAGTAAAGTAACTGCTAATTAAAACAGCAAGATCCCACTACACACCCAGATTGACTAAAATCACAAACATTGATGACACAAAATGTTGGCAAGGATGTGATGAAATAGGAACATTCATTCATTACTGGTTGGATTGCAAAATGGTACAAATATTTTAGAAGACAGTTTTGCAATTCTTACAAAACTAGGTTTTTTCTTACCATACAATCCCTCAATCACATGCTTTAGTACTCAGTCAAATGATTTGAAAACTTAAGTTCACACAGAAACTTGTGTATGGATGTATATAATAGCTTCATTCATAATTGCCAAAACATGGAAGGAACAAACATTCCTGCCAAATTGATAAATTGTGACACATCCATACAATGAAATATTATTTGATTCTAAAAAGAAATGAACTACGAAGACATGAGAAGACATGAAGGAATCTTAAATAGATATTACTAAGCAAAAAAAAAAAAAATGCCAATTTGAGTAAGCTACATACTATGCAACTCTAACTATATGACATTCTGGAAATACAAGACTGTGGAGATAAGAAAAAGGTTAGTGGTTGCCTATGTTTGGAGGAAAAGAAGAGTGAATAAGTGGAGCACAGGGGAATTTTAGAGCAGTGAAACTATGATGTGTGATACCATAGTGGTGGATTCATGTCATTACCCATAGAAATACAAAACCAATAGTGAACCTTAATGTGAGCCATGGATTTTGGGTGGTAATGATGTGTCAATGTTAGTTTATCAATTGTAACAAATGTACCACTCTGGTGCAGGATACCAATAGTAGGAAAGGTGTGTATGGGGCCTGAGGGCATATGGAGTCCTCTGCAATATTTGTTCAATTTTCCTGTGAATTTAAAACTGTTTTAAAAATATTAAAGCCTTTATTTTAAAAAATGAAAGAGACTCATTAAAATGTGAGACATAATTCAGTGCATTAGATTACACATAGTGGGAGTGCCACTTGTAAAGGAGAGAGAGAAAGATAGTTCAAGAAAAAGTGGTTTAATGAAAAGTGGTTTGATGAAAAACATTAACCTACACATTCAAGAAGCTCAATGAACTCCAAGCAGGGTAAATGCAAAGAAATTCACACAAGTACATGCACATTACAGTCAAATGTTGAAAGCTAAAGATAAAGAGAACATAGCAAAAGCCATAAAAGAAAAATGACTCATTATGTACAAGGGAAGTCAAACAAGATTAACAGCTAATCAGAAACAAATAAGGCCAGAAGATGAAATGCAGAATATAAAAATCTATCAATCAAGAATCTTATATCCAGCAAAACTATTTTTTTAAGTTTTTTTTTTTTTTTTTTTTTTTTATTTGACAAAGACACAGCGAGAGAGGGAACACAAGCAGGGGGAGTGGGAGAGGGAGAAGCAGGCTTCCCGCTGAGCAGGGAGCCCGATGCGGGGCTCGATCCCAGGACCCTGAGATCATGACCTGAGCCGAAGGCAGACGCTTAATGACTGAGCCACCAGGCACCCCCAGCAAAACTACCTTTTAAAAATGAATGCAAAATAGAGATATTTCCAGATAAACTGAGACTAAAAGAACTTATTGGTAGCAGATGTTCCTTTCAAAAAATATGAAGTTCTTCAGACTGAAAGGAAGTGATATAAGATAGTAATTCAAAGCTAACTGATAAAATGAACAGTGCCAGTGAAGGCAATTGCATAAGTAATTATAAAAGACAATATAATTCCTTTTTTCTTCTCCTTTATACCCCTGGTTGATTTTATTTTATTTTATTTTTTTAAGATTTTATTTATTTATTTGACAGAGAAAGAGAGAAGAGAGTAAGCACAAGCAGGGGGAATGGCAGGCAGAGGCAGAGAGAGAAACAGACTCTGCACTGAGAAGGGAGCTCAGGGCAGGACTCAATCTGGGACCCTGGGATCATGATCTGACCCAAGGCAGACACTTAACTGACTGAGCCACCCAGGCGCCTTCCCCCAAGTTGATTTTAAAAAACGGTATATTGTCTTGTTTTGTTGGGTCTGCAATATATGAAAATGTAACGTGTTTGACAATAACAGCACAAAAGAGGTGGTGGGAACAAGGCTGTACTGGAGTAAGGAAATCTGCAGGAAAAATGAAGAGAATCAGAAGAGAAAACAGTTAATTTAACAAATTACATGAATTTATACTTGCTCTCTTTTCTTTGCTCAGCTTTTTAAAAAGACATTAGATTAGGGGCTCCTGGGTGGCTCAGTCATTAAGCCCACTCCCCCTGCTTGTGTTCCTTCTCGCTGTGTCTCTCTCTGTCAAATAAATAAAATCTTAAAAAAAACTTTAAAAAGCCATTAGATTATATTAAGCAGTAATCATAAGAAACTATTACTGTGCTTGCAACATACATAGACTTAATATGTATAACAGAAATAGCACAAAAAAATTGGGGCAAGAATGAAGCTACACAGAAGTAGAGTTTCTATATGTTACTGGAACTATATTTGAATCTGAAATAGAATGTGTTGAGTTAAAATGTATTTTGTAAATCTCAGAGGAATTGTTAAGAAAATAACTCTGAAATAACTTTAAAATCATTTAAAGAATTAAATTGTCACACTACAAAACACCCAATTAATATAAAATAAGGCAATGCAAGAGGAACAGATAAACAAAAAAAGAAATAAACCATAGAAAACAAAAAATAAAATGGCTGACATGAATCCAACTATATCAACGGCAATAATAAGTGTGAATAAATTTTTTAAAATTCCAATTAAACTATTTAGGTTGTCATGTTGGATTCAAGAAAAAAGAGCCAACTATATACAGGAGGCACACTTTAGACTCAAAGATACAAACAGATTGAAAGTGAAAAGGTGGGGAAAGATAGATCATGTGAACAACAACTATAAAGCAGGTGAAGTTACTATTCTAACATCATACAAAATAAACTGTAAAACAAAAAATTTAGGGGTACCTGCCTGGCTGAGTCAGAAGAGCATGAGATTCTTGATCTAGGGGTTGTGAGTTCAAACCCCACTATGGGTGTAGAGATTACTGAAAGAAAAATAAAAAACTTAAATTTAGACATAGAATGGAATATTTCATGATTTAAAAGGACCAATCCACCAGTAGTATTAATAATGAAAAATATATGCACTTAGAGCCTCAAAATAAATAATAAACACTAACAGAACTGAAAAGAAAAGTAGACCATACAACAATATTTAGAGACTTCATGACCCCAGTTTCAATATCAGAACAAGTGGGCAGAAGACAAAGAAGGAAATGTAAAAACTGAACACCACTATAAACAAACCAGGCTGAACAGACTTCTAAAGGATACCCCACTGGGGGCACCTGGGTGGCTCAATCGGTTAAGTGGCTGACTTCAGCTCAGGTCATGATCGTGGGGTCATGGGATCAAGCCCTGTGTAGGGCTCCCTGCTCAGCAGGGAGTTTGCTGTCCCTCTGCACTCCCCCCCTTGTGTTCACTCTCTCTCTCTCTCTCAAATAAATAAATAAAATCTTTACAAAAAAAGTAAAGGACACTCCCCCTGACAGTGGTGGAGCACACACCCTTCTCACACACACACACAGTATGCTTGGAAAAATTTGGAAAACTTATATATATATATGTGGAAGTTAAATAACATACTTTTATATTTCACAAGTGAAATTTAAAAACATTTTGAGATGATAGGAAAAAAAAATCACAACATACAAACATGTATGGAATACTGCCAAAGTGATGATCCCAGGGAAATATATAGCCGTCGATACTTATATGAAACAGAAGAGAGAAGCCAGAAATAGACTCACCTAAATATAGTCAACCGATCTTTGATAAAGGAGAAAAGGAAACAAAATGAAGCAAAGATAGTCTCTTCACGAAATAATGTGGAACAACTGGTCATCCATTTGCCAGCAAACAAACAAGAAAATGACTCTAGACACAGACCTGATCCTCTTCACAAAAATTACCTCAAAAAGCCTCAGACACCTACATGTAAAACACAAAACTATGAACTCCCTAGAAGACAACACAAGGTGGAAACCTAGATGACATTAGTACATCGATGACTTTTTAACTATTACACCAAAGGCCTGATCCATGAAAGAAGTAATTCATAAGCTGGACTTCATTAAAATAAAAAAAAAAAAACCTCGGTAAAAGATAAGATCAGGGGAGTGAGAAGACAGGCCACAGATGAAAGAAAATATTCGCAAAAGACATATCTGATAAAGGACTGCTATCTATCCACATATCTACTTGTCTATCTATATTCTTAAAACTCAATGGTAAGAAAACAAAAAATCCAACTACGAAGTGGACCAAGGACCTTAACGATACCACACCAAAGAAGAAATACAGACGGCAAATAAGCATATGAAAAGATGTAATCCAAAAACGTAATACAGGAAGGCTGTTAGTAAGACAGAAATCATAATCTTTTGTAGCGTTATTATGGATGAACATGACATTCCATCAAATTTGGCATATTCTATCGGTTGGAAGCAGGTCACTAGTCAAGCATGCACTCCAGGACAATGGATCACACAAAGGTGTGAATTTAAGGGGATGAGAATCATTGTGGCTGTGTTAGAAGTCTGCCTATTACAGAAAGCTTAACCTGTAATAGCAGAAAAAAGTTAATGATCACACATATTAGTTCTATTTAACATTTTACTGGCGGTATTACCAATCACAATATTTCACAAAAAAGAGACATAGGGATGGATCAGATCTCTCATTATTTGCAAATAAAATAAATGTGCATCTAGAAAATGCATAGGTATCTACAGAAAAGTATTATAATTAGAAAGCAAAATAAAATTGCTAAATTCAAAATTAGTATGAAGATGTACAATGTATTCCTACATAAGAATGAATTTGAAGGTGAACTTAAAAGTATTTTAAAGGAATAGAAAAAAAAGTGAAGTACTTAAGCATAAGTCTGTGTGGAGAAAATTCTATGGACACAATTATAGAACTTGATAAGAAATGTGAAAGAAAACCTAAATGAATGAAGAAATATATCTTGCTCATAGATCAATATTTGAATGGGGCCATGTTTTCCAGCCTTCTGTCATCAATCCCTTTCCTCCCTTTTTCCCAATATAGAACACATAGTTCTACTGGATATCCAGGTTTATTATAAAGCTGTAAGATTGAGATAGCACAGTATTGGAGGAAAAGTGGACAAACAGATGGATGGAGCAAAACAAAGACCAGAAACGGATCCAGGTATATAAAAATAGCTGCTTTCTGACAGAGTTGTCATTTTAGATCACTAGAAAGGATACACTTTTAATCCATGTTTCTGAAACAATTGAGAATCCCTATCCAAAAACAGGAGGAAAGGGAGGGAGAAAGAAACTGAAGCCCTGCCTCACACACAACAACCATATAAAAAAATCAGTTTCTGATGGATTTAAAAATTCAAAAATAACAAACATATTTATCTTAAATAGTGATATCGAATATCTTCATTATTTCAAGATGGTAAAAAAGTGTTTATCAAAAAATAACATCAAAGATGAATCACATTATGTCAAAGACTTCTGCTCATCAAAGGACAGAATAAAATGAAAACAACACGAAACAGCAGAATACCTTTGTAGCTTATGCAACTGACAAAGGGCATGTATACAAAATAAAGAAAAAATATAAAGTTCCACAAAGTGAAATAAACAAGAGATGTGAATAGGCACTTCACAAATGCAGATAGCCAAGTAACTAATACATTTATAAGAAAGTGCTTATTCTCACTAGTAAAGGAGAAATGCACATTAAAACCACAAAGAGATACCACCGGACTGCCAAAAACGGAAACATGTTATGATACCATGAACTCTATGAAAGAAGCCAGACTCAAATAATACATACAATATGATTCCAATCATACAGTGTATACAGCAAGTCATAGATAGATAGATAGATAGATAGATAGATAGATAGATAGATAAAGTATATTTTTTAAGTGATGCCTATACAGGTGGGTTGGTTTGCAAACTCATGAGCTTCCGGATGAAATCTGAAACCTACCCCCTTACAGGGAGGGCAAGAAGAAGCCAAAGAGAGAAGCAGACCACCCCAGGTTGGTAGGTGGCAGGTTTAATAAGCAAGGGGACTCACTTGGGAGGCTTGTCTTGGGTGATGGCAAGACCAGAAGATTTCCACACCACCTGCCAAATCTTACAAGTCTATACTGAAGCTTTAACTGGGTTCAGTAATATCTTCAGTCTGCATGATTTCAACAACACATTGTTTGAAAATGGCTCCAACTATGGGAACAGTGGGCAGAGTGCATATTTGAAGGATAGGGTAGAAGGTAAGGAGTCTCTGATTGCATGAGTCCAGCTCATGGGTCAACTGGCAGTTATGTCTTCTCGATGACCTTCTCCAACACTCCACTCCTCATGAATGACTTACAATTGTACACACCACTCTCTTCCACAATGTGCTCTAAGTGGACAGCAAAGGGGTTCATTAGCATGGAAATGGCTCATTTAGTCACCATCCAGCCATCCTTCTTGGCTCTTCCATGGCAAATTCTGGTAGATAACACCTTTCCCAGATGTGATGGGTGTTGGTTTTCTCAGGAGCATAGCCCATTCCACAGAGAGAATCAGGGCAATGGCCATGTCCCAAGACTTCCATACCTTTATGGTGCTGGGTGTCAAAACAGGGCTCCCAGTTTGGTTTATGGGGCAATGGCCATGTCCCAAGACTTCCATACCTTTATGGTGCTGGGTGTCAAAACAGGGGTCCACAGTTTGGCTTATGGGGCAACAGGCCCTACTGGTTGATTGTTCAAATGTATTAAAGTCTGAGATAGAACTTTAGTCCAGCTGGCCAAGGAGGTTTTACTTGTTAATAATTTAATCTGCTGCTTTAATATTCCACTATTCCTTTCTATGAACCCAGCTGCTTGTGGGTTATAAGGAAGAGGAGACCTCCATTCAAGGTCATGTTCTTTTGCTCAGTCTCGCACATCATGACCTTTGAAATAAGATCCACGATTACTATCTGTACAACAAGGGTATCTGTACATGGTACTCAGATTCCCTAATCCCCTAATGGTGGCAGCTTGGTTTGTGACAAAGGAAAGCTTGGGTTAGGCCAGACTCAATGTCTACACAAAATATTTAGAATACTCACTCAGATGGAGGGGACAAATATAATCAACTTTCCAATTTCTCATTGGTTAGGAACTCCAGTGGATGGCCCCAGACTCCTTTAACAGTTGCCTTGGGTATTGTTTAAAACACATAGGACATGCCATTACTGCATTAACCAAGTCACTGTATTTTTAAGATCAATCTAGCTCCTCGACAATAAGCCATCCCACGCAGGCATGATGGCGGCTACTCCTTGTATGCACCCAATCTGCTGTATCTACTAAAGGGTCAGTTGCCATCACCTGAGCTACGGCATCAGCTTCTTAATTACCAGGAGGTGTAAGTGCCTTATGAGCTGGACTATGGAAGACAGTGAGGACTGCCTCAGGTTCTTGCAGGTAAACCCAAATGTCTTTCCCCACATCCTGACCCCACAAGAGGTTATTCATGATCATTCACCCCTCGGCTTTCCGTGGTCCAAGACATAGGATTAATCCCTTCAGAATGGCCCAACTGTCAGTGCAAAGGGGTAAATAATGGCTAGGCCTCATGAGTGATCACCAGCCAAACTGCTCTGAGCTCAGCCCACTAGCCATGGTGGTTTGTTCCTATTTGCATTCAGATGGCATCAGTGTTGAGCTGAAGAGCAACTATGGTCAGGGAGGGCAGTTTACCCCTGACTAGACCTATCTGTATACCAGGCACCAGGTGGGATTTCCCTTGCTCCCTCGCTACAGGCTGCAGGGGCCACTACAGGAATAGGGGTGGGGGGCATTTGGAGGATCCACATACTCTAGAGAGCCTAGTAGCACCCACATTTCTAGAGACAGCAGGTTGGCAGAGAGGATGCTCCTCTGATGCAAATAGACATGACACTTGGTCAACGTGAGTTTGAGCCATGGCAGAGGTTGGTTGCTGCCACATATTCTCAGCTTACCCTTTGATAGGAAGGGAGGTTCTTAGCATGAAATGCTGTTCCTTTGTGAAAAGTTCTACCTGAATGAGCACAGGATACATGGCCGGGAGCTGTTGCTCTATGGGGGCAGATTGGGTTTCTGCCCCCTTTCTAGACCTGAGAACCACATCCTAGGGGTACTCTGTCCTACTGTTGTCTCTGTCACAGTGTCCAACCCAGACCTTCCAGAGCCACAGAAGCATCCAACTCAAAGGATAGTCTTGCTTGGGCAATGCCTAGAGCTTTCATCTCCTGCATTGCTATTTTTGCCTTCTCAAAGGCAAAAATGCTGCTCTGATGCCCAGTCCCACATGCAACCATTCTTTACCAGGTGGTATAAGGGACAAAGTTGCCATGCCAGGTGGGGAAGAAAAATCTTCCAAATCTCCAAATCCCCACAAAGGCTTGCACTTTTTTCGTGTTCTTTGTGGTTGGATAGACTTGCACCTTATCTATATAGTTTCTGAGACAATGAGCAGCTAATCCAACCATGTGGCTGACAAAAACTTTACTGCTGTGCCTAGGTCTGGAATTTTCTGTGGCTTCACTGCCCATTTTCTTCCTTGGATAGGTCGCAGCAAAAGCTGCAGAGTGTCCTGGAGCCAAGGCAAGTCTTCACATCTTAAAATTGTATCATCAATGTAATGGACCCATTTTACTGATGTGGGGAAGGAGAATAGGGACAGGTGTCAGGCTACCACCCCATGACGTACTGTGTGGTTGTGTATATAGCCTTGGGGAAGTACTTGGAAGGTCCATTATGGCCCCTCCCATGTAAAGGCAAATTGATCTTGTGACTCAGCAAGCAGGGGGTATACTGGAAAACGCATTTGCTAAGTCCAGCACAGCATGGGACACTCCAAGGACCCATTCAGGGAGTCCTAGGAGTCACAGGGGTGGTAGACCTACTGGTTCCTATCAGCACTGGTTTGATTACTCTAACCCAGAGGCTAAATTCACTAATAAAGATTTGCCAAGTTTGACCTTGTAGAATATTTAATACCCAATATGTTCTCTGGTATCAGAGAGATAAAAACCTCAAATTCTCAGGGGGAGTGCCCAATTTGTAGTGTCAAAGGGAACTCCCTGACCATAACTATTTGCCCTCCGTAACCATCGATGGCACTGAGGGGACCAGAACATCTCTGAGTATTGCCGTGTACTAGAGTACATTTGGCTCCAGCATCAATCAGACTTGTCACCTTTTGTTTATTCTGGGGGAACCAATGAATAGTGAGCTTAACATGAGGATGGGATCACCTCTAACAGACTTTACCTGGAGGCAGTCTTGGCCTGCATCCAAACCTGCAGTGTGGGGGGATCCCACTCTGAATGGGACTGTATCCCTGAGGCCCCTGCTGGAGAAGGTGGAGCATTAGGGATGATGGGTGCAGATGGGGCATGTCTGAGCTGTTGTTAAGGTTTTGAGGCTTTCCACAGGCTGACCAATACAATGTTGAGTTGCTGATCTATTTTTCAGGTGGGGTTCTGGCAGCAAAAAGTCAAACCACATTTGCTGTTGGATTACCTTTATAGCCAGCTGGGGTAGCCTTTTGGCTTTCTGAGCTTCTTCTCTGTCTCAGGTCTTTCCCACACCTTGGACCTATTCCCCAGATTTGTCAGTTTCCCCCACATCTGCAATGGATCAGCATCATAAATGTCTTCCCATGACTGGGCTCAGCATGGATATGTGTCCCGTCCCAGATGCTAGGGGTGGCTGGAGAATCTCAGCTTTCATTCCTGCAGTAATCAAGGCCTTCAGAGCAGGGGCATAGATCATCGCATTCTCTACACCCCCTGCCTCCAAGAATTTTTTGTATCTCCTCTATAGATTTTCAGGGGCCCCCTGCTCAGTGAGCTTCCCCTCATTGGGTCAAGCCTCCCCGCAGACTGGAATAATCTAATCTATAAAGGACAACCTTGAACCTCCTGATTTGCCATGCAGGTGCTGCCAGAGGGCAGGGTGTATGGTGATGTTGCTCATTTCCTGTGCCTCCTGCCCAGTCAGAGAAATGCTATCATCCCCAGGGTCCCAGAGCCATACTAACCACGTGTGGGTACTCTCTCTGGCCTTTTGTTTGAACTTGGCAACCACGTCAATAAGCTCAGTGGGAATACACTCCCTTGTCATGAACACTTCCTGAACTAGGGTAGGGACTGGCCCCCTCTGGCCGGGGTTGCTGCTGTTGTACTCTTGCTCTCCCTTGCCCTTACATGGCATGGGATATTTCAACCACTTCGTGGCCAGTCCCCACAACATTCTCCTCTTTGCTCTCCTTACTTTTCCAGGGACTCCACCTCCTGGAATCCCAATCAGGCTTTGTCACCGGAGCTCAGACCTTCATCTGTGGCAGCCGGCATCCTCCTAGTTTTTCAAAACGGTGCTCTAAGCTCTCCAACTGATCATCCTGCTCTCCCACCTTGTCTGCCAGCCCCGAAGCCAGCAGACGAGTGGACACTTGCATGTCCTTCTCCACCTTCAGCCCATCTTTCACCTTTTGAACTCAAGTTTCAGCCTCCAGTTGGGTATCAGTGGGCGGCCAGCCCACTACATAGCCAGGTGCTCCCTTTCTCTGTGGCTTCTCAGATATGAAGCCATGGGAAATGCATATTCATTTTTATGGTTTTGGGTTTCTTCTTCTACAAAATGAGACTATTAAGGCCCACTTTCAAGAATTTTGATGAGAATTAGGGATAATGTACGCAAATTTTCTGCAAATAGTAGACATTCAATTAATAGCAGCTATTAGTATTCGTGATTGTCAATTCAGAAGGTGTCAGGGCAGAGGAAAGAAAAAAATCCAAACTAGCCTCTGTGGTATTAGTAGATTTTAACTCCAAGTCCTTAAAGACCTCAGGTGCCAGGAAGTGGCACAAGAGTGCAATTAATTAATTCAAGAAGACAGGGCCGGGAAGTCTCCACTCAGCTCTTTATCATCCTAAGTGATTTACCAGCCCCTTATCCACTCTGGTCTGAATTCAGTTTTATAGGGACCCTCCCAAGGCACTTACACACCTCTTACTCGAATATCTCAACTCACCAGGCGATCCTCATTGTACCTAGGGCATGAAGGTTAAGAGCCAAGGTTTCAGCAAGTTACCAAGAAAATAAATAGGTCTTTGAAAAGATGTCTCTGCTGAGATTGAACTCCTCAGATGGTGGTTCATCTTTTGGGGTCATTCAAGAAGAAAGGCATTTAATCTGAGGTATGAAAGAACAGGAGCGCCCATGGAATTATCTATTTATTCATATTAGAATACTTGGTAATTAGGATAAAACATGGACATCTGAGAGTGAGAATGACTGTAATTAAGATGAGACTGAATTCAGTTTGCTTTCAATTTAAGAAGGTATAAAATTATATTATTAATGTATCAAAACATGACATAATAAATTATCCCTTGTTGCTAATTCTTTGAGTCCTACATTAGAAGCTTGTTCAAAAGGATTAGAAGTAAGAGAGAAAATGATGTCAAAATTATTTCAAACAAAGCAAGACATTGTGTAGAGGAAAATTGAAGGTCCTCATTTCTGGGGAAGCGGTGTTGGGAGAGGAGGTAAATTTGCAGGCGTGGAAGAGCCGTACCGCCTCACCCCGCCCCTGCTCCAGTGGAGCCTGGTTTGGGCTGTGGCTAGGACCTGCCCACTGGGGGCCACTGGCAATGGAGAGCAAGTTCTCCTTACCAAATGCCTAAGAACTGAGTCAGGCATAAAGTGTGTGCGATGGTTCACTCTTGGAGAAGCCGAGAAGAAAACATAAACTCCCTTTGACCCTCTACTCCTCATGGATCAAGGAAGGGCTGATGGCCCCTCCAGGGACCTCCCAAGCCTGTGCTGAGAAATGATGGTCAGAACAGTAACAGCAGTCCTCACAGCTGATGACACTATGCAAGGACTCATGCTAGGTATTGGAGATTTAAGTTTATATTTTATCTTCAAAGCTCATCTATCTCATTTAATCTTCAAAGCAGCCTTAGGGGTACCTGGGTCGCTATGTCGGTCAAGCGTCTGCCTTCAGCTCAGGGATCCTGGGACTGAGACCGAGTTAGACTTCCTGCTGGGCAAGGAGTCTGCTTCTCCCTCTCCCCCTCCCTCCTGTTGGTGCACTCTCTCTCTCTCTCTCTCTCTCTCAAATAAATAAAATCTTTTTTTTTAAAGCAGCCTATGAGCTCCTACCAATGTGCCTATTTATACATAAAGAAACTGAGGCTCAGTAAGGTGAAGTTCCCCAAGGTCCCACAACGAGTAAGTGACTGTCATTTTCAAAATTTGTCTCCAAAGTCAATGCTCTTTACCTCCACACTATCCGCACTCCCACTCTCACTTCCATTCAGCTTCTCCTCATCTGCCTCCCTGGTATGCACTCATCCTCACATTTATCACACATGATAGTTTTATTTAATAAATGCATCTTCCTGAAACACATGGATTTCTTTCATGCATGGTGTGTGCTAGTTCTCTGCATGCTCTTGACCTGTAAGTGTCTGTGGCCCTGGCCATTTCTCAGTTTTCAGAGAGCACAGACTGTGTTTAAGGAGCATGCGTTGTATGCCACTCAGCACAGCATTCCACGCCAAGAGATCAATAAAACATATTTTCTGGTCAGAAGGATGTGCCTTCACCATTTGTTGCTCGACCCCATTTCTCAGGGAGAAACAAATAGATGGCTTTTAACTCATTGAGTAGTTGTCCCAGAAGATCTCGCCCAGTCTCCATAACAGTTTGCACAGAAGGTTGGGCTCTGGCTTCACCATGAAGCATGTGTGTGCGCGTTACTTAACCCACCCAGGTCTTGGCAGTCTCATCTGGAAACAGAATCAGAGAGGTGAATTTATGGTTTGTCCTCCTGGCTTGGTCAGGACCTTCTGGACCACTCTTGCTGACCAGGCTCACTTTGTCTCCTCCTGACACTGACAACTCCTTTGGTCCTTGGCCACACTCCTCGTTTTGCCTGGTGTTTAGGCTAAACACCCCGCAGTGAAGAGGTGAAGGAGACATCACTCTGCTAGACTTGACATTTCCACAGACCCCGAGGTTCTGAAATCGGCCCTCTCAGCTTATCTTGAAGACCACTCAGAGACCTACGGATCCCTTCCACAGGAGCTGACAGAGGCCCCAAAATGCTAACTCAAGTCTTTGTTCTGCCCAAATGTGCTGCATTTCCATTTTTATTCTGATGCCCACTGTTGGCAGGAGATGCTCTGTGCAGTGGCCTCCTCCTTAGACTCCACATAAGGAAAGGACATTAACTCCCTCATCTTCAGCTCTCTGCTCACCCTTGCGGGATTCTCCCTATGGTAGGCATGCATATATTGAAACCGATGTTCCTGCATACGTGTCTTTCCTGACTCTCACATGCCCCCTGGAAGGGCTTTATTTTCTCCCCTTTCTGCTGGAGCTGACTTCCCCTTATATCCTCTCTTCCTCCTCAAGAGGCAGCCCTGGCCTCTCCATTCTCAAGTATCGTAATGGTGGAATGGCTGTCGGAGAAAGTGACTTGTAATTGGGAAGGTGGAGAGGGTGAAATTATTTAAATTTCATATCTTCAGGGGGGAAATTGGAGGGGGAGACGAACCATGAGAGACTATAGACTCCGAAAAACAAACTGAGGGTTCTGGGGGGGGTGTGGGGGGATGGGTTAGCCTGGTGATGGGTATTAAAGAGGGCACATTCTGCATGGAGCACTGGGTGTTATACGCAAACAATGAAACATGGAACACTACATCAAAAACTAAGGATGTAATGTATGGTGATTAACATAATAAAAAATGTATTCAGGTCTAAAAAAAATTTAATATCTTCAAAATTATTGTCATTGTATATGTTTTCATTTAACAGTCATGGTTGGGGTGCCTGGGTGGCTCCATCGACTAAGGGTCTGACTTTGGCTCAGGTCATGATCTCAGGGTCCTGGGATTGAGCCCCATGTCCTGCTCCCCGCTCAGCAGGAAGTCTGCTTGTCCCTCTCCCTCTCTGCCCCTCCCCCTTCTTGTGTGTGCGCTCTCTCTCTCTCTCAAATAAATAAATAAAATCTTCAAAAAATAATAGTCATGGTAACCCAGCGAGATAAGCATCATCATTCCCACTTCACAAAGAAAATGAGGCCCAGAAAGACTTAATCCTCTTGACTAGGTCACCCCATAATGAGTTCTGTTTTATCTAACTACAAAGACTTTGCTTTTGCAGTGCACAACTCACCTCCCACCACTGAAGATATTCACGCAGAGGCCAAACATCCCCTTAACATGTCATTTACTCGGGGAGGTAAACTATTAGGAATTTGGACTCCATGAACTCTGAGGTCTTCCTAGGGCTGAAGTTTGAATAATCCTGTATTTCTGCTTCTTTGTTACGTGAGCTTACAGTGTCCAATAGTTCTTCCTTTTCCATCTCCTCTTCTCCAACGAATGCCTGAGAAGCCCCAAATAAGTGAACTGGATCCCCTTTAGGACCCTCTGAAGGGCCCTGCAGCTGCATCAGACCAGCCACAGAATAATCCTGAGAGGAGGTTTTCTCCATAATTCACTCCGTGCATAGAGGCTGGAGCTGCACAAGAGATACATAATTTATACAGGCAATTACACATCAATTGGTTATTAAAAGTGCCCTCATTGAGATGTACTGTATTGAGGACATGGCGATAAATCTGGTTCCCCAGGTAACCAGCTGTAGCTCACAGACAGAAGGCACATTTTCTGATTTGGGATTGGCGTAAGTCCTCTTGACACCACTATTCTTCCTTGCCTCCAGTGTGGTGTTCTGCGCGCGTGGGTGGAAAAGCAGGAGCTGCAGAGAGAAAGGCTGGGTGTGAAAAATAGTCTGGGTGCTTTTCTTGGAGCCCTTTCCTCCCGGGGAAAAATAATTATTTTCCTAATTAATTAAACATTCACCCAAGAATTCATTCACTCATCAATCCATCCATTTAAATAATAAGTATTGGTGCTAACGAGCGTGCCAGACGCTGGAGGAGGCATCAGAATTAACATGGCGCTGTCCCTCCCTTTGAAGAGCTGCTTGTTCAGTGAGGAAAAACACGGGCAAACAAATAATTTCAAATATTGTGATAAGTGCAGACATGGAGAGAAATGCAAATGCAAAATGTGGCGCCGGGAGTCAGTCATTTGGTCTCTTCGGGGGAGCTGGGAAAGCTTCACATAGGAGACTGGGGATGAACAGAGCCCTGAGGATAACGAATGAGCGTTCACTGGATAGACGGTGGAAAGACAGTCTAGAAGGGAGAAGAAGGATGTGCAGAGGCACACAGGGTTTCATCTACGTCAGCATATAAGTCATCCCTGGAGAAAACAACTGTATAGAACACTCTGATGCAAACCTTTGGCCAACCATGAGTGGCAAACAATTCATGACTCCATTGTTAGTAGATGGACTTGGCTGCACCAAAAGCTCTGGGGGTGCTGTCGTTGGCACTCTTGTAGTGGTGGTTTTGAAATTTTGATTCAGCAGATCTAGGTCTGAACCTATGAGTCTGTATTTTGAAAGCTTTCTGGCTGATTCTTTTAAAAATGGGGTTCAGACAACACGGGAAAAACTGGGCTAGTGTCTAGGCTGTTACTTTCCCAAATTCTCTTTTTTATGCCTGGGCTGGAACCTTGAGGCCTCATGTAGTCATCAGCTCTCAAGCAGTTTGCTTAATGCCATCTAGTCAATTGTATCCCCTAAAGAGCCTAATGTTTTCCAGTTGTGTTTAAGATTTGGGACGATGCCCAGATACACTGACAGTCCTTTGGCACCAGCTCCCAATGAGCCTCCTCAGAAACATGGCAGCAGGGAATCCAGAGACCCAGGCATCCAGAGGCACAGAAGAGCAAAGCACCTCAGTCTTCACTGTATAAACTACACTGGGAATTAACGTGAGGGGAGCCACGTATAAGACCAGTGAGTTGAATGGGCAGGGACTAAGGGGAGCTTCGCTTAAAGCGCGGCGTGGAAAAGTTTAACAAAATGGTGGAGAGTCCTCATTTAAGCAACCTACCAACAAAATATGTTGCAAATTCTATAAAAGTCTTCTAAGGCCATGGGGGGACACAGGCGGTTTTTGTAATCTAGTTGAAAGAGAGGGTACCTACACACATATGAAAAACAACCATCGTAATTCAATAATCAACTAATGATATTTTTTAGTTGCCCCGATAAGGTAGGTTAATGGTCTGAAAAGCAATTTTTAGCGATGATATATTTTCTTTAAGTACTCTGAAGTAAGAAGCTGCCAAGAATTCATAAAAGAAATAATGCTTACCCCCTAGGAGCTGTTGCTGTGAAAATGCATTACTTTATAGCTTGTTCTGTCTTTGGTTTTATTGCCTATCGAAATAAGAAGAGGGGAATTAACATTTGTTGAATGCTTATTTTATGACAAAAAATAAGGTAGGTGCTTATGGCATGTATTATCTCATTTTAGTCTCTCACAGACCCAGTGAAGCTGGAATTATTATCATTCATTAGAGACACAGAAACTAAGTGTCTGGACACACATGCACCTTACCTCGGATCACTACCCACGTAATCAAACACCTGGAATCGCCCAGCTCATACCCCTGCCAGAACATTCTGCTGCCTTCATGAATAGCTTCTTTGGACAGTCACCCGGTATAGTTAATCTAGGTAGGTAGGTGGATTTGAAGAACCCATGATATTCTGTGACTAGAACAGGATGTAGAATAGAGTAGGAACTCTATAACAAATCATTGACTGCAATTTAAACTTTCGGACAATATCCACTCTTTTTGTACCATAAGCAATGCACTCCCCGCACTATCCTAGATGTTTAGGTTCTAACAGTGAACAAAATATTAAAAGTTCTCTGTCCCCATGGAGCTCATATTCTAGTGGGAGGAGATTAATGAAATAAAATAAACACCATAAAATGCAAATAATACATAAATATGTAAGAATATGTAAATAATATAGAAGATATACTATAGAAAAAGAAACAAACAGTGATATCTGAGCCAATCACAGCCTCCTGGTCAGCTTTCCATAACCAGAATTGCCACCTTGGGCTGAATTCCAAAAGAAAGGAAAGATTCATGACATTTTAGTTAACCTATTATACCCTTCCCGAAATAAATATTTGTTCCTCATGTTTGAAAAAGTGAAAATAACTCACGGACTTTCTAAAAACCTCAGTGAACCTCTAAGTTGAGAATCATTTACCTGTTTCTCTCTTTTTTTCATTATCTTAATTAGTCCTGAAACCTCAGTTATAAGAGAATCAGTTACGGAAATGTGGAGGACAAACAAACAAGTGAAAATTCGAGAGTGGGTGGGGCGCAAATGCATGCGTGAGGCAAGCCCATTTCTTCCTCATACGGTCCTGTCTTCCCTTGATCAAGAGTGGAAGTTAAGTAAAATCTTATATCCACGTTCAATTCAGGGAGACTATTGTATCAAGACAGGGCCGAAAGAGCAGGCTCATCCAAGAACTCCAGGACATTTATTTACTGTCAAGGACATTTATTTCCAGACGCAGCTAACTCAATAACCTCTGGAATGATAAGACCCCAAATGTTGAAAATACAGTGAGTTCTGTATTCATGGAGTTACCACCCAAATTCAGGGCCAAGCCTGTTGAATTTCCCAACAGTCCCCACAGGTAGGTTCTGTCTGGAGACTCGGTGTGGAAGTCCCCATCAGCCTCAACGCTATTAGTACCGATAGACTTGGAAAGATTTGGATCAAGAGAAGTGAAGCTGATGGATTTTCTGGACATGAGACCTTTTCATAAGAGCAGGAAAAGAAGTTGGGAGGCATTTTGTGTCTCAGGTCAGGGAAGAATTTCCTCTCCTAACCCAGTGCTTAGAGGGCTCTGAGCCCCACCCTTTCCAGAAACTGATTTTATCTCAAGAGTATTTCTTTAAGGATACATAAGGAATATAGAATGAGAGCTCAAAAAACTACACTCCATATGAAAGAAGAGAAATAAGCTGACTTTCCCCCCCCCCCTTTAACTCTCCTGTGGAGCAAAGGGACCTGATTAGCAGGAGAAGGTAAATCAGAATAATTCAGTCTGTTCTACCATCTCCCTGTGGCCATCCTCCTAGGACTGTTTGTCACTAGGTATTTTGAAGAGCAGGCTCCCCTCGGACTCAGTTGCCTTTCATCCCTCCCTGTGCAAGGCTAGGTATGCTAAACGTGCTGGGGAAAAGACAGACACATGTCACTGGTGCCCCTCATGTGGGGGTGCAAGACAAATGCGGGTCTAGGTGATGTGCTTTTTCCTCTCTCATGCCTTTTCACTTGGGCAACATTCGTGGGGCTGAATCTATATTTAAAAAACAAACAAACAACAACAACAAGAGTCTGTCCTCATTTGGAATTATTAACCATCTCCTTCCCTATACTTCACAGCCTTCAATTTTTTCTCAAACATCCTCTTCTCAATAGACCACATGCCCAACCATGAGAGACGACGGACTCTGAAAAACAAACTGAGGGTTCTAGAGGGGAGGGGGGTGGGGGGATGGGTTAGCCTGGTGATGGGTATTAAGGAGGGCACGTTCTGCGTGGAGCACTGGGTGTTATGCACAAACAATGAATCATGGAACACTACATCAAAAACTCATGATGTAATGTATGGTGATTAACATAGCAATAAAAAAATTAAAAAAAAAAAATAGACCACCTGCCCACCCTATCCTGATCCTCCTTACTCTGTTCTTTGTTTCTTTTTCCATCACACCTTTGATTTGCTAACATATTCACCAGTGCCCTCAGCATATGCTCACTCCACTTTCCTGGGTTTTAGTGAGACCTACACAGATAACTTGGCTGAACTAATGAAGATTAGAAGTGCACTAATCACAGTCAAATAAAATCCAAAAACAGATGGAATTTTGTATGTGATAAGGGCATGCATCACAGTTACTGTGTCCGTGTGTGTGTATGAGGGGTAACCAATCATAAACAGTTTGACAGATCTCACAATGACCTCCGTGGCGCACATTTTTTTCAGACAAATCTTGTAGTATTTCTCTTTGTCTTGTTACAGGTCTAATGACTATAGCCAGGGTGGATGGTAACAGATTTCCTGATACCGTGTCCACTGAAGTTTTTACTTCATGCTTGCTGACCTGCTAGCACTGGAATTTATAAACGATAGAAGGCTTGCCCTATTTTTCTAAAACTTCCCTCTGTCATTCATGTGCCTTCTCTGTCCATATCCCCATAGCACACCCCCCTACAAGTCATACCCTACACCATTCCTCCATAGGAGAATCCCAGGAACACTACCAAGAATCTGACCTCTAGTTCTGACTATAATTAACTGCTCTCTGAGGTTTCCCACCTGGAGTACCTCTATTTGCTCTCTCTTGCCTCTGAGCAATGGGACCCCACTAAGGTGGGAAAAGAGAAAAGAAAAAAGAGAGCCGAAGTATTCAAGGCAAGCCTATTCACCTGCATCCTATTTTATCAAAGGCTACCCTCTAACTGTCCAAATATGCTTGGATAAATAAAAGCTAGAGCCAGAAGTTTTGCCTTTTTGACCTTCATGCCTGAATACCTAGCAGAAAATCTGCGTTTTACTACCACTCTTAAATCATTCTCAATGTGGCCTTCTGCTGAAGTCCTCACCCCAAGCTGTAATTATTTCTTGTATCTCAAAGGTTTCTCTGACCATCACTGTCTCTTCTTACTTCCCCCTTTAAAAGCTGTACTTTCTGGAAGAGAGAAAACCTCTCTGTTTGAGGGTGCAGAGGTTCTGTATAAGATAGCGGGAAGTTAAATCAGGTACGACAGCACCCTGAGCAAAAACAGAAAAACAGCTCATAAATTTCCAGGAAAAACACATGAAAAATATTGCTATGGAAAACGTGCTGCAGCTCAGGAAAGCTAATAATTTTGCCCGATATTTGCATAGCACTTGATGATTTACAAAATGTTTCCCCCTAATTGCCCCCACTTAGTTATTTCATCCAGTGCAGGCATGATTATAATCCCTTTATAGATAAGAAAACTGAGACTCGGAGAAGTCTTAAGACGTGTTAAGATGTGCTTCAGGTCCTATAGTGCTAGATGGGAGCAGCTACATAATTTTCAGGGCCCCAAGAAAAATGAAAATGTTAAAATGTTAAAAAAAAAAATCTAAGAATCTCAAGATGGCAAGAGCAGAGCACCAAACCAAGTGTGGATCCCTTCTAAGTGGGGGGCTTGTATGACGGTGCAGGCCACACACTCATGAAGCCAACCCTGCTGTTGGATGGAGGTGGGGCCATGACTCAGACTTAGATCTTTGAAGTCCACATCCATCTGTCCATCTTGCCATTACCCTCCGCTGCATCAGGATTCTGCTCCATGGTTGGCCTCCAGCCATCTGGGTGATGCTGCACATCCCTGCCTCCTACTTCCTCCCCCACTAGAAACCCAGGGCTTAGAGTTAATAACCATGGAGGTCACTTGTCTTTCCAATAGTCTATGATCTTTTCCCTCCAGATCCTTGAGCTCTTGTGGACAACTATCTCTACAAGAGTTCTGAGAATGAAGAAAAAACCATTGTGTGGATGCATTTCTTTGTGTATTAAAACTGTGAATGTTATCTTCCATTCTTAAAAAAAAATCCCGTATCTCATATCTGCTTTACTCTCCTACTTTTATTTAATCTGTTATTTAGGTCTTATCATTTGGAGAGGGAAAATTAAAAAAAAAAAAA